>NW_006786690.1:6912609-6944782 GCF_000442215.2 Lipotes vexillifer | reverse complement strand
CCTGCTGAAAAAGCTCATTGGGTGCTAGTTTAGAGGATCGATTCTGTTACTAAGCTCACAGCTCTGGAAACCAGCTGAGACAGATATGTCCTGTCTGAGTCAGCAGTCATTGCCAAAATGTTGGTCTCTAGAAGGTGTAGGCGCTCTAATGCCATTTTTACTGAACAGTTTATCCCGTATCTTGGACCTTTCTTTTTAATACTTCAGTTGTGACCTGGAATCTCCGTGTCTGGATGAAATTTAGCCTAGTGATTTCTATTCCTTTAGGATTGTCACTGGCATATTTTCCCATATATTTAAATGCTTTTGAGATTAGAGGGTCTTCCTGTATTGCAGATTCTGAACATAGTTTGCGAGAGTTCATGATGATTACTCTTTCTGTGTACTTTAGTTTCAGATGCTTCATCAAGATGAATCAAATAAGAGAGAGAAGATCAAAACAAAGGGAGTTGACTTTGAAGATGACCTGAGAGATGAAGTAGAAGATGCTGTCCAGAAAGTCTGCAATGCAACTGGATGTTCAGTTAGTGTTTGTCGTGCAGTAACAGTGGTTTATAGACAGGCACTGCTGTGCCTAGTTTCTCTGCTAGTTTTGTGGCATCACTCTAGCATGCTAACACCTGATGGGCCAAAATAGGCCCATGATATTTGTAGTTTAATTAGCTTATGTGATACAGTTTAATGAGAGGTGTTCATTCATTTCTCTCTTGTTTGCTAGACTTTATCCAATACTGTTCAAAACCCTAAGGAAGTATGTGGGTTTATTATTTTCTGACTAGTGCAGTTTTATAAGAATTCATTTTATTAAATGGTTATTTCAGGTGATTAACCATACTGAAAATTAAGACATTTTCTAAATGGAAGGTCCTGAAACCTTGCCTCAATGACATCCTTTTGTTTATTTTTAGAATAGGTTGCTTTTTATCAACATTCTAAGGAATAGACTGCACATTGCTTGAGTCCACTTACACTTTTACCTGCAAAAAGTTTGTAAAATTGTTTGTCATATTATTGATGTAGAGATAGGTAGAAAAGTATGCCCAGAGTCTTGAAGTGTTCCTTTGTTTCTTTCATAGGATTTTAATTTGATAGTCCAGAACCTGGAAGCTGAAAATTATAATATTGAATCTGCGATAATTGCCATGCTCCAGATGAACCAGGGGAAAAGAAATAGTAAGTCCATGATTGATATTTATAAGGCTTCAAAATGATTATGTTGGTGATTTTCCAAATACTTATTTTTAATCAAGTGACAGGTAATAATTATATTGTTATTTATTCATTCAGCAGCTTTGTATATGCAGGTGTTTTTTACTAGGTGCCAGCCCTGCGTCAGAGAGAGTATAGTCTGGGGTGGGGAGGGGCTTGGTGGAGAGAGATAAGTAAATTGGTATAATAAGACATAATGAAGTGTGGGAAGTAAATTGGTATAATAAGACATAATGAAGTGTGGGTACAGGCTGCTAGGGGAATGCATGAAAAGGCCACCTAGCTCAGTTTTGGAGGAATGGAAAATGTCAGGGAAGACTTTAGCCTTTTAGAAATGAGATCCCGTTATCATACCAAAATGATCATTGAAATGGAATGGAGAGAAAAATTATTTTTCTAATGGAAATATTTAAATTACTGGCATCTGTCAACTGGTGATAATTCAGAATTTCTCTTTGCTTGAACTGAGTTTAATTCTGTGATTCAGAGGAAGGAAAAAAGTTGTTAACATCGAACTGTTTTCTCAAGTTATTTATTTTAAATGATTTCAGTATTTATTGCCAGACATTATGTGCCACATACTGTTCCTGGCATTATAGTTTTCTGATTGGGTATTTTATTATCCTCCTTACATATTTGCTATGCCTTCTTAGAAAGCTGTAAGTAACTTGGTCTTTGTGATTTTAAAATAACACTATGCAGTGTCTGTGCTATCCCATATGGTATGTACTTGACATGTGGCTAAGCGAGACTGACTGAGGAACTAAGTTTAAAACTTTATTTAACTTTATTTAATTTTAATTTAAATAGCTACGTGTGGCTCGTAGCTACTGTATTGGAGAGCACAGCTTTAGAGCTTGTTTCCTTTCTGGTTTTTGGGTACAAATGAAAGATTTCCCCCTAAAAATTCATGTTAAAAAGTGGTTTAATCTAACAAAACAAAGCACTCAGCTGGTAGGAAGCTGATGATAAGACTGGTGGTCAACAGGTAATTTTAAAAT
The DNA here is from genome assembly GCF_000442215.2 of Lipotes vexillifer. Taxonomy (NCBI): domain Eukaryota; kingdom Metazoa; phylum Chordata; class Mammalia; order Artiodactyla; family Lipotidae; genus Lipotes; species Lipotes vexillifer. Next base: position 6,942,572 of record NW_006786690.1, on the reverse strand, counting down.
TTATCTTCCGATTTTTACCAATTATTTTTTCCTTATGTTCACTGTATTGACTTGATATTAGAATTTTGCCTCAAGGAAACTTGCTCTCCAAATGCCATGATCTAGGGACCCGGGTAATTTTGGAGTCATTTAACAATAATCGCATTGTGTAACTATCTTAGGTTTTCAATTTAACAAAATATCTTTCTTTGGAAGATGCAGAGGAGAACCTTGAGTCCAGTGGCCGAGTGCTGAAGCAGTGTGACCCTTTATGGGAGGAGGGTGGCAGTGGCACCAGAATCTTTGGAAATCAGGGCTTAAGTGAAGGCAGAACTGAAAACGATAAGTCTCGGGCCAGCCCTAGTGAAGAAAACAAAGCAAATAAAAATCACCTCCCAAAGGTAGGAAAGATGGGGCTGCAAGGGCAAATGGTGGGCTGCTGTAATTCGATGGCGTGGAGGGAACTTGGAGCTCAATTTAGTGTGTGATTTTCTCTTGATCTGTGAAAGTGGTTATTGTAGGAAATACGGGGAGTGCATGAGGGTATATCATGAAGTGGAAGGAAGACCTCACTTGTCCTGCCTGGACTTTGCAGTGATGGCTAGAAGGAAGTATACCCTGAATTCATACTCATACATGCGGATCGGCTCCATTTCCCGCCTAACGTTACTGCGTGTGTGGGTGCTTTCCATGCTAACCCATGTGATTGAATCCCATTTTTTGTAAATACCCTCACCTTCAGTGAACATCTTTGTGTATAAGTCTTAGTATTTTGCATTATTTGCTTGGCTAGAATCCCAGAAGAGGAATTAACAGGTTAAAGGGCATGGATATTTGAATCTTTTTAAGGTCTTTTGGTAAATTGTCAAATGCTTCCCCGAAGGGTTGTACCGCTCCCTTCCCAACCCCACTCCCACAAGTAGTATATGACACCATTAATTTTGCTGAATTTGGAACTTATCGTAAAGACTTCCACCAGGAAGTTCTGAGCTCAAAATGCAACGTAATGTAAAAGGTCACAGGCAGAGGCTAAGATGTGATAAGCTTCTGAGGATTTTGTTAGGATCCCCTGGGGCAATAAATTATGTACAGGAAGGCATCCTGTGGCATGTTTGAGTGTTACCCCCTGCTGGACTAGGGTTAATATTTCTTTAGGTCATTTTGAATTGGTTTATGAGGAGAATGGAATTGATTTTGTTTGCTAGCCCAGCAAGAGGGTATAAATTTAAATGTAAATTTGAGCAGTAATGGGAAATAAATCATTTTTGGTCTGTTAGGTGGGTTTTCTCTGTTCTCGTTGAAAGGCAGTCTGTGCCCTTTGCATCTGTCAGCCCCGCATTTCCCGTCCACTGGTGCAGGCTGTGTCCCCGTGCAGGCGACTCAGGCGGCAGTCTTCTCTTTCAGGTCACAAACAAACAGAGGCGAGAACAGCAGCGACTAGAGAAGAAGAAACGACAGGAGGAGAGGCACCGTCACAAAGCCCTGGAGAGCAGGAGTAGCCACAGGGACAACAACAGGAGTGAAGCAGACGCGAGCACCCAGGTCACCTTGGTGAAGACTTTCGCGGCTCTCAACATCTGACTCTGGCCTCCTGGGAGTTGTGAGAAGGGAATGGAAAGCGGAGGGCTGTGTGCCAGGCTTTCCAGCGAGGCCATCCTTTTACAAAATGAAACTCAACCCACAGAATTCACACACTGAGTTAGTTTCCTTCAAGCTGCCTCCTTTTTTTGTTCAGAGTTTTGTCAGTGATGTGTCTTATTTAATGAAAGTGCAGTGAAGCCATTCATGTTCCATAATTAAAATATCGACTTTTAGGGGTGGATAGTTAGGTCAAAAAAACCTTTTTAAGTGTGGTTTTATTTGCCCTGAAAATCAGAGTTCGGTGACCCCGGGATCTCTCCTTAACACTCGGGTTTTCACTGTAATTGTTCAGGAAGCAGTTTAGATTAATTGCTAGAAATTCAGAACATGACAAGTTTCCTTTGTTTCTCTTTCCTTTTCAAACAGACATTCATATGCAGGATAGGTTATAAATGATGTCCAACTCAGGTACATGTTTAGAATTAACTTTCTTCTAATGCAAGTTAATCAGAAAATAATTCAGGAAGTGTTTTCCCAAAGTAATAGGATGTGAAGGTTGTGGCCTGTAGTCAGGGTGGAAATTAAACAGCTGCGTTTCTCTTCTTCCTGATTCTGATGCTCAGATGGGATGCAGGTGCTGTTGGTTCGTTTGCACTCAAGCCATATGATAAATAGGCCAGACTGTTAACTAGGCCTGGGCTTTGCTGGAAAATCTGTAGTGTTGCTGAGTAGTTTGTACTTGTTTCTTGACAACGAGAAGACAGTGTATCATCAGTGCTTATGATATAGTTCTGGGATTCTGATAGCGTGGAGCACAGGCAGAAGCCATAGTTGTAGAGGCAGAAGTCAAGAGAGTCCTGAGTTTTTGCTCAGGAGGAAGTCTGAAGAGGTAATTGATTTGGGGTGGGGGGTTGGGGGTGTCTGGAAAAATTTCTAAGGCTTTTCATGTTCACATTTTAAGTACGTAACTGTCTTTTCTTCCTTACTATTCTGGATTTAGAAAGATGCCTTCAGAGAAATAAAAGGTAACTTGACCCATTACTGAATTTTCTTAGTATTGTGAAAATGAAATCCCATAAAACGCTGCACTTAACTTCTCTTTAGTTAAGCCCTGTTTGGGGATTTTGCTGTTCAAAACGCTCTCCAGCACCCTCCAGAAGTTGTCAGGGACTTAGGTTAGACTAGCAGGGCAGAGAACTTACTTTGGCTGAGGCCTTCAAAGGACTCCACAGTGCTGAAATAGATTGGGGCGGTGGAGAGATTTCATTCCTCAAACCGAATCAGGTGAATGTGAACTTTAAAACTGGAATGTATGAAGTGGCCAATCTTGGACTCTCTTTGCCTTTCGGGGACCTAATATTTGGAGAAATAATATATGCTGAATCAAAAGGTAAATTATTAGTTACCTCCCCCATCTCAGATTTCAAAATTATCAGAGTTCCGAGGCAAAGGGAAAAACTATAAAGAGGTTTTGACACGTATAGACATATCATCGTGTGGGCTGGCCTTGGATTCATTGGATTGTCTTTATCAGCAGGTGATTTGCTTTCTGTGGTTTTGGTGATGTATTTTGATTTTTTGTTTGTTTGACTTTGGTGACTTTTTGTGGTTGGAGCATCAGTGGTCTCTTGGAAGTGCTCCCAGAACGTCCTGGTACAGTACATCGTAATATGTAGCAGATTTAGAAACTGCACAGCATTTTTTCTTTGCACATTGCGGAGTCCTGAGTTAGAGCCTCTGGTACTCAGTCCAGACAAGTGAGGGGTCTCTGTTGTCTCACTGTCTCCAAGGGAGTGAGGTCCAGTGCTTCAGGACCTGTTCTCTTGGCTTTTAACTCTGGGCACGTTCCTGACTCTGGCTGAGCATTTCTGAGCGAGCACTCTTTCTTGTCTGTTTCGTACTGTGAGAGTACAGGAGACCAGATCCCCTCAGAAAGACTGATTGTGTACCAGAAATTCAGCAGAATTCGGAGTCAGAAACAGCTTGAGGGAGACCCACTGTCAGAAGTAGTAGGATCGCTTTATTTACTTGGTGAATGAAGGTGGCCTTGGGCCCCATTGGGTTTTTGTTTTTTCCTATTGGGTTTTAGAAGTTGCTAAAAAGTTGCTAAAGAATACTGGGCACATGAACTAGAAACCCTGAACCCCAGTTCTTAAAAAAAAAAAAAAGAATACTGGGCACATTTATTTATAAATTACCTAATTCTGATCATAGGCTTCGGCATTTCTTGGATAAAATAACAGTGATTTTAAAAACTAATCAAATGGCTTCAGTAGTTTTCTTTTATTACCATTTCATAGTTTTCCAGTTATAATTGGTCTGTGCTTAGTATGTTAATTATTAGGAATGGGGAATATGTATCCAACTTTAGTGATAACTTCTAGCTAAGGGTTTAAATTTAGCCTTCACTGCCTCAGTCCCACCAAAGTATCATATCAGGTAGATGGAATCCATGTAGTACTTGGTTGCCTTGGTAGGCACTTGAGAACTACTTTATTGGCAGCCAAAATGGAGGCCCAGCATGTTTAGTCCTGGGATGAGTGTGGTCAGTGACGGTTACCGGGTATAGTTAACTCAGGTGCACTGCATAGTAGGAGGCGACTCTTTCTTAACCTCTGTGGCTGTTAGAGGTTTGTTATGTGCGATTGTCTCGGTAGCTTTGGTCAGGAGAAGGGGGATGAGGTTGTGGTCCATAGCTGCTTACTAGTCTTATAAACTGTATATAAAGGTTTTATGGATTTTAAAAGAAGATTTTTTTAAAGGTCAAAATAGGAAATAAAATTTTAGTAGCATCAGCTTTGTACTAGAGAGGTAGATGTATTGAAACAACATAGAATCACAACTTCTGAATTAATATAGTTGCCACCAGGAGATATTAGAGAGAGTATGTATATTTAATTTTTCAATAATAGGAAATATGCTTTCAGGAGTGAAGTCTGGTTGAAGAATTGTGGCAGAAAGAAGAATCTTAAGTGTCAGTTGAGCTTGTCTATAGTTTCTTTTATAAGCTCTGAAAACACTTCCCTACCTATTGTGGTTCTGAGGGCTTGTGAAGTGGGAGCTCCATTGTGGGGCAGCTAGAGTGGGCCTTTGTGTAGGTCATTTCTCATGGTGCTGCCTGCTTCCCTGGGGAGCTTTGACGGGTTCGAAATGATACTGTCCTGGGGTGGGGGGAGGGCCATGCTGATGGGGGGAGAGCTGCTCCCATGTTAAATAGGTAGATATCAGATGGACTTGGCATTGAGCTGTGCTCGTAGCGAGTCCCTGTCATCGGTGTGCAGTTTCTCTCATTCTGAGAAACTGGACTGCCTGGGTTTTATTGTGTCCGCACAGAATGCTGTCAGTTTACCTCTGGGAGATGTTCAACTCGAATGTGCAGTCAGTTGAAGGAAACTTGGGTTCCTAGTCAGAGCTGACTAACTCTCACCCTGCCCAGAAGGGTCTGTGTGGATGGGGTGACAGTGGAGCTTTGTAGCTTCAACGTCACATCTGTGGCCCTCTCTGACGCCCATTTTGGGTAGATGCGTAGCTGTTCACCTTTTTTTACCTCAAGGCTCTATCTATAGCAAACCTTTAGACTCAGAGTCTGATGCAGTTTTTGTGTTTTGACATTTTCATCATTCACTGTTTTGTTCATCTCAGCCTTCAGAACAGGCGTCGCTCAAACTCTGGGGCCTTCCGACGGTTGTTCTGAGGTGATTTAATAATGGCACTTTCTACAAGGTGTGTTTTTCTGACTCTAAAGCAAATTGTATTTTTCCATTGATGTTGTTAAGTTGAAGATCTCGATGGCATATGTGAACGGTAGCAGATCTTCTGCTGTCACATGCGAGAGGGGGAATGGATAATTGGATTGAAGTGGAGACATTGAGCACCAGGCGCGAAGCGCATTGCACAGTACGGAACTCAGAAGGTGCGCACGGGGCCCGGCTCCGGGGAGGAGCTGGGCCTCGTTGACTGCTTGGCTGCGTCTGTCCAAGGTAACATTCCCTGTAGAAACCTCAGGCTCTTAACCATTTCCTCTGAGGAATTACATTCTAGAGCCTCGCTCTCCTAGTTCAGACTACTTTGTAGCTTGATTAAAACGTTTAGCATCCTCGCAAAGTTACTTGAGAAGGGGCTGGTACCAGTAGAGAATAATTTCTGTAAGAGCGCGGACTTCTGCGTGGTGACTGTGGTTTAAGCAGGGCATGCCCCTGGTCCCGGAACTACCCCTGCTCGCTGTGCTGTAGCCCTGGAAGGTAATGACCGCCGGGCGAAACCTCGGTGGTCTGCCCCTCATCCTCTGCATCTCGACATCCAGCAGCTCACTGTTGCCAGCCATCTGTGGCAGTTGTTTGAGCACAGTCACACACCTCAGCCTGTGGTTTGGTCCCCTGGCAGGTCCCTCAACCAGAACTTGAGGAATGCGGGTGTGGGCTCCTCTCATGGTTCGTTTTCCTTGGCGAGAAGGGCCCTCGGCCTCCCTGGCTACCCTTCCAGCGTCCGCCACCAGCACCGAGCTCCGTGAGAAGAAGAAAAGGGCCAGGAGTCGGACATCAAACCTCCGTGTTCCTCTTGCTGATGCAGAAGCGCTAGTGGGTGTTAATCCCCTTTATGAAGGAGGGCAGATGGGTCTGTGGAGAACACAGGGGCCTTCACAGGCTCAGCCACCTTCTCTTTTTTTCTAATTGCACTATACTTGTCCTCACTGCAGTCCGAAGATATTTAAGACCTCTGTGGGGTCATGATCCATAGACTTAGCAAGTCTTGCCTTATCTGTGGAGCTGGACGGGGGGAACGTGACCATTGTCTGATGTCCATAGTTCATTTCCTCCAGGATGTTTCTTTCCTCAGATTGTGTTACTCTGAACCATTTTATTTTTTATTTACCAAAGTACTGTACTTGGCTATTTGCAGTGTTTTCAAAACCAAATGTTTCTTTTTTTGTGTTTTTAATCTTCAATACTTGGTGCAATAGAAGCTGCAAAGATGTGCCACTTTATCTATGAAATGGAGTTTTGTATACCAATAAATTCTAGTTTAAAGAGAAAGTTTCAAGTTGTTTTTGTCACTGTCTGGCCGCCGTTTGCATGAGACAGAGAGCATGCTGGGAAATGTCCTCCTTAGAGACCTTGGCACGGAAGATGTGCACGTTCTTCCAGTGTATGGTCGTCTGGGGTCTCACTGAGCTTAAGCAGCTGATTGTAGCTTCCGTCCAGGGGAGTATGGCCACCGCACACACTGGCAGGGCCATCCCTCAGATTTCTGCCTGGTATCTAAAAACGTCTCTGATAGTTTGTAGTTGTCTAAATACAGAGCAGCTGTCTTTTGGCTTCCACCTTGGGGGTTCTCTAGAACTCGGGGGCTTGGTTTGATCCCATTCCAGGAGGGAGCACCTTCCCCCAGGCGCACGTGGGCAGCAGTGACTGCACGGACTCACCTGGAAGAGGTCCTTGGGAGGGGGAAGGGTGGCCACAGAAAACCAGAGGGAGGGGACCCTTCGGCGCCTGCAGCAGGGCGCTGCTCGCGCCCGGCTCCAGGGCTCCAGGGCCAGTCACAGGTCAAGATTGCTGCCGTCTCACCAGCCTCGCCGCGGCCTCATGATTTTGGCCTCGAGGCTCCTGCTCGCTCTTGGTCTATGTTTGTGCTCATCAAGCAGCCTTTGAATTGTTTCTGCAGAATCTTGGCACTGAACAGTGTCCGGTACCACCCTGGGTGGAAGAATTCTCCAGCTACTGGCAAGGCCGATCCCCCTTGGTCACTGTCCTCCCTGTGTGATTTTTGCCTCATTCTGTGACCGAGAGACTTCTGGGTGCACAAATGCTATCCAGTTCCTGAGCCCACGAGGCCCAGACTCTGGACTCTGTTAACCCAACTGAGAATCTTTCTGAAAGATCTGCTAGGACCAGAGTGCTGTCCCGATGTAAGTGTCCCCTCCCGCAGTTGGAAGACTTCCGTGGCCTCCTTAATTCCATTCCGCAATGGTTCAGCTGGGGCCCGGGGCCGCCTGCTGGGCCGCGTGGTGGCCCTGGGGCTTCCTGGCTGGGTCCCGGTGAGATTGGATGAGTCTGTAAGGGCGGAAGTGTCCTCAGGCCACGTAGGGGATAATTAGAGAACACAGTTTATTATTTACATTTTCCTCCAGGCTATAGCCTTGCTTACTCTGGGTGAGTGACAATTTATGGTGTCAAAGATTGAGATACCATAAGAGGGGAAGTGGCAGCTTCTGTGTCCCCTCTTGTTAACTGCTTATGGTTGTCTAGGAGAAAACAGGGTTGAAACCCCCAGGTTTAAAGTTACCTGTTTGCCAGATGCACAAAAAGTGCATGTTGGCCTTGAGATACAACCAAAATTTGTCATAAAATGCTGTGCTCCAGTATGATTTTGACTGGACTGCTGGACAGGGTGGGCCCTCAGACCATAGTGATGCAGCAATTTAGAACTTTCTGGGTTGAATAGGATCAAGAACAATCCTGCTGATTCATGGATTCTGGCTTGGCAGAAGGAAAAATTCTCCACCTTGGAGAAGCTTGTCTGAATTTCCCTATGATAGAGGGATTTAGATATCTCAAGATGCTCAGTTTTTGTTCAATTTATTCACCAATCCAAACATCCAAGAATCCATCCATCATTTACTGAACCTGTGCTGTGTTGGAGTCTTTATTTCTGGGCATTGAATCAGACGTGGACCTTGTCCTCGAAAACCTTTCAGCCCAGCAGTGAAAGCAGATATGTTAACTATGACCCAAGAGAACACAGGCCGTTAAAGGAGGTACTGATAGGAGGGCTGTGAGTTCAGAAGGGAAATCAAGGAACGCTCGGTGGAGGAAGTGACATTTAGATGAGGCATGAAAGGGAAGATAGGAGGTGGGAATAGGAAGCTAAGATATTTGGGACTGAAGGACCAGCATAAGCAAACCCCTCCAGTGGGAGAGTAGGATGTCGCGCGTGTTTGGGACAGTTGTGTTTGGGACAGTTTATTAAGGGTATACAATTCGTTTGGAGAAGGACTGGGAACTCCTTTCTTCAAACACTTGTCGCGCGTGCCTTTTGCTGCTGGAAGACTAATGTTGTGCATATACTGAATGAATTCCAAAGATCAGGAATACCTGGTTCCTCCTGACCTCCTCTTACAGTGTCACGAGTCAGCCTGTATGTGCATTTTGACCTTGGAACACAACACAGGTAACAGCCCTCCGGGAAGAGTGCTATGTACCGTCTCTCCAGCCAATTTTACCTCATTGCCCCTGTGGGACAACAGATCAGGGCACTGAAGGGTTAATGATTTCCAAACACTTGTCCGTTTAAGGTAAATGTTTAAGATAAATGGCACTCAGAGTAGTGGGCCAAGGGGCTATTCAAATAAGTTAGTATAGTATTTATCATGTGTATGATGCCACTTCTGTAAAATAATCGCAATTATCATGTATCTATGGATTCAATTAAGCAGATATTTATTTAGCATCCACCGTGTGATGGATTCACTAGGGGAGACAAAAATGCAAAGTTACCTAGCACAGATGGAGCATCTATGATGCTCCAGGCACTTTGAATAAGTTACCTCATTTAAACCTTAAAACCACCCAGTGAGGCTGATGGTCCCATCCCAATTTTACACATGAGGAAATAAATAATGGGTCCAAGATCACAGATTTGAACCCAGGGCAGTCTGCCTTCACCATATAGGAACCCAAAACAAGAGCCCAAATAGCTGGGGTAAATATCCCTAAGAAAGTATAAACACGTTGCTTGGCTGTTCAGAGGAGGGTGAGATCTTCTCCAGGTGGAAAAGCACATGGGAAAGGTGGCATTTGAGATGTGCCTCAAAGTACATGCATGTGAATGTGGTGATAAGGAGCCTGTGAGAGGGAGGCTTCCAGGTTGAAGGAAGCTATTGCACAGAGGTGTGAAGACAGGTGGGCATGATCTGGCAGTGGCGAGGAGCATAGAGAAATATATATGGCAGGAAAAGCAGATGATACCAAGCTTGAATGCCAGGGCTTGGTGGACAATGGGGAGCCACTGATGGTTCAGGGGCAGAAGAGTGATATGATGGAAACCAATCTCTGGGAAAATGAAGCTGGCACTGTGGACAGGATGGAGGCTGGATGGAGAACGGAGGGCTGAAGAACCTTAGGTCCTGAGAGCCTGATCTTAGCTCTATTATGACACTTACTAGGGTAGAGTAATTGGTGTTGTCTGTCTATAGGTTGGCCACATCAGATTTGGCTCTGTCTCCAGGTTTCATCAAGGGGCCAGGAGCATGGTTTGTATGAAAGTGTACTGAGGGAAAGAATGGAATTTAATACAGTATTCAGTTCTCCAGCAGTGACGCTGCGAAGAACCCTAAAGAAGTGGACGAATGTCCATGAAATAATAATTGGACTTAACTCTGGAATTCCAACGTGATTTGATTTCTAATCGCTTACTCAGCAAGTTATTCAATTGAACACTTGGTTCATAGCTTTTGTTAGGGGCTAAGTGGGAACAAAAGCAAAAACCATCCAAATCCTATCATCAAAATTGGAGACGCAAGCTATGAAACATTCAGGTAACAAAGTCCCCTCCCCAGCCTTGATTTAGTCCCCATGCCTCATTCATCCATTAATTCATTCACTCATTCGATAAATTAATAAGCATAAAGCATTTAGAACAGTGCCTGGTGAATGCCAAATGCTTAATAAATGTTAGGTATTTTTTGTTATTATGACTATCATTCATTCATTTATGGGATGCTTATAATGTGCTGGGCATTATTTTGTGTACATTCACACATGCTAATTTATTAAAACCTTGCTACACTCAACCTACCAGGGAAATGTCATTGTTCTATTTTACAAGTGCAGACACTGAGGCTGTCTGTGGCCATATATATCAGCGCTCTTTGGATTTCAGTGTGCACACGAGTCACCTGGGGGTCTTGTTAACTGGGGGGTCTGGGGTCAGGTCCAAGATTCTGCATTTCTAATAAGCTCCCTGAGCAGCGAGGCCTAGAGCAGATGCACCGCTGCTAACTGGCAGAGCAGAGGGCTCTACCTGGAAGCTCCGACATCAAGTTCAGGGTTCTCCTTTCCTTTTTTCAGCCTTTTCCACCAAGTCTGCGCTGGAAATCAAGCGTATGTACTGTAGACACACACAAACAGGATTTGGACAGAATCAGTCTTGCATTCACCAAATATTTATTGATTCTTCGAAAAACTGACTGCACCGAGGCTTGTTCTTAAGTTCCAGTTTTCACCCTGTCAGATGGTTAAGCAACTGTAACATCACAAGGTACTCCTTCCATCGCTACCTTGAATCCATAAGGCCCAGGGCACCACCTCTCTCCATCTCCCCCAGGTCAGTTCCTTCTTCCTGTTTCTCGTGTATGCAGTCGTACCATCATTCTAAGATGTCTGTAAGGACTTTTGGATTATTTCTCAGCATATGATTACCGAAAGTGTGAAGCGACCGGTTTCACTAGCCCAGAAACATACTTTGCCCCCATGATGCAGGGAAATTCAGGTTTAAGCCAAATTTGTTTCCACGTATTAGCCTGAACAAAATGGACAACAGAGGGCGCCTCAGGACCACTCTTCCCAACAAACACTGTGCTCTCTTCCCCACCCACACACACTGTGCTTTACGAGCTGGTCTCCTGGTGATTATTCGCCAAGGATTTGAGTCAAGTCACAGCAACAAAGCGCGCAATCTGCCCCTCTCGTGTTTTGTTTGTTTGTTTGTGTTTGTTTTGCTAGCACAGAACGTCTTCACCTTTTAAAATGTATGAGGATCATCGATTTGATGGCTTCAGGCTCTTTCCTGCCCTCAAAGTCCTGAAAGTTGCACACGTGCCATGAAACGGACAAAGGGAGTGGAGGTTTATTACCTGGCCGCTGAGAGCTGTGCGATGCTTTTTTACAGGCTTTATCTCATTGAATAGGCTCATCCCAATCCTGGAAGATTTTATCAGCATATTATAGATAGAGGAGATATATATCTGTATTTAGGAGTAGAATCTGCCGAAGTTCATTGCTTCCCAGATAGGCTGCATTCCATTTGATGGGAATCCTTTGGTGCTTTAAATTGGCTCCAGAGTTGGCCCTGGGGTGTTGGATGTTGAAACCTTTCCTCTTCCCCTCCCTGTATCAGGAGCCTGACCTGGCCTGGGCATCCTCACAGCTGACCTTCCCTGGGCACCCTAGGGAAGGTCCAAGATGACAACCAGAGGGGTAGAGTGTCATGATACCCACTCATGAAGAAATGAAGGCACACTGGCATGGGAGTGAGGACACCCCTTCAGGTAGAACTACCCTTCTCTCTCTGAGCCCCAATGCCCATCTGTCAAGGGAGGGCTTTGAAAAAGGTGATTTGAGAGCTTCTTTTCACTTTGAGCCAGTCTTCTAATGGGAGGGATTTGAAGCCTGATGACATGGTGGGGACAATATTTTTAGGTTGGTATTTTGCGTGCTTCTCACATTATGCCATATGGCCAGAAACATTCCTTCTAGAGATTGCCATTATTATCTTGGATAAGACGGTGGAATGTTAGAAAAAGAGAATCACAAAAACTCACTGTAATGGGAAATTAAAAGGACAGAATGTCAGAACTGTGCACAGGGGCCACCCATGTCAGACCCACGCTGTGTCCCAGTACTTAGCACATTGTTGGCACATGGTGGGTGCTCAAAAAACGAATGAATGAATGCAACTGTAGACTAATTAAGCCCTACAATGATAGAATCTGAGGATCAGTATTAGAATTATGGGAAAATATCATTCACATATTTGGAAGAGGGAACTGAGATCCCAGGGGGTGGGTTATAGAATCTTCTGGGTGCTAAAGGGCCCCCGGGCATGGCTCTTCCTCATCTGGGAGCTCTCAGGGAGGGAGGGGTTTGCAGGAAAGGAATTTTCTAGAGGGAGGGGCTTTGGTGCCAGCGTTCCGGAGGTCTGGGGCTCCAGCAGCTGGAGGGCAGGGGACCGCAGCGAAGGAGCAGAGCACAGCCTTAGCAGGGCGGGGTAGGTCCGGTGCACAGCTTGTTGGGGTAATGGGCATATTTGCGGTTGTAGGTGCCCAGGTTGTCACGAAAGCAGAGAGCAGCCCTCTTGTCAGACTCGCAGGTCCGTTGTTGGCAGGTGGTTCTGCCGGCTGGATGGGACGAGGTGAGTCAGGGCCTGGGCGCCTCGGTCCTGCCACTCTCAGACATGCAGGGGACTGCTCTGGGGTCCCTGTTCTCAGCCCCATTCTGCTGGAAGCCCATCCTCATGGGGGATGTTCCAGGGATGGGTGAGAGAAAGGGCAGGGTCCTGGAGGGCCTGCTGGGGCCCAGGATGCTGGGAAGCCTGGAAGTTTGTTCTCCTGTCCTTTCCCAAGCCCACTCCACTGCCCTTAGCCCTTTCCCCCATGGGGAGACCATCTGGTTCACTAACTGTCGTCCGCCTCAGCCCAGGGAGAGTGCATTTCCAGGCAACTCCTTCTCCCATGTAATGCGTTACTGATAGTGAGGCAGCCATCAGCCAGAGAGGAAAGCCGGGAAGTTTACAGCAGCTCAACCCCAGATGGCCTCGGCGTGCCCCAGAGGGACTGAAACTGGGGCCTGCTCGGCCATGCCTATCTCCCTCAGAGCGGACGAAGCCCGTTTTCCTAGCATTAACTTTAGGGCTCCCCCTCCACACGTGGCCACACCCTGCCTGGGGAGCAGCGCTGACGTCAGCTCTGCAGGCACCAGGGGCCCCAAAGCCTCCTCTTCCCTCCACTGCCTCTGTCTGCCCTGAGTGGCTCTGGCTCCTTTTTGTCCCCACGAAGACATCCCCCAGCTCAGAAATGTCCAGGTTCCTCACTGTGCTTTGCAAAGGTCAGCCTCATTCCCCATCCGGGGTTCTGCTCTCACCTGCTCTTTCAGCAGCAGTCAGAGTTGGAAGGGGCTTAACAGCCGCGTCAGCACCTTTGCGGGGTTCTTACCAGAAGCTGGACTAAGCCAGGGAAGTGAGTGATTGTCTCCCTTTTATAGAAGCGGAAATAGAGGCTTTTGAGGGGTTACGTCACTTGCCCAAAGACATACAATGGGTAGGTGCTCAGTGCCGTCCCTGCCAGGTGGCTTCCTAGCCTTGCATGAACCCCCAGGGATGGGGAGCTTGCTACCCGTCAAAGCTGCCTTGCTGGGAACAGGCAACTCCGAGCCAAATCTGCCTCCAGTGGTTCTGGTCCTTGTTCTGCCCCTCCCCCAGGACAGACCTTAGAGATCTGAGCTGAGTCTTCCTGCTGTGCCCCACGCTGGGCCTGCCCTCCTTCCAGGCTGCTCCTGGCAAGCTCCAGCTCTCTCTGTCTGGGGCTCTGCCCTCAAGGCTCTGTCCTGGGAACCTTGCCTCTAGCTGCCACCCAGACCCTGGGGCTCAGCTCTACCCTCTTTGACTCCTCTCCCCAGAGGCTGGAGCTGGGAGGGCTCTGGCTGGGGAAAGTGCCTGGGGTCAGGGCAGGAGCTGATGGGTCACGTGCTCTCTAGGCTGGGTGCCACAGGAGCATCTGGGTAGATGGACTGGTCTCTCCCCAATTCTGTGATGATGGAAGATCCCACGCCCGCCCCAGCCCAGGTGACCAGGCTCAAGGGTCTCCATCAGGAGAGGGTTCCTAGCTGAAGCTCTCCCCCAACCTGGTGTCTGGGGGAGTCTAGGGCTGTTCACTTACCACAGAAGATGCTGTGCCTGCTGGCAGAGAAAAGATACCTTTCCAATATGGGTTCACAGCCCAGCTTCTCCAGACTCCCATAGCAGCAGTCATGGGCGTGGCAGCACCTGTAAGGGTCATGGTTGGCTTGGAGGGGCCTGTGAGCTGGGCTGGGCAGGATCAGGGGCTGCCTGGGGGGCTCAGTGCCCAAAGGGGCTCAAAGTGGAGGTCGGCCCCAACTTTCTAGGTGCCCCCAGCCCCTCCCTCCTCCCAGGATGCTCCCCCGGCCTCTCCATCCTCCAGTGAGGTGCTCTACCTGCTGGGCCACCTGCTCACCAGTCTGTCTGGTCCACTGGCCCGTGGGAGCCGCCGAAACCACAGTAGCAGCCATAGTCAATGTCCTGCAGTGCAGGCTGCCCCTTCATTCTCTCAATCATCACCCCGAACTGGACCAGGTTCCCGACAGCCAGGGCCACTGCTGGGAGCGAGGGTGGAGGAGGTCAGATCCCTCAGGGCCCCACCCTCTGCAGCCAGCTGCCCCTGATGTGCCCCCAAATCTGAGTCCAGACGTCTCTCTGATTGTCTAGGTAACCTCACCTCCCTAAGCACCTCATTCCCAATAATAACAATGCTAAGCAGTAATAATATCCCCATGACATCATCGCACCTTGATCCCCTAGTCCTTACCCGTGTCGTGTCAGCACACGTGACCCCCCACCCCCCACCCCGCTCTCCTTCCACCATCTCCCAGAATACTGCCCACTCATCCTCCCGGGTCCCAACCCTTCCTGATCACCTCCCTAGGTGTCAGCCCCATCCCCGCAGGAACTCTGTCCCTGTCAAGTCCCGTCAGATGTCACTGGATAAGCTTCCGAACCACCTGGACTTCCCCAAATTCCTCTAGGTCCTGATGATGCAGCAATGGGGGTGCTGCTGACCCGGGCAGGTTAGAGCCAAAAATGGAAACTTAAGTGAGGGATGGAGCGGGGGTGGCAGGAGCTCGTGTGCTGTCTGGGATCCCTGCCAGCCCCTCTCCCCCGCCCCACCAGGCCATCCGGGCTGCTGTCTTCCCCTCTCCCCGCTCTCCACAGACTAGTGATGGCTCTGGAAGAACTGGCCTCCTCAGGATGTCCAATCACACCCTCTTCAGGGCCCAGCTCAGGGGCCTCCAGGGAGTTGGGGATTCCTAGCTGGCGCAGGGGAGGGGTAAAGGCAGGGAGGTTACTTACCCATGAGGCAAAGTAAGGTCAGAAGAGGGGGAAGCTTCATTCTGCGGGTGAGGGGAGGGGTGCAGGGAGTAGAGAAGCTGGGCTGCAGGAGAAGGAAGTCAGCAGGGATGCCTCTGATCTCAAGGCCTCTCCGCATTAGTTAAATACCCGGGTCCTGTCCACTCCCCCTCATTAACCCCTGAATGCCCAGTGACGTAATGATACTTCCTGGTCTTACACTTTGGCCAAGTCTCCAGGGGAGGGGCCAGCCTGGGGCCTGTGGGCTCTGCTTCCAGGCAGTTTGGGGAAGGTGGGGTCGATCTGTGGGCTTTCTTCTCTCCGCCCTTCCCCTCCCCTCCTCCTTTCCCCAAATCACCGTGCTTGGTCCCACCGAGGAGCTCTATGTCTTGGCTGTGCTAGGTGCTCTTCATTCTTGGTGTCTTTTTCTCATTCCCATTTTACTGATGCAGCCTAGAGGGGCTGAGAAACTTAAGTTCTCAGCTCCCTTGGCCAGGGAGCACCAAGGGCAAGTCTGTCCTGTTTCTGTGATGCTACCTACTTCAGCATGGCCCCGACTCCCCTTCCTGCCCCTCAACCAGCCCCTGTGTTACCCAGACGGAGAGTGGTGATGGCAACTTGATGACATAGCAGGGAGCCATTTGTCCAAGAACCTAGAATCCAAAGGCTGGGCGCTCAGCCAGCTGGGCTTAGGGGGTTTTCTTTATTGTTCTTTCCTGGGCAGGCTCCTGCTTGTTTGACAGGTAGCAAAAATACTCCCAGTTAAGAATTCTGTCTCCCCAAACCCTCGAGTAGTGGTGGAGCATGGCTGCCATAGAAACAGCCTCCATCTGACTCAGCTGGAAAACCCACATTCTGGCATGAACTGGAAACTTCCATCCTTTTGATGTCATCTTAGGGCCTGGGTCGGGGAGACAGTAGCCTCCTGGTCCAACTTGGCCCCCAGGGAGAGCTGCTGTCCCCATCGTCGGGTCAGAACATTGAGGCCGGGCTTCAAAGCTTGGCTGGAGGTTCGTGGGATGGAGGACAGGACCCGGCTCTGTCGTGATCAGAAATGTCGAGGTCCCACAAAATGCAAGACCAACTTATGACAAAAACCCTCCAGAAAGCAGGCATAGAGGGAACTTACCTCAACATAATAAAGGCCAGATATGACAAACCCACAGCCAATATCGTTCTCAATGGTGAAAAACTGAAACCATTTCCACTAAGATCAGGAACAAGACAAGGTCGCCCACTCTCATCGCTATTATTCAACATTGTTTTGGAAGTTTCAGCCACAGCAATCAGAGAAGAAAAAGAAAGAATCCAAATCAGAAAAGAAGTAAAGCTGTCACTGTTTGCAGATGACATGATACTATACACAGAGAATCCTAAAGATGCTACCAGAAAACTACTGGAGCTAATCAATGAATTTGGTAAAGTTGCAGGATACAAAATTAATGCACAGAAATCTCTGGCATTCCTATACACTAAGGATGAAAAATCTGAAAGAGAAATTAAGGAAACACTCCCATTTACCGTTGCAACAGAAAGAATAAAATATCTAGGAATAAACCTACCTAAGGAGACAAAAGACCTGTATGCAGAAAACTATAAGACACTGATGAAAGAAACTAAAGATGATACAAACAGATGGAGAGGTATACCATATTCTTGGATTGGAAGAATAAACATCGTGAAAATGACTATACTACCCAAAGCAGGATAATCTGTCTATTAGTGTAAGTGGGCTGTTAAAGTCTCTCTCTATTATTGTGTTACTGTCGATTTCTCCTTTTATGGCTGTTAGCATTTGCCTTATGTATTGAGGTGCTCCTATGTTGGGTGTATAAATATTTATAATTGTTATGTTTTCTTCTTGGATCGATCCCTTGATCATTATGTAGTGTCCTTCCTTATCTCTTATAACAGTCTTTATTTTAAAGTCTATTTTATCTGATATGAGTATTGCTACTCCAGCTTTCTTGTGATTTCCATTTGCATGGAATATCATTTTCCATCCTGTCACTTTCAGTCTGTATGTGTCCCTAGGTCTGAAGTAGGTCTCCTGTAGACAGCATATATAAGGGTCTTGTTTTTGTATCCATTCAGCCAGTCTGTGTCTCTTGGTTGGAGCATTTAATCCATTTACATTCAAGGTGGTTATTGATATGTATATTCCTATTACCATTTTCTTGATCAATTTGGGTTTCTTTTTATGGGTCTTTTTCTTCTCTTGTGTTTCCCACTTAGAGAAGTTCCTTTAGCATTTGTTGTAAAGCTGGTTTGGTGGTGCTGAATTCTCATAGCTTTGTGAAGCTTTTGATTTCTCCATCGAATCTGAATGAGATCCTTGCTGGGTAGAGTCATCTTGGTTGTAGGTTTTTCTCCTTCATCACTTTCAATATGTCCTGCGACTCCCTTCTGGCTTGCAGTTTCTGCTGAAAGATCAGCTGTTAACCTTCTGGGGATTCCCTTGTATGTTATTTGTTGTTTTTCCCTTGCTGCTTTTAATATTTTTTCTTTGTATTTAATTTTTTGATAGTTTGATTAATACGTGCCTTGGCGTGTTTCTCTTAGAGTTTATCCTGTATGGGACTCTCTGCACTTCCTGGACTTGATTAACTATTTCCTTTCCCATGTTAGGGAAGTTTTCGACTATAATCTCTTCACATATTTTCTCAGACACTTTCTTTTCTCTTCTTCTTCTGGGACCCCTATAATTTGAATGTTGTGCGTTTAATGTTGTCCCAGAGGTCTCTGAGACTGTCCTCAATTCTTTTCATTCTTTTTTCTTTATTCTGCTCCCTGAAAGTTATTTCTACCACCTTCCCATCCAGCTCACTTATCTGTTTTTCTGCCTCAGTTATTCTGCTATTGATTCCTTCTAGGGTATTTTTTTTTTTTTTTTGCGGTACACGGGCCTCTCACTGTTGTGGCCTCTCCCATTGTGGAGCACAGGCTCCAGACATGCAGGCTCAGCGGCCATGGCTCACGGGCCCAGCCGCTCCACGGCATGTGGGATCCTCCCGGACCGGGGCACGAACCCGCGTCCCCTGCATCGGCAGGCGGACACTCAACCACTGCACCACCAGGGAAGCCCATCTAGAGTATTTTTAATTTCAGTTATTGTGTTGTTCATCACTGTTTGTTTGCTCTTTAGTTCTTCTAGATCCTTGTTGAATGTTTCTTTTATTTTCTCCATTCTATTTCTGAGATTTTGGATCATCTTTACTATCATTACTTGGAATTCTTTTTCAGGTAGGTTGCCTATTTCATGTTCATTTATTTGGTCTTGTAAGTTTTTTCCTTGCTCCTTTGTCTGTAACATTTTTTTTTTTTTTTTGATGGGTGGAGCTGTATTCCTGTCTTACTGGTTGTTTGGCCTGAGGCTTCCAGCACTAGAGTTTGCAGGCAGTTGGGTAGAGCTGGGTCTTGGAGCTGAGGTGAGGACGTCCGGGGGGCCTCATTCTGATTAATATTCCCTGGGGT
Source organism: Lipotes vexillifer (assembly GCF_000442215.2). Taxonomy (NCBI): domain Eukaryota; kingdom Metazoa; phylum Chordata; class Mammalia; order Artiodactyla; family Lipotidae; genus Lipotes; species Lipotes vexillifer. The sequence continues at coordinate 6,923,684 of NW_006786690.1, read as the reverse complement.
CTGAGGTTCTCTGTTAGTCCAGCGGTTTGGACTTGGAGCTCCCACCACAGGAGCTTGGGCCTGACCTCTGGCCTGGGAACCAAGATCCCACAAGCTGTCTGGCATGGCAAAAAAAAAAAAAAAAAAAAAAAAAAATAGGAAATGGAAAATTTTAAACATTTTATCAGGTGAAATAAAATGAGGACTGACAGTAATTGTAGTATATATTTTGTATGATTTGATAAAAACATGTCTTAACTCTCTCATTGAATAACACACCAGCCAAAAATACACACAAAACCTTACCCTTAACAGAAGTATTTGTAAAGCAGAGAAATTCAGTAAGTCTTATGAGTTTATGAGAGCTCAATGGATCATTAAGGGTTTCACCACTGTGTGGCCCCTGATGGCTTTCTCATCTAGGGTAATATTTGGGATGGGTAAGGGCAATGGCTTCCTTTTATAACGTGGGAAAAAACTATTAGGAACACGAGCATAAGAAAAAAAAAAAAAAAAAAAAAACCCCCTTGGGTATGGGGGCGGAGTTTAGGCGGGGGTGGAACTTAGGCAGGGGTGGGGTTTAGGGTGGGGTGGGACCGAGGCCGGTGGGGGGATGACGTTCAGGCGTGGGGCAGGGCCCGGGCCCTGCTTAGCACCTGTGCGGAAGGGGAGAGGCCGCACCTCCAAAGGAGGGCCTCCGGAGTGTGGAGTTCCGGAGTTGGGAGCTAAGGCCCTGGGTGAGGGGGTGTGGCTGGAGTTTAGGCTCAGCGCGTTGGAGGGGGTCTCCCAGTGTAGAGGTGGGCCCTGGTGGGGGGTGTGTGTAGGGGCGGGACTTGGGCTCTGCGCGGCAAGAGGGAGGCTCCAAGGGCAGAGGATTAGGCCTGGGAGCCCAATAGGCTCCCCGGTGCCAAAGTGCACAGGGAAAGCGCTGGCCACCTTCCCTTCCATTCCTCCGCCTCCCACCCCCGCACGGTCCTCCCCAGGGTCTCCCCGTCCCCGCTGGACCCCTAGCCATGAGTGGGTCCAACTGGATGTAGGAACGTCTCCCCTCCTCCAGCCACCCCTCAGGGGTGCCGATCCTGGAGGTCCAGCCTTTACTTTTGCTCCCCCTTCCCTCCCTCCCACTCCCTCAGGACCCACACGGCTGGAGGGGGACTTGGTGGGCAGAGGATCAGGCCCGGGATGTCAGCAGGCTCCCCGGGGCCCAAGTGGGCGGGGGAAACCTGGCCACGCGCCCTTTTGATCCTCTGCCCTCCCAGTTTCCCGCTTCGGGCCTGAGATCCCTGCCCCTCCCCACGCCGCCCCAGAGGGGTGCCAGTCCTTGCCTGCCTCCATTTCTCCTCCTCCCTCCCCCCGCGCTCACATCGTACCAGGTCACTGGGGGTTCCTGGTGACCCCTCAGGTGGTCCCCCACCGGTGCCTGGTAGGTACCCTAGCTGTGCAGAGACGCGAATTCCACGTCCTCCTAGTATGCCATCTTGACTCCGCCCTGAGCTCTTCGAGTTCATGAGTCATCCAGTTTCCTTTCACCAAATTCCTCTTTGACTTTGGTTAACCAGAGTAGGTTTGTGTAACCGTTCAATGTGCTTGCAAACAAAAACCTTTATTTCATATAGAAATTGGCACCAGAAAGAAGGTTGTAAGCAATAGGCCCTGGGATAGGTTAATGGGCACAGATGGGGCCCTGATTTTCGAACGCCAGCTGCCCATGGTACCCATAGTCATTAAACAGCCACCTGCTCACAAGGGCAAAGCTTGGTGTGCTGGGTGCTTGCTGACATACAACAACTTAAGAGGGATGAGGAATAGAAAGACCTCATGATGGGATGATTGTTTTGACAGCATTTGGTTAAAGAGGGAGATATTTATCATACCCAGAACCACACAACATATTGTATGTCAGATTTGTTTATTTCTTCTGTTCTCCCCTAATAGAATGTGAGTTCCTTGAGGGCAGACACTTTGTCTCGAACACTGTTCTTCCTCCAGTGCCTAGAACAATGTCTGGCACAAGGTAGGCACTTAAGTGAGCAAATGCATGCATGACTAAACAGCAAGCTCTAGTTTAGAATTTCTAGAGTAAGAAATAGAAGCGTTATCCCAGAAAGAATCAAAAGAATTTGCTAATTCATATTATAAAAAAATCTGGGGAGAAACTGTGAGAAAAGATGTTGAGGCTCCTCCACCAAGACTAAAATGTTGTATCAGGTTGAACTTATTACTCTGGATGCCCTAGCCCAAGGTTCTGTAATTCACTGTGCTAATCCGGGCAGCTCTGTGAGTCTAATGTCACCTGGGTTGGCGAACTCATATGCTGGTTCATGGCATGTGGAAAGTCAGAACTCATTGTCTTAACATGGAGTAGCAACCAGAAAACCACAGAAGGCTGCAAATAAGAAAAGAGTGTATTTGGGGGTCTTAAGAAGTGCAAGTTAGGGGCTTCCCTGGTGGAGCAGTGGATAAGAATCCTCCTGCCAATGCAGGGGACACGGGTTCAAGCCCTGGTCCGGGAAGATCCCACATGCCGCAGAGCAACTAAAGCTGTATGCCTCAACTACTGAGCCTGCTGTCTAGAGCCCGCGAGCCACAGCTACTGAGGCCGCATGCCACAACTACTGAAGCCCGCGAGCCTAGAGCCCATGCTCCGCAACAAGAGAAGCCACCACAATGAGAAGCCCGCACGCCGCAACGAAGAGTAGCCCTCACTCACCGCAACTAGAGAAAGCCCGCACTCAGCAGAAGACCCAAAAGAACAAAGCGGTTTATTTGGGGGTCTTAAGAATTTCGATTTGGGGTACACAGGTTCTGGCAAAAAAAGAGTGTTCTGGGGAAGAGAAAGAGTCAGGGGCTTATAAAGGCAAAGGCCATGAAGCTGTACTCTGATACAAGAAAGGAAATATTTGTCCTTAAGGGATGGCTATCATGGGTTGTTTTAGGGTAAGGTCCAATCAGTATCTTGAGTTTTTGCCAGATGTTCTGGATGCCTCTGTTAGGATAATAAGCAGTCAAAAGGTCAGATTCCATCCAGGCTGAGACGTACCTAGGTCATCCTTCCTCAATGGCCTCCCTCCCTGTTCCATTTTAGAGAGCTCTTACCAGTACCAACTCCATTTTGATTTTCCTTTCACAAGAGGGAGGAATGAAACAGGTGAAATTATTTCAGTAGGGTTGAGGGATGCCCAGGGTGGCACAGCCAGGAGGCAGCAGGCAGTTATCCGGAGCAAAATGAGTGGGGGTCATCCTGGCAATAGCTGGTGGGTGAGGTGATGAGATCTCAGAGCATGGGCTGATTACTTTGGAGTCACCAGAAATGAAATGGGCTGGTATCCCACTGAGATCGCGTTTGATTTGAGTAATTGACACACCCAAATGACAGGATACTGAATATACAGCATCTCAACTTCAGTGAAGTTCCTTAGGGTCCAGAAGCCTGTCAGGATATCCCTTCTGAATTAGAGGGAGACTCAGACTGGCATAGATTTCCATCACGTACAGCTGTCAATCATCCTGGGACTTCCTATTATTATCTTTGTGAGTTTTTTTTAAATTAATTAATTAATTAATTAATTTTTTGGGCTGTGTTGGGTCTTCGTTTCTGTGCGAGGGCTTTCTCTAGTTGCAGCAAGCGGGGGCCACTCTTCATTGCGGTGCGCGGTCCTCTCACTGTCGCAGCCTCTCTTGTTGTGGAGCACAAGCTCCAGAGGCGCAGGCTCAGTAGTTGTGGCTCACGGGCCTAGTTGCTCCACGGCATGTGGGATCTTCCCAGACCAGGGCTCAAACCCGTGTCCCCTGAATTGGCAGGCAGATTCTCAACCACTGCGCCACCAGTGAAGCCTTATCTTTGTGAGTTTGATGCACTGTTTTTTGGACTTTACGTCTTCACCTTAACTTACATTCTTATTTTGTTGGAATGCATCCTCAGATAATTTTCTAGGAAAAAGAAGCAACTTCTAAATCCTTCCATGTCCCAAAATTTCATGGTTACCTCACAGTTTCTCTGGATGTAGAACTCTATCCCAGCAGTTGGCAATTATGGCCCATGGACCAAATCAGCCCTTTTGCCGAATTCTTATTCCTTTGTAGATCACCTGCTTTTTCCCCCCTCTTTCTCAGAAGCTATAAGATCCCTTGTTCATCTTTAGTGTTCTAAAATTTTGCAGCGATGTGGCTAGGCATGAGTGTTTTCCCCATCTGATTTTCTAAGCACTCAAGTGAGGTCGTTCAATCTGAGGACTGTTATTCTTCAGCTCTGGGGGATTCTCGTGTTTCTTTGAGAATTTCTTTTGCTCTGTTTCCCCTTTTTTGGATTTCCTATAAGATGACTGTTAGACTTCTTGGATTGATTCTCTGAGTCTCTTTTCTGTTATATTTTTTCTTTTATAGTCTTTTGGTTCTACTTTCTAAGAATTACTTTGACTTTTTCTTCCAACCCTTCTTTGCTTTTAAAAATTCCAGCAATCATATCTTTTTTTAAAACTTCTTTCTTGTTATCCACTTACTGTTTTAACATAACTTCCTGGTGCTTTATGAATGCATTATTTTCTTGAATCTTTCTGAGGGTAACAATTAAGAGATTTAAAAAATATATCTTCTGGGGCTTCCCTGGTGGCGCAGTGGTTGAGAGTCCGCCTGCTGATGCAGGGGACGTGGGTTCGTGCCCTGGTCCGGGAAGATCCCACATGCCACGGAGCGGCTGGGCCTGTGAGCTATGACCGCTGAGCCTGCGCGTCCGGAGCCTGTGCTCCGCAACGGGAGAGGCCACAGCAGTGAGATGCCCGCATACCGCAAAAACAAAAACAAAACAAAAATAAAAAATATATATCTTCTGTTCTCTGAATTATCTCTATTTCTACTGGGTTATCTCCCTCCCCTTGTTTATGCTGGCCTCCTTCATTTTGTAATGTTTCTTTACATTTCTGGTAGTCCTTGATGGTCTGCTGATATTTATAAACAAGACAATAAACATCTCCATGCATGTGGGTGGGGCCTGTCATCCAGTGCTTTCAGATGGATGGGCAGGGAGCTGCCTTTGTGGCAGCATGGAGAGCTCTTTTATTTTGGGCATGAAAGTCCACATTAGTTACCCTAATTATTGTTAGACAACTTTTTGAAATAGGAGTCCTTTGATTTTTTTTTTTTTTTTTTTGCTAGGAGTGTAATGGGGACTGGGGGTGGGGAGATGGGATGCCCAACCACTAGGCATTCTATGTGTGTATACGTGTTTATGTGAGTGTGTGTATATATGTGTGTGTGTGTGTGTGTGTTTAGTGAGGAAGGTTTGTTTTAACATCTCCTCTCCATTTTGTTGGTAATAACCACTTTTTACTTCAAAAACCATCTCTCCCCTCCATTCTGTGTGATCCTGTACAATTATTTGTCATGATGCCCTGCATTTTCCACCACTAGGGTAGACTCGTGACCCAAGATGTCCAAGCACAGGTTGTTTCTCCTGGCTACAGGGGTATTTCCAGGAATAGGCACTTAAAATGGACCAATCAGAATCTTTCCTTAGATTTGATTTATGGGTCTCCCCTTTCTCTGGGGCCTTGAGCTATAAAGACCATGCAAGCCTGGAGCTGTCAGTGACCATGTTTCTTGACTACATGGGAGAAGCTTCCTGTAGAATGAAGCCACTATGCTGGTGGAGGCAGGCAGAGAGATAGACAGAGAGACAGAGACAGAGAGACAGAGAGAGATGTTGAGATTCTTGGATCGAACATCGTTTGATTTCTACTCTGAACCCTCAAGTTATGTAGACCAACAGATTCTCTTTGTGACTTAGGCTAGTTTGACTTGGGTTCTGTCATTTGAAACTGAGAAGGATCAAGAATAACCCAGAAGGTTTCTATGGGTAGCAGAAATCTGGTTGTACTTGTACTCAGGAGACCCCAGGAGGGGTATCTGAGTGGTACATGGAGGTGAGCCTGAACACCAGGAGCAGAGGTTGGAAACCTCAACAAAGATCCATGGGCTCAACCATGGCTTGGAAAGAGAATAGCCTCAGCTTCTCAAATGGGCCAAGTGACCACCAGGAAGTGCGGCATGGTGTACCAAGACCCTTTCCAAAATGTCCTGGGCTGGGTCAATCCTGAAGACTGTGGTACAACTTCAAGGGAGGGGGAAGAGATTCCTCCAAGACATGACTTAAATTGCCTACCAACCTGGGTCAGGTGAGCTAAATTGATTTGATTTGAAAAGTTAAAGCATTGTGACATTTCATGTACTTGAGTGTCATGGAAGACATCATGCTGTTGACTCCCCTTCTTCTTATCATCATCATCATTGTCCACCTATCACCATCCTCATCATCTCATCTCCCAAGTCTATGCTGCTCCGTGTTAAGTGACACCATGTGTGAAATACTAACAGCCAAGCTTAGGCCCATCCCTTTCTCATTGTTCCTCACCAAGGGTTAAAACAGGTTCAAGTCTTTTCCCACCCAGTGTCACCTTGTTATACTTTGATGTTAGACATAGAACATCTTCAGATCAAGATCTGAAATAATGTGTCCATCAAGTCCTTAGCTGCTGAGATAACAGAACAAGGGTGATCCAAGAACAGATGAAAGCAAATAAGTGTCTTAAAACATTAACAAAAGGCCAGAACTAGACAAGGAAAAGGGAATCTATCAGCGAGTTAGTCAACATGGCATAAGATCTGCAAGACAGTTTCAGAGTTCCATTATGAGGGAGCGGGTCCGATCAGGGAGGGCTACCCCACAGAACTAGGCTCTATGCCACGTCTAGAAGGAGTTGAATTAATTACTTAATTTATAATACAATGGCCTAAGGGGCAAAATAGTCATGACCATTCATTACATAAATGTTGATTGAGCATCTCTTATGTGCAAGGTTATGTCCTGGTCCAAGAACAAACCAGATATGTAGCCCATCCTGCAGGTCTGTTGTCCCAAAGAGGAGATAAGCAGGTGCAGAAATAACTTTGATCCAGTAGAAAGAAATACGTGCCGTAGGAGCCATACACTTAGAGATAAAATTCTACAGTATTTGTGTTAAAATGTTTCAAAATGTTAAAAAAAAATTGAGTCAGGTGAGATAAGATGTTCTTCTGGATCTGGGTTAATAAGAGACAGAATTTAAAGTTCACTACAAAAGCTACCTACATGGGAAGGGAAAAATATTATTTAATGACCTTCCTCCAAAACCCACATCTGATGTCTGTTAGGAACGTAAGAAATAAACAGGGATTAGTACTAGGGAAGCACAATCCAGGTGGCATTTGATGCAAGCTGCTGTTTCCATACAGGTGGAGCTTTAGGTGATATTCTTAAGCAAATATGGGCAGGTTCACGGGGAAGGACTTAGCAAAAGTGTGGGCCAAGCAACTTCACCTTGACCTTGAACTAGGAGCCTGCCTTAGCACAGGTACATGAGATAACAGAGGTCTTTAGCAGATGCCGTAGGGCTGTGGGAGCTTTAGGCAGTGTGCACAGCTGAGGCAGGGATTCATGATGAGGCTTGCTGTAGGCACGTCCTGCAGACACTGGGGGCAGAACGATGATCTGCTTCATTTCCTGTGTTTCTTCAGCCAGGTTTGCAGACCAGGACTTTAGCTTCAGCTAAATTTGCGTGTGTTTTCTCAGGACAGTGTTTCTCAACCTTAATGCGCATATGAATCCCTTGGGGGTTTTCTGAAAGGGCAGATTCTGATTCACTTAGTCTGAGTTGGACTTGACTTTGAATACCCAGGTAGGTCCCATTCCAGACCTACTGAATCAGGATCTGCATTTAAAAAAATTAATTATTTTTGAAATGGAAGCATAGTTGATTTACAGTACTTTATGAGTTTCAGGTGTACAGCAAAGTGATTCAATATTTTTATAGATTAAACTCCATTTAAGTTATTATAAAATATTGGCTATATTCCCTGTGCTGTACAATATATCCTTGTATCTTATTTATTTTATGCATAGTAGTTTGTACCTATCATGACTAGTAACCACAAGTTTGTTTTCTTTATCTGTGAGTCTGTTTCTTTTTTGTTATATTCACTAGTTTGTTTTATTTTTTAGATTCCACATATGAGTGATATCATACAGTATTTATCTTTGTCTGACTTATTTCAGTTAGCATGATGCCCTCTAAGTCCATCCATGTTGCTGCAAATGGCAAAATTTTCATTCTTTTTTATGGCTGAGTAGTATACTCGTGTGTGTGTGTGTGTGTGTGTGTGTGTATCTCCATTGTGTGTATATATATCTCACATCTTCTTTATACATTCCTCTGTTGATAGACACTTAGGTGGCTTCCATATCTTGGCTATTGTAAATAACGTTGCTATGAACATTGGGGTGTATGTATCTTTTTGAATTAGTGTTTTTGTTTTCTTCAGATTTATACCGAGGAGTGGGATTGCTGGATCATATGGTAGTTCTAGTTTTAGTTTTTTGAGGAACGTCCATACTGTTTTCCAGAGTGGCCCTAAATGTAAGGCCGGAAACCAGAATCTGCATTTTGACAAGATTCCCTGGGAGATTTTCAGACACGTTACATTTTGAGCAGTGCTGCTCTAGAGCATGAAGGCTTTAGCTTTTAGCATTAAAGGCTCATGTGGTCCGTATAGATGGATCGCCCAAATTCTTTCCCTTTACGTTGTTTTGCATGGCCTCAGAGCCAAGGCACTAAACCGTAGAGGGCCATTCTCAACCAAGGGTGATTTGGCCTCCAGGGGACATGTGGCAAAGTCTGGAGAGGTATTTGGTTGTTGCAACTGGGAGGATGTTACTGGGATCCAGTTGGTGCAGGCCAGGGATGCTGTTAAACAGCCTACAATGCCCAGGACAGACCCCACAACAGAGAACTACCCAGTCCCAAATGTCAATAGTGCTGAGGTTGAAAACCCTACTGTAGAGAGGTCAGCCTTGGATTTAGATGGCTTGTCCAATGTGGTCAATCCCACACAAAGTCTCAAGTTAGCTCTGAACTTATCAATGACAGAAGTCAGGCCATGGTCAAATTTTAGACCCACCCATGGAAAGGTGGTAGATTTTATAACAGAGAAAAAAAATTAAAAAGGAATGGATACTTTTACTATAAATATAACATCGCATCTACTTGTAGTTAAGGTATAGAAATGATGCAATTAGATTATTGTCAGCTTGAGGGTTAAGGAATTAAAGTGGCCTGCATTTGTAATACTCTGTCTCTAGGAGTCCAGTGGCTCAGGAGATTAAAAAAGGAGCGAGAATTATTTGAGAAGTGTGCCTCAGGGGTTTTGTTTGTTTGTTTTTTGTTTTTAGTCTGAACAAGAGCAGTAAAAGAAGGAAAACAAAATCAAGGAAGACAGGCCGGTTAATTTAGGGGTGAGATTTCCTTAGAATAGTAGTTCTCAAAATGTGGTCTCTTATCAGCAGCATTAGCATCACCTGGGAACTTGTTAGAAATGCAGATTCTCAGGCCCCACCGCAGACCTTCTAAACCAGAAGCTCTAGGGGTTAGGGCCCTGGAACTCTTATTTTACAAGCACTCCAGGTAATCCTGGTGCTCACTGCAGTTGGAGAACCACTGCCTTCAGAGAAAGGCTGAGATATTGGGAGACTGCCTAGAAACATAAAAGGAAAAAATGAGATCTTGTGTCCTCTAGCTGAGACTGAGCCAATGAAAAGTTGGGGAGGATAAATTTTGCACCATAATTGCCTTGGATTTTAGCTTGCAAGGTAAAATAATCTTTTTAACCTAATATGCTTTAATGTTGCTTCTTCTTATCTGAAGTGGCCAGTGGAAGATTTTTACACAACTAGGTCAAGAATTCTACCTGTCAGACAATTGTAAAACGATATTGATTTTAAGATGTATCTGAATTGCTTTAAATCTGGATGCATTAAAACGAGGGGCAAGTGTACACTTTAGAGTAAATGAACGAGGGTAGTTTTCAGATTTTACTTTCTTCCTGGGGATTTGATAATGGTAGCGGATTCATATTCAAATGAGGGGCACTTTATGGTTGGAATTTGTTACTGCAATATCTTTCTGATGGCATTTGTACTCACTGCAGAACCTCTAATAGGCTGTGCTGGACAATGAGGCTGAACATGAAATGGAAAACAGAATGTGAAATGGATTTTCAGCTTTGGTTTTGGGGTGGTGTATCAGGACTAGGTTTCACTGTGAATGATAAAAACTCAAAATAATGGTGGCTTAAACAAGATGGAAGTTTACTTCTCTCTCACAGAAAAGAAGTTCGGGAGTAGGCAGTCTTGAGTGTAAAAGTGAGTCCACAATCATCAGGGACTGTTTAGCATCCTCTGTCTTGCTGCTCTGGTGTTCTAAGTGTAGTACCTCATGGTTAAATATTGTTGCTTGAGTGCCAGCCATTGTGTCCAAGTTCCATGTACAGGGTCCAGGGCCAAGCCTGGGGGAACTCTGATCAAGTCGAGGAGGAGGTCTGCAGTAGAGATGGAGGAGTGGCCAGTGAGATGAGGAAAAACCAGGAGAATGTGGTCCAAAAGGGAGGAGAGAGTTTGAGGGAAAAGGATGAAGACCCCTGTTTCTGTTTAGGGCCACTGCACTCTTCTCTTGTTGCCTGATTTGCTCTCTGTTGTTGAAAAACATTTGGTTGAAAGATTCATCCCATAGAAACGTGTAACATTTCTCATGACCTCATCATTTTTAAGTTAAGAAAGTCTCTTTCTTTTAAGTCATAGTGTATGCTTTCTCTTACACCTATGGCAAGTATTGGGCACAAGGGAATTAAAAATACCAGGAAAATGCAAACACAGCAAGTGTTATTCTCTCCAAACTACTTTGCCCTTCCAGTTCTGTTCCCTGCCCTGCCTGCATCCTGGGAGGCTGACCCCTATGCCTGCATCAACAGGTCCACTTGACCTGTGGCTTCCTGTTGGGTTTGGCCCCAGGGAGGACCAGCCAAAGAATCAGAGGAGGGAGGAGATTGAGGTCAGGATGTTTATTCCTCTGGGCCCCTCTCTGGGGAGGGGTATGGGCGTGTCCCTTGACTGAAGGCCACACCCCCCAGCACCTCTCCTCACTCCCTCCCTCCCACCCTCCCCGCCCCCTGACTTTCCAGGCATGGAGATGGTAACAACTACCCCGCCGTTACACATTCCTTGAGATTTCCCT
>NW_006786690.1:6868348-6912581 GCF_000442215.2 Lipotes vexillifer | reverse complement strand
CACCTGCCCACATCTTTGCTGAAAGTCCTTTTATTAAAGTCTCCTTGAGTTACAGTTTGAAGGGACTACCTATTTTCTGTCAGGACTGTAACTGATACACACTCTGATCAGTCAGTCTCACTCCCAGAACTTCCCCCCATGGCTCTTCCTAAGGTCACCAATGATAACCATATTGCTGGTCCAATGGCTCATTCTCAATACTCATCTTAGGGGACCTATCGCAGCATTTAACACGCTGACCCTTCCACCTCCTTGGCCCATTTTCTTTACTTGGCTTCTACCACCTTCTCCTGGTTTCCTCCCCAGCCACTCCTTCTCATCTTCCTTCCCCGCTTCCCTTCTCCACACTCACTCCCTTGGTGATGCCATCAACTCCCACGGCTTTTCAGTACCATCTGTTGGCTAATGACTGTCAAGTTCATACCTGCAGCTCAGGTATGCACTTCTGTAAATGGAGATGCCTTTATTCAACTGCCTACTCAACACCCCCACGTGGATGTCTAACAGGCATCTCAAAGTCAACGTGACCAAGAGTGAACTCCTGACCTGTCCCCAGAGCACTGTGTCACTCTGTCTTTCCCATCTCATTCGATGGCGATTTCTACTTCTAGGGGGCTTAGGCTGAAAACCCTGGAGTCACCCTGACCCCTCACACCCCTTATCCAATTGTTTCTCCTTTCAAATTATATCCAGAAACTGACCACTTCTCACCTCCTCCATGGTTCCTGCCTTGTCTGAGCTGCCGCCATCTTGCCACCTGTATGACACCCTCACCTGTATGACACCCTCACCTGTATGACTTCCTCACCTGTATGACTCCCTCACCTGTATGACTGCTTCTGCCTTTGCTTCCTACAGTCTCTTCTCAACACATTGGTCAGAGTGACCGCTTTATGTGCAAGTCACATCATCTCACTTTGTCTCAGAATAAGACAAAGTCTCACTGTGGCAGACAGGGTCCCATGTGGTCCAACGCCCTGTTTCCAGTCCCTGTTATGCTGTCTTGCTCAGTGTGCTCCAGACACCCTCGTCTTCTGGCTGGTCCTCCAACATGCCAGGCTCACCCTTGCTCTGGGGCCTTGGCCCTGGTTTGTCTCTCTGCCTGGCAGGCTCTTCCCCCAGATGTCTGTTTGCTTGACACCCTCATGTCCTTCAATTTTCTTTTCAAATGTCACTTTCTCAGTGAATCCCCCTCTGACCCTATTTACAGTTACAACTCCTCCCCCATCCCATCCCTCTTAACCAGCTGTACTTTTTCTATATTCATAACATTTGTCACCTTCTAATATACTATATAATTTACTTTTTTAAAAAAATTCTAGATATTTTTTATTAGTGCTTAAAATTTTTTTCAAGCTACATAGCTTTTATTTATCATCAGCATCTTTTCCATCTTCTCTTCCTTCTGTATAATTTCCTTTTAATTATGTTTACATTCATTGACTGTCTCCCGCCTCCTCCTCCCTGCCCCCCACCATCCCAGAGCAGGAACCTTGGCCAGACATCTGTTTTATCTGGTGTGATCTGTGCACTTGAACAGAGCTGGAACATAGCAAATGCTTAAGAAATGTTCATTAAATGACTGTATAAAGAATCTAATAGGTCTAATTCTATGCCCGATAAACAGAGGTTATTCTTCCTAGTCAAGTGTGTGTGGGATGCAAACAAAAACTGACCACATGTTAGGTGTCAAAGAAAACATCAATTAATTTAAACAAAAAAGGCAGAAATAGTACAAACTTGGTCCACAACACAGTAAACAAAAGAACGAAGAAAAGCCTCTATCACTGGGAAAGGGAATTCTTCTAAATGACTCTCATACATATGAAGACATTTTTAATATTGTAGAATAATGAAAACAGCATTTCACGGTTACAGGTTATAGATTAAACCATACACAGAAAATTGATAGTCAAATGCATTCATAAGCGAGGAAGAATGAAATGAATAAATTAAGCATTCAGTGCAAGCAGTTAGAAAAAGAGTGACAAAATACACAGAAAGGAGTGTAGGGAGGAAACAAGACAGATAAGAACAGATTGTAATAAGTAAAAAAAGAGAAAACTAGCAGAACTGACAAGTCAAAGAGCTGATTCAAGAGGGGGAAATACCTAATAATATAATCTATGAGTCTGATCCAAAAAGAAATGGAGACAGAGCCAGCATACAAAATCAGAAGTGTGAAAAAGAAATAACTACGATATAGCAGCGATAGGTACATTTTTTCTGCCCCTCTCCTAGGGCTGGGGGCTGGGCACCTTTTCCCCAAAGACCAGTCACCACTGAACCACAGCTGAACCACTGAGATGAGGTTCTCCAGCTTCTCAGGGGTCAGTTGCAACACTGGGTGGATTTCCCGATGCCCCTTGCAGGTAGCTGTGCCTGTGGCTTCTCCACATTGAACACCAAACCTGCCCCCTGCCCTGCTGTTTCTTCCATGGTCACCATTGGTCTCATTCTGGTCTCGAATAAGGGTTCAAATGTGAAGTCTTCTCCTTAAGGTCTCAGGGAGGTTTCCTGTCTCCCAGGACAACTGAGCAGGTTCCTTAAGTCCCCCAGAGATGTCACTGGATTTCTGCCTTGGGTGTTGCCTCCCCCCTTTGCCACCAGACAGGGTCCATCCGTCCGCCACTGCCTCCTTGTCCGTGAGTCAGTGGGCAGTTAGGGGTCCTCTCTAGCCAGGCTTGGAGTTTGCATGCTAACCAGCCTGGTTGTTTCTCTCTTGGGACTGGGTAGATTCCCCCCAGTTCTTTGACCAGGTGATGGAGCATGAATGAACTGGTCTGTGTGCTGTGGAGGACAGGCAGCACCTGGGGTGGGGAACACAGTGAAATTCACCACCCCCAACCTTGGGGGTGTTGGGGAATCTGCTTAGTAGTCCTGGGAATCAGGAAGTCCTTCCTCAGCCCTTATGACAGAGGACTCAGAATCTGAGCCCACGTTCGAGACTAGAATGAGGCCAACAGTGACAGCAGAAGAGGAAGCAGAGCAGGGGTGGGGTCAGCGTCCAGGTGAACTTTGTACAGTGGCAGCGTGATGGGTCAGTCTACCACCAGCCACGGTGATGCCGCTTCCCCGGTTCTCTGCAAGGCCCCGTCTCCGAGCTGCGCATCCAGGAACCTGCCCAGGTGCCAACACCACCTCCCCTCACACATGTTATTTGGGGTGGCAGTCAGCAGGCACTGAGCCATTGGGAATTGACCTTCTGTTCAGCTGCCTAAGGCCTGCTCTAGCTCCAGCTGCCAGTCAAGTGCAGGGACCTCCCACCTCCTTCCTGGTCCTTGAGGCTCACCATTACCTACCTTTGTTTATCAGTCCCTGTTTCCTATGACTGCTCGAAAATGGGTGGCTTAAAATAGCACACTTTATTCTCCTATAGCTCAGGAGGTCAGAGGTCCAAAGTCAGTTTCACTGCATAGAAATCAAGGTGTAGGCAGGGCTCTGTTCTCTCTAGAGGCTGTAGGGGAGAGTCGTTTCCTTGCCTTTCCAGCTTCTAAAGCTGCATTCCTTGACTCGTGGCCCCTTCCTCCATCTGCAAAGCCAATAGCGTGATATCTTGCTTCAGTAGTCACTTTGCTTTCTTCTTTGGTAAAATCTCCCTTTGCCTTCGTCTTATAATAAAGGATGCTTCCTGATTACACTTAGAGCCTCCCCTGCCTAACCCAGGGTAATATCCCCGTCTCAAATTCCTTCTTTTAATTACTTCTGCAAAGTCCCTTTGGCCACCTAAGGTAACAGTCACAGGTTCCAGGGATTAGGGCCTTGATATCTTTGGGATATTCACCCTACCACAGTTTCCATCCCTGTGACTTCTCACAAGGGTGTTCAGCTGTTGAGGCAAGTTTTTCTTGCCCTGACACGTGCCCTAATCTCCCACGAGCCCCAAGGTGTCCAAATGTGGGATGCCCAGTGCAAGCTGTGCGGCTGGTCCTTTTCTTGTGCTGGGCTCTTCACCCAGAGCCCCTGTGTGGGCGGAGTCTGATCCCACACTGGCTAAGGTCCTGGCACCAGCTCTGTCATATCGCACACATGAACCTCTTCCTCCAGGCTGCCTGCTGCACAGGTAAGCACTGTCCTTCACAGGCCCCCTGCCTCCCTTGAAATCCTTCAGGGACCTTCCCTTGAGTAGGGCTGGGCATTATCCTGCCCCATCAATTCCGACCTAAAGGCGGAGTCCCTGCTCCTGGTTGAAGTGTCTGTTCCGAAGTCTTCCCCTGCCCCAGTGGCTCTACTGCTATCACCACCCCTGGCCCTCTGCTGCCCCTGGCCCCTGAGAAGGCATTCCGACTCGCTGACAGCCATGCAGGGTCCTCACCTGCTCAGTTTGCATGCCTCGTGGTGGAGGTCAGCACAATGCACATGCACCTCTTGTGTCTGAGGCTGGGGAGACTCACTCTGGGTACCATCCTGAGAGAGCAGCAGTGATGTTTATATATCTCACAGTGAAACATCTAAATAAATCTCTCTCATCCTACCGCTCATGTCTTTCCATAATATGACATATCTGTTGTGTCAAATATCCCCTCCCCATAAAGGCTGAGGGTGAGGAGGAAAGAGAAGGGGGTCATAGAAGCCCAGCGTCTGTCAACCACCCTCTGCGGGCTCCAACTGCTTTAGTGCTGCTCCACCCACAGGGCAGAAGTGGTATTGCATCTAATTCTCACAAAAAATCCGGGAGATAGTATTGTCCTTTTCAGGTAAGAAAACTGAGTCTCAGAGAAATTAAGTAACTTGCTCTGGATGGCACAGCTGGTAAGTGGCAGCCAGAATTTGAGAAGTATACTTGTTCTTTTTACCTCAATGTGCTGCTTTTGTGAAGTGAGAATATGTGGGGTTGAAAGACATAAAGATACTACAGCAAAATGACCACAGTCCTAGAGGACAAAACTCTCTCTTTCTGGAAGGGAGGGAAGAGAGAGACCCTCAGGGGTTCAGGGAACTGGCAGGGGCTCATCCTGAGACCCTTACCTCCCAGCCCTTATCAAAGGGTTCCCTGAGGGTCCCAATCATTTTGTTTGAGGTAGGTCTCTTTCAACTGCAAATGACAGCAAACCCAGCTCAGACTGACTTAGGCCATAAAAGAGCCTATATAGACTTGAGTATCCAGAAAAACTCCAGTCTCTCCCCATCTTTAGCACTCCTTTTTTTCTGTGTTGCTTTATTCTCCATCTCTGAGAGGTGGCAAGATGGCTGCCAGCAGCTGTTGGTCTACATCCTCCAGGTTCAAGTCCACAGAGGGAGCTCCTTCCAAACCCTTGGAACAAAAGTCTGGGTCTGACCATCACTGGCCCAGATTGGCTCACTGCCCAACTCCCGGAACCAATCACAGGAGCCAGGAGAAGGGATTGGCTGATGGGCTCAGGCTTTTGACTTCATGGGGATGGAGCCCATGAAGCAGTAGGTGAGAGGGTGGGTTTATTTGTTTTTCTAATTCCCTTAGATGAGATTTAGGTTGTTTATTTGAGATTTTTCTTGTTTCTTGAGGTAGGCCTGTATTGCTATAAACTTTCTTCTTAGCTTTTGCTACGTCCCATAGATTTTGGAAAGTTATGTTTTTATTTTCATTTGTCTCAAGGGATTTTCTGATTGCTTCTTTGATTTTTTATTGACCCATTGGTTTTTTAATAGCATGTTGTTTAGTCTCCACATGTTTGTGTTCTTTCCATTTTTCTTCCTTGTAATTGATTTCTAGTTTTATACCATTGTGGTCAGAAAAGATGCTTGATATAATTTCAATCTTCTTAAATTTATTGAGACTTGTTTTGTGGCCTAGTATGTGATCTATCCTGGAGAAAGTTCTGTGTGCACTTGTAAAGAATGTGTATCCTGCTGTTTGTGGGTGGAATGTTTTACAGAAGTGTGTTAAGTCCATCTAATCTAATGTGTCACTTAAAATTACCGTTTCCTTATTGAGTTTCCGTATGGATTATCTTTCCACTGATGTAATTGGGGTGCTAAAGTTCCTTACTATTATTGTATTGTTGTCGATTTCTCCCTTTACGTCTGTTAATATTTGTTTTATATATTTAGGTGCTCCTGTATTAGGTGCATATATGTTTATAAATGTTATATCTTCTTCTTGGATTGACCCCTTTATCATTATATAATACCCTTCTTTGTCTTTTGTTATAGACCTGTTTTAAAGTCTACTTTGTGTGATATGAATATTGCTACCCCAGCTTTCTTTTTGTTTCTATATACATGGACTATCTTTTTCTATCCATTCACTTTCAGTCTGTTTGTGTCTTCAGCTCTAAAGTGAGTCTCTTTTAGGCAGCATTTAGGTAGGTCTTGTTATTTTATCCAGTCAGCCACCCCCTGTCTTTTGATTGGAGCATTTAGTCCATTGACATTTTATTTTAACATTTAAAACTTTTATTCATGGGTCAGGCCTCTGAATATTTATAGAGTTTCTTGTTCACCATGTAGAGCACATGTGTATTTATCAAGACTTCCATGTATTACCCACTTCCTGCTCTTATGGTCTGAATAGTATGATGTCCTTGATACAGTTGACCAGTGTGATGTCCTGCAGGATGTACAGATAGTTCAGTTCTCTTCAGTCTATATTATGATGGAAGATGAAAGAACTAAAATAGCCCTCAAATAATGTATGTTATTGTCAGCTCCAAGTGAATGTATATTCATTCTGATCTACTTTCTTGATAGGGATGAAAAAGAGCACATTCACCAGATTGAGGACTGTATACTTGAGGACCAATACTATGTTAATATGCTCTACCAAGGAGACACATCTGGCCCAGTTTATTCCATTGGAGCAACTTCTTGTTTGAATTTGTGGCATCTGTTATCATCATCTGAGACCTATCTGTTTTCTTCAGTTAGTCCATTGACATTTAAAGTAATTATTGATAGGTATGTACTTATTGCCATTTTGTTACTTGTTTTCTGGTCATTTTGATGGTTCTTCTCTCTCCCTTTCTTCTTCTTCTAGTCTCTTCCCTTGTGGTTTGATTTTCTTTAATGTTATGTTTGGGTTTCATTCTCTTTTTTTTTTTAATCTATTTTTTTGTGTATCTATTGCAGGTTTTTGACTGGCGGTTACCATAAGGTTTATACCTATATTTACTTGTTTTAGACTTATAGTCATTTAAGTTCAAACACATTCTAAAAGCACTACATGTTTTACTCCCTCCCCCATGTTTTATGTATTTGATGTCATATTTTACATCCTTATATATATCCTTTCATTGTTTATCGTAGTTATAGTTGATTTTACAATTTTTGTCTTTTAACCTTTGTACCAGCTTATTTAAGTTGTTGATCCACTGCCATTAGTATATATTTACCTCAACCAATGAGATTTTTCCTTCCATATATTTTCTTATTTCTTGTTATAGCCTTATCTTTTTCACTTGAAGTTCCTTTAACACTTCTTGTAAGGCTGGTTTAGTGGTGATAAACTCTTAATTTTTCTTGTCTGGGAAACTATTTAACTCTCTTTCAGTTTTGAATGATAACCCTGCTGGGTAAAATATCTTTGCTTGTAGATTTTTTCCTTTCAGCACGTTAATAAATCATGCCACTCCCTTCTGGCCTGCAAAGTTTCTGCTGGAAAGTCACCTGATAGCCTTATGGGGGTTCCCTTGTATGTGACTCTTTGTTTTTCTCTTGCTGCCTTTAAAATTCTTTCTTTCTTTTTAAATTTTGCCATTTTAATTTTGATATGTCTTGGTGTGGGTCTCTTTGGGTTCATCTTGTTTGGAACTCTATGCTTTCTGTACCTGGATGTCTGTTTACTTGTTCAGGTTAGGGAAGTTTTCAGCTGTAACTTCATTAAAAACGTTCTCTGCCCCTTTGTCTCTCTCTTCTCCTTCTGGGACCCCTATAATGTGAATGTTGGTAAGCTTGATGTTATTCCAGAGTTCCCATAAACTATCCTCATTAAAACTTTTTTTTTCTCTTTGCTGTTCTGATTGGGTGATTTCCCAGTTTTCTGCCTTGCAGATCACGCATGCATTCTTCTGCGTCACCTAATCTGCTGTAATTCCTTCTAGTATATTTTTCACTTCAGGTTTTCTATTCTCCAGCTATGATTTGTTCTGTTTTATGTTTTTTAGTTCTTTGTTGAAGTTCTCACTGTGGTCCTCTATTTTTTTCCTGGGTTCAGTGAGCATTTTTATTACTATTGCTTTGAACTCTTTATCAGGTAAATTATTTCTCTCCATTTCATTAGGGCTTTTTTCTAGGTTTTTTAATATTGTTCTTTCATTTTGAACATATTCCTCTGTCTTCTCACTTTGTTTGACTTTCTCTGTTTGTATCTATGAAATTAGGAGAACCAGTTACCTACCCTAGTCTTGAAGGTGTGTTCTCGTGTAGGAGAGTCCCTATGCAGTCTGTGTGTGCCCAGTGGCTTCGGTGGGAGAGCTGGATCTGAAGTGAGCATGGGTGGTGTCTTCTCCTGGGGTGCACTGGTGACCAATGCCTTGGTGGGAGGCGAGGCTGGAGCTGGAGGGGCTGGAGCTGGAGCCTGGTGCAAGGTGGGGCTTCTCTCAGGCTCAAAGGCAGTCACTGTCTTGTTGGGGGTGTGTGTGACTGAGCCCTGAGCGGCTAGAGCAGGAGCCCTGAGGGAGTGGGGCTTCTCCCCAGAAAGATGGAGGTTTCTGCTTTGATTGGGGATTGGGTAGAGGCAGGGCCCAAGGGGCTGGAACAGCGGGTTTTTTTGTTTTTGTTTTTTTGCGGTACGTGGGCCTCTCACTGCCGTGGCCTCTCCCGTTGCGGAGCACAGGCTCCGGACGCGCAGGCTCAGCGGCCATGGCTCATGGGCGCAGCCGCTCCGCGGCATGTGGGATCCTCCCGGACCGGGGCACGAACCTGTGTCCCCTGCATCGGCAGGCGGACTCTCAACCACTGCGCCACCAGGGAAGCCCTGGAACAGCTGTTTTGAGCTGGCCCCACTTCTCCCTGTGCAAGTGATGGCAGTCTCTGCCCTGGCTTGGGGGGATGGGATCGGCCTGAGGGGTTAGAGCTGCACTTCTGAGCTGGCTATGCTTCTCCCTGGTGTGTGTGATGATGGTCTCTGCCTGGATGGGGAGCAGTGCCAGAGCAGGTAGGGCTGGAGTAGGAGCCTGTTGTGGGCTGGGGGTGTACTGGGGTGGTCCCGGAAGGTCGGCCAGAGAACCAGGCAGTTTTCAATCTGCTGCCTCTGTGCCGGAACTGGGAGTAAGCAAATCTGTGTGCACAATCTTCAAGAGCAGAGTCTCAGCTTCTTACAACCCTCTGGTAAGCCCCACTGGTTTTC
Source organism: Lipotes vexillifer (assembly GCF_000442215.2). NCBI lineage: Eukaryota > Metazoa > Chordata > Mammalia > Artiodactyla > Lipotidae > Lipotes > Lipotes vexillifer. The sequence continues at coordinate 6,903,316 of NW_006786690.1, read as the reverse complement.
AGACCAGCCAAGAGGGCTCATCTTCCCCGTGCCAGATCCCAGGGCTGGAGTGCCTAATATGGGACTCGAGCCCCTCAGTCTTTAGGGAGGATCCCCGAGCCTCTGACATCTCCCTTCTCTTCTGGGTCACTCACTAGGGGTGTAGGTCCTGACTAGATGGTTTCTCTCCTCCTACGAGACTCTGTGTGGTTCTTTATTTATAACCTTGGTTGTGGAAGAGCCGTTCTGCTAGTCTTCAGATTGTCCTCTGAGAGAGTTGTTTTTTATGTAGATGTAGTTTTGATGAGTTCATGGGGGGAGGTGAACCCAGGGTCTTCCTACTCTGCCATCTTGATTCTTCCTTTAGGATACTTTTAATGCAAGTAACAGAAACCCTGACTCAAACTGGTTTAAACAATTAAAGAAGTCTATTGAATTCGTGTAAGGAAAACACAAGAGGCTTTCAGGTAAGGTTTGATCCAGACGCACATGCTTATTGTTACTATTACTTCCCAAAGCCTCCAGCTGTACATTTTTCTCCATATTTTATTCCAGATACCTAGGACTTTCCCCTCCTCCTTTCCCTCCCCCCTCGTCCTCTTCCTCCCCTCCTTCTTTTGTCTTGCTTATGTGCCTGAGAAGAGATTTCACGAATAGGTAAGATTAAGCATCCTCAATTTCATTTCCTATACTATCCTGCTTGCTAACTACACCTTCTTTTAGTTCCTTCTGTTTCTGTTCTGAACCACAATTTCTTTCTCTCTGTCTGCAAATATGTCAAGCTTGGTCCTCCCTCTGTGCCCTTGACTTAGCTGCTCCCTCTGTCTGGACATTTTCTCTTTGATCATCTTAGGGCTGACTTCTTCGTATCATGCATGATCTCACTTCAAATGACTTCTCCTGTGCAGCACCTTTCATGGCCACTCTATCTCAAATACATAGCCTGCTTTCCCACTCCCCTCTATTAGTCTCCTGTTTTAGTTTCTTTATATTATGTATTAATATCTTTTTTCCTTGCAGTCTGTTTACTGGCTGCATCTGTCTCTTCCCAGTGGCTTGTAAGTGCCAAAGGCAGGGACCTTGCCTGATTGGCTTTTGCCAAATCCTTAGTGCCTGGTTCTGTGCCTGGAACATTGAAAGCTCAATAAATGTCCTGTTGAATGAATGAATGAATGGAAAGTGGAAATAACAAGATTATCTACCTTATAAGTTGCTAAGAGGATTGAATGAGAAAATGCACTTAAAATGCTTGGCCTGGGACCTGCCACAAAGTAAAAGCCAGCAAGTTAGAGTTGTTGAGACACGTTGTTTTTGCTGCTGTTGTCAGTATCCTGGCTTCTGAGCACCTTCCTCCATCACACTCTCATTTGGATGGAAATTACTCCCAGGCCATGACCCGGTTGAAAATTGGGAAAGTCCCTCAGTCAGCCAGTTGGCTCTTTCATCTCCTCTATGCTGCATAATGTGGTTGATGTGATTTATTTCCCTTCAGGAATGGAATTCATCAGTAGCTTTGCCCTTGAAAAGCCTCCTGGGCTAGGTTTGAACTAAATGTGGGAAGCTCAGATGGTCTAGATTTGATTTTCCAGGTCTTCAGAGACCAGTAGAAGCCTCACCACTTCATTGGCCAAATAAAAGCCATGGAAATAAAGTAAAGATGTGCTTTTGGGAAGGTGACTATAAAAAGGGCTGATTTTTTTTCCCTTAAAGGTTTAGCCTTTCCTAAAAGAGCCTTTTCTTTGAGACAAATCCTTTTCTCTGAGTCCACTCTCGGAGTTTCTTGAGCCAAGACAGGTAGCCGTACCATTATTAGACCTGGGTAGCCAGGGCCCTCACTTTAGGGTGAGGACTCTGCAGGCCAAGGGAAGTGCTTGCCCAGAGCCTGTGGTCCCCCTTCTAGGCTCTGATCTGGGTGCGTGCGACTCTGGAATTTCCTTGTCCAAATGGCCCTAAGTCACCTCCAGGACCTGTGTGTGTTGCTTGCCCATCCTTCTGAGTGAAGGTGACACTTGCTACGTGAGCAAGAAATAAGCCAAAATGTTGGCTGAGAATGAGAAAAATCTGAAATAGGTGTGGGAAGAAGGGCATGGTGAATATCAGTTAAGGCCTTAGAAGCAGCTGAAGCAGCAGGAACAGTGGCTATTTCACTAACCTTTTTAATGAAAGTGTTTTAGGAGATCTGGATTTGAAGAACTCTGTGACCACTGGCCTTGTATCTCCCTTTCAGTGTAGAGGTGAGGACATCTTGTGATCACAAGAAAACAGAGGCCCCATGTTGTAACGAGGAAGCGGGGTGTAATGGAAGGGCATAAGTGGATCTGAGTGGCCCAAGGAGTGGACTGTGTTAGGTACCATTTATGTGTCTCCCCAGATTCTTGCAGCCCACCTGTGTCCAGGACCCTCGGTAGTTGTTGCGTCCAGGCCAGGCCCCAAGCTAACGGTGAACCAGGTGTGGTTTCTATTACCATTCACTCATTTTTTTACTTAATTAATGTCCTGTTCCATCATGTATAGAATATTTTAAGTCTCAGATGGTCACCTTTCTGCCAGGCAGCATCAACCTGGCTTTATTCCACTTCCTATCCAGCAGTATGTGCCCGTTTAACTCCATCTTAAAACTGAAGACAAAGGCAAAATAAGATTGAGTTTTGGATTAGGGACAATCTCTGTTAATATAGCCAAGACACAGCAGTAATTGAGAAATGGGTATTTCATTCTGGCCAGATGGTATAAACTAGGACCTGGGGGCCCAGCTTGGCTTGTGTGTCAGCTGGCACTCACAGTGACATCCCAGGCAAGCTTTCTAATACCACGGACAGTAGAAAGAACAGACTTTGGATCAAGATAGCTCTGGGTTTGAATTCTCACTGTCAATTACACACTGCTCAGGCATCACTCTGTGCGTGTGTGTGTGTGTATGTGTGTGTTTATAGGGAAAATTTCCAGAAGTGGTTTTGCTGAGTCAAAGGATAAATGCTTTTGTTATTGACCAATTGCACCATGGTTTCTCCTCATAGCACACTTACCATTGATTTGTGCAAGATACCGGTTTTGTTTTATTTTATTCCTTTTTTCCCCTTCATCCTCCATCTCCAATCTCCACGACCAGTTGTCCTTCATATGTTTTTCTTAATCTATGGTTCCTTGAAAAATATTTAGTGTCTCTGCGTGTGTGCTTTTAAATTATACACAAGATATTGCACTGTATATTTCCCTTTTTCTTCTGCCAAGATTGCAAAGTGGCATAGGCTGCTGGCTCTCTTCGCCAAAACCTATCTGGCAAAACTACAGATCTGAGGGAGAATTGTGGATTTGAAGAACTAACAAAAGAACCTATGCAGAGGGTCCTGCAAGGAGGTATGAAGCTGGTCGTGACTGCTGGGCGTGGGTGTCTGGGAGAAGGGGCCGGCTCTGCCCTGGAGCAGAGGATGGCCAGTTTTGGCAAGGACTGGTTAGGTTCTTAAGCTCTCTTCTCCCTTTCCCTTTGCCTCTTCATCCCAGAAGCCAGAGCTGAGATGCTCAAGTTCTGGAGGGAATAGCAGGGCTGTCCCAAAACCTTGCTGGGGTGAGGAATTGTTGAAAACAACGCAGGCTGCTCAGCTACCATCAGGTGTTCATTCTTTTATCTCATCCTTCACTACCTCCTCCTCCACCACACTCTCCAATCCCAGGGATGGTTGATTTCAACCTCAGGATGTGGCTTCCTGCCACTGCTGCTACTCCCCAGATTCTTTTTTTTTTGTATTTATTTATTAATATTTATCTATTTATTTATTTTTGGCTGCGTGGGGTCTTCGTTGCTACACGAGGGCTTTCTCTAGTTGCGGCGAGCAGGGGCTACTCTTCTTTGTGGTGCGCAGGCTTCTCATTGTGGTGGCTTCTCTTGTTGCAGAGCACCGGCTCTAGGTGCATGGACTTCAGTAGTTGTGGCACACGGGCTTCAGTACTTGTGACTTGCAGGCTCTAGAGCGCAGGCTCAGTAGTTGTGGCACACGGGCTTAGCTGCTCCGTGACATGTGGGATCTTCCCGGACCAGGGCTAGAACACGTGTCCCCTGCATTGGCAGGCATATTCCGAACCACTGCGCCACCAGGGAAGTCCCTTCCCAGATGTTTAATGAGGAAATCCTGACCAGAGCACCTGCCTGGGGTGGCAGCAAATGACATTCAACAAATCTAGGAGGCATCCCCTCCCTTCACCCTAAATTCATCTTGAGGCACACAGACCACACCCAATAAAGAAAAGGAGACATACTTGACAACACAGGACATCTGAAAAGAATTGTCAGAATAGGTGGGCAGGAAATTAAAATAAGCGTGTTATATATACGTATATAGGTAAGGGAAGATATTAGCACTGTAAGTCAAGAACAAGAGATCATTCAAACAAAATTTAAGTGTAAAAGTTAGTTATGAAGAATATAGTCGTTGAAATGGGAGAGCCAGCTGAAAAATGACACAGGGATTTTAGATTGAGAAATCCTCCAAGGAGAAATTGTAAAGAGAAAATATTGAAAATAGAAAATCAAATCTAAGAGTTGTGGAGGACAGATGTGCCAACATCCGGGTAATAGAAGTCTCAGAAGGAGCGAGGGAAAAATGGAGGAAAGGAAATATTCAAAGAAACAATATAAAATTCTGTACTTAAAGTCAGAAAGAGAAAAACAAATACCGTATGCTAACACATATATATGGAATCTAAAAAAAAAAAATGGTCCTGAAGAACCTAGGGGCAGGACAGGAATAAAGACGCAGATGTAGAGAATGGACTTGAGGACACGGAGAGGGGGAAGGGTAAGCTGAGATGAAGTGAGAGAGTGGCATGGACATATATACACTACCAAATGTAAAATCGATAGCTAGTGGGAAGCAGCTGCATAGCACAGGGAGATCAGCTCGGTGCTTTGTGTCCAGCTAGAGGGGTGGGATAGGGAGGGTGGGAGGCAGACGTAAGAGGGAGGAGATATGGGGATATATGTGTATGTATAACTGACTCACTTTGTTATAAAGCAGAAACTAACACACCATTGTAAAGCAATTATACTCCAATAAAGATGTTAAAAAAAAAGTTCCTGTATTTAAAAGGTGAAAGGACCTAAGAATGTACACAGGACAGATAAAAGAAAACTGACAACTAGACATATTACAGTGAAAGTTAAGAACATCAAAAATTCTTTTTCTTAGTTGAACTACAATGACCTACAATGCTATGTTAGCTCTAGGTGCACAGCCTACTGATTTTTTTGTTTGTTTGTTTGTTTTTGTTTTCGTTTTTGTTTTCAGCCTACTGATTTGATATTACTATACGTTACTAATCACCATCTGTCACCATACAAAGTTATTACAGTATTATTGACTCTATTATCTATGCTGTATACTTCATCCTCATGACTCATTTATTTTGTAACTGGAAGTTTGTACCTCTTAGTCCCCTTCACTATTTCACTCATCCCCCGCCGGCCCCCCCCCCCCCTATTCCACAGTTACTGACTGTATTCCCCACACTGTACATTCCATCCCCTTGACTCATTTATTTTGTAACTGGAAGTTTGTCCCTCTTAGTCCCCTTCACTATTTCCCCCACCCCCCGCCGGCCCCCCCCCCCGCCCCCACTGCTACCCTCTGGCAATCTTTGTATATGAGTCTGTTTCTGTTTTTTGTTATGTTTATTCATTTGTTTTGTCTTTTAGATTCCACTTTTAAGTGAAATCATATGGTATTTGTTTTTATCTGTCTGACTTATTTCACTTAGCATAATACCCTCTAGGTCCATCCATGTTGTCACAAATGGGAAGATTTCACTTTCTTTTATGGCCAAATAATATTCCATTGTACATATATACCATATCCTTTTTATCCACTCATCTACTGATGGGAACTTTGGTTGTTTCCCTATCTTGGCTATTGTAAACAATGCTGCAATAAACATAGGGATGCAAATATCTTTTCAAATTAGTCATTTTGTTTTCTTCAGAAAAATACCCAGATATGGAATTGCTGGATTGTATGGTAGCTCTATTTTTAATATTTTGAAGAACCTCCATATTATTTTCCATAGTGGCTGCACCACTTTACATGCCCATCAACAGTGCACAAGTGTTCCGTTTTCACTACATCCTCACCAACACTTGATTTGTTGTCTGTTTGATAATAGCCATTTTGCAGGTGTGAGGTGATATCTCATTGTGGTTTTGCTTTGCATTATTGTGATGATTAGTGATGTTGGCTATCTGTATGTCTTCTTTGGAACAATGTCTATACAGGTTATCAGCCCATTTTTAAATCAGGTTGTTTGTTCTTTTGATGTTGAGTTGTATGAGTTCATTGTATATTTTGGACATTAACTCCCTATCAGATATGTCATTTGCAAATATCTTCTCCCATTCAGTAGGCTGCCTTTTCATTTTTTTGATAGTTTCCTTTGCTGTGCAAATCTTTCTAGTTTGATATAGTCCTATTTATTTGATTTTGCTTTTGTTTCCCTTGCCTGAGGAGACATAGCCAAAAAAATTGCTAAGACTGTATGTATGTCAAAGTACATACTGCCTATATTTCCTTCTAAGAATTTTATGGTTTCAGGTCTTAATGTAAGTCTTTAATTCATTTTGAGTTTATTTTTGTATATGGTGTCAGAAAGTAGTTCAGTCTGATTATTTGCATGTAGCTGTCCAGTTTTCCCAGCACCATTTATTGAAGAGTATGTCTTTTTCCCGTTATATATTCTTGCCATCTTTGTTGTAGATTAATTGCCCATATAAGTATAAGTTTATTTCCGGGATCTCTATTTTGTTCCATAGATATATGCATCTGTTTTTGTGCCAGTATCATACTTTTGGGAACATACAGTGTTTATCATACTGTAGCTTTGTAGTATAGTTTGAAATCAGTGAGCGTGATACCTCTAGCTTTGTTCTTCTTTCTCAAGATTGTTTTGGCTATTCAGAGTCTTTGTGCTTCTATATAAATTTTTAAAGTATTTGTTCTAGTTCTGTGAAAAATTCCATTGGTATTTTGATAGGGATTGAATTGATTCTGTAGGTTGCTTTGGGTTGTATGGTCATTTTAACAATATTAATCCTTCCAATCCAATGAGCACCCTATTTTTTCCTTTATTTGGGTGTGTAATGTCTTCAGTTTCTTTCATCCATGTCTTACAGTTTTCTGAGTACAGGTCTTTTACTTCCTTGGTTAGATTTATTCCTAGGTATAAATGCAAATTTACAATTGCATTCTTTGATGCAATTGTAAATGGGATTGTTTTTGTAATTTCTCTTTTTTTAAAGATTTTTTTTTGATATGGACCATTTTTTAAAAGTCTTTATTGAATTTGTTACAATAATGCTTCTGTTTTACTTTTTGGTTTTTGGCCCCAAAGCATGTGGGATCTTAGCTCCCTGACCAGGAGTCAAACCCACACCCCGTGCATTGGAAGGAGAAGTCTTATCCACTGGACCACCAGGGAAGTCCCTTCTCTTTCTGGTAGTTCATTGTTAGTGTATAAAAATGCAACATGTTTCTGTACATTAATTTTGTATCTTGCAACATCACTGAATTCATTTATCAGTTCTGATAGTTTTTTGGTGGAATCTTAAGGGTTTCTATATATAGCATCATGCCATCTGCAAACAGTAATAGTTTTACTTCTTCCTTTCTGATTTGGTTGCCTTTTATTTCTTTTTCTTGTCTGATTGTTGTGGCTAAACTTCCAATAATATGTTGAATAATAGCGGTGAGAGTGGGCATCCTTGTCTTGTTCCTGATCTTAGAGAAATGTTTTCAGCTTTTCACTGTTGAGTATGATGTTGGCTGTAGGTTTGTCACACATGGGCTTTATTATGTTGTAGTATGTTCCCTCTATACCCACTTTGTGGAGAGTTTTTATCATAAATTGATGTTGAATTTTGTCATCAGCTTTCACTGATCTATTGAGATGATCATATGATTTTTATTCTTCAGTTTGTTAATATGGTGCATCACCTTGATTGAATTACAAATATTGAACCATCATTGCATCCCTGTAATAAATTCCACTCAATCATGGTATATGATCTTTTAAAGGTATTATTGAATTCAGCTTGCTAATATTTTGTTGAAGATTTTTACATCTCTGTTCATCAGTGATATTGGCCTGTAATTTTCCTTTCTTGTGGTATCTTTGTCGGGTTTTGGTATCACAGTGATGCTATTGGTCTCATAGAATGAGTTCAGAAGCATTCCCTCCTCGTCAATTCTTTGGAATAGTTTAAGAATAAGTACTAATTGTTCTTTAAATGTTTGGTAGAATTCACCTGTGAAACTATCTGGTCTTGGCAATTTGACAGCGTAATTTTATGTTCACTGAATCAAATAGTAGAATATTTGGGTTGATATTTTGTGTGTATTTTATCTTGCAAAAGAAGTGATCTGAGCAGATCAAAGACCAAAAGGACTGATCTTTCACCAAGGATAGTTTGGGAAGCACCAGATTAGACCAAGGATCTGCACAATTTTCCTGCAGAAGGCCATACATTCTCTGTCGCAACTATTCAATTTTGCTATTGTAGCATCAAAGCAGTCATGGACAATATGAAACCAAATAAAACTTTGTTTATTGCCACTAAAATTTAAATTTCATATCATTTTAATGTATGACAAATATTATTCCTCCTTGGATTTTTTTCAACCATTTAAAAATGTAAAAACCATTCTTAGCTTGTTAGCTATACAAAAAGAGGCAGTAGATAGATTTGTCCAGCAGTCTGTAGTTTTCCATTCCCTGTATTAGACTATATTGTCTCTAATAATTAGTGTCTGTCTTAGGGAGAGGAATGTTTGTATGTGTTTGATGATCCTAATTTTTTTTTAATAGGAAATACATTCATAGGGCTAAAAAAGCAAAACAATATGAAAAATTACATATTGAGAAATCTCCCTTTATCCCATCTGTGCCCCCCACATTTCCCTATAGCCGGCCCTGCTCCCTATAGACAACCACTGAAATTAGCTTCCTGTCTCTTTTATAACTGTTTATGTCAATATTAGCAAATACATTTTCATATTTCCACCCTTTCCTACATAAATGTAGCACACCATTTATATTCTTCCACCCTGCTCTTTTCACTTGCTGCCATATCCTGGAGATTTTCTATACTGTGACAGAGGAAACTTCCCTCATTAAACAGGTGTATTATATTCTATTTTGAAGTTGTATTATTGTTAATCTAACTCGCCCTCCCTACGTGGACACTTGCGGTATTTTTAATTTTTATTAAAAAAATTTTTTTTTGAATTTTATTTTATTTATTTGTTTATACAGCAGGCTCTTATTAGTTATCCATTTTATACATATTAGTGTATATATGTCAATCCCAATCTCCCAATTCATCACACACACACACACACACACACACACACCACTTTCACCCCTTGGTGTCCATACATTTGTTCTCTCCATCTGGGACACTTGCGGCATTTCCAACCCAATTCAAAACAACGTGGCAATAATAAAACTTGCTCATGAATCACTGTGCATGTGCTTTTTTTTTTTTTTTGGGGGGGGGCTCCGCGGGCCTCTCACTGCTGTGGCCCCTCCCGCCGCGGAGCACAGGCTCCGACGCGCAGGCTCAGCGGCCATGGCTCACGGGCCCAGCCGCTCCGCGGCATGCGGGATCTTCCCGGACCGGGGCACGAACCCGTGTCCCCTGCATCGGCAGGCGGACTCGCAACCACTGCGCCACCAGGGAAGCCCTGTGCATGTGCTTTTGTGTGTGTGTGTGTGTTTGTGTGTGTGTGTGCCTTCATAGGGTACATTTCCAGAAGTGGAGATGCTGAGCCAAAGGATAAATGCATCTCAAATTTTGAGCGATATCGTCATCTTGCCCTCTGTGGGCATTTTGCCCTGCTACCAGCCGATCTATGAGAGGGCTGGTTCCCCACACAGCCTTGCCAATAGAGCAGGTAGTCACACTTTTGGATTTTTATCCATTCTAATAAATCAAAATGGTGTCTCAGTGGAGTTTTCATTTGCATATCTCTTATTATGAGCGAGAGTGAATGTGATCAGGGCTGCCACTAGCAAATGCAGCCTCTTTTTGCAGAATTAGAAAAAGGCTCCCAGAAACTAACACAACATTGTAAAACAACTCTACTCCAATTAAAAAAAGACTCCCATTCTGAGAAGATGAATTACAGAAAGGCACTATCTTTGGGTGAATGCAGAGCTGGCTAAAGTTCAGCTCCCATCCATGCCCTGTAAGCAGGGTGCCTTTGGGGGATCCACAGCCAGCAGCCCTGATGATGATTATTAAAGAATTAGGTGTGGCTGGTCCAGGTGGGAATATCTCAGAGGAACCCTGGATGACAAGAGGGGAAGTAACATCCAGGTAAGGGTAGGACCAGCTATATCTAATTTGTGGGTCCCAGCGTAAAATAAAATGTAGGATTCTATGTCATTAAGAATTTTGAGGGCTCCCCTGGTGGCGCAGTGGTTAAGAATCCACCTGTCAATGCAGGGAACACGGGTTCGAGCCCTGGTCCGGGAAGATCCCACATGCCGTGGAGCAACTAAGCCCATGCGCCACAACTACTGAGCCTGTGCTCTAAAGCCTGCGAGCCACAACTACTGAGCCCTTGTGCCACAACTACTGAGGCCCACACGCCTTAGAGTCCGTGCTCCGCAACAAGAGAAGCCACTGCAATGAGAAGCCCGCGCACTGCAATGAAGAGTAGCCCCTGCTTGTTGCAACTAGAGAAAGCCTGCGTGCAGCAATGAAGACCCAATGCAGCCAAAAATAAATGAATAAATAAATAAATGTTTTTAAAAAAGGATTTTGGGATGGCTGGGGCAGAGCAGTAAACTAAGTGCAGTGCCCACTGGGACTCTGCATGGGTCGCAAGCCCAGGAAGCCAGCCCTGGGTGAGGGGATAAATGCCGTGAGTCCCGCTGGTGGCCAGCATTACAATGACCCACCTTCACCAGGCTGGCAACGTAGAAGAAGAACGTACCACACAGAACATGTGGACTATAGCACCCCCAGACGTCAAGAACAGCACTGCTGTTTTTCTCCAACAGGCCAGCAGGAGCTGCTCTTGCCCAGGGAAGGAGAGGTAGATGGCTGGGTTTTACTTGTAATAATAAGGACAGATACAGACATGCCAGACCCAGTGCTTTACAGCCATTATCCTTTTTACTTCTCCAACAAGCCCATGCACTTTGTACCAAAGCCATCTGCATTTAGATGAGGGCGCTAAGGCTTGGGGAAGTGGAGGTGGTGGGGTTTTGACTCGGCCAGTCTGACTCTAAGGTTTGTATATTTAACCCCCTACACTCTATTGCCACCAGAAGTGCCTGGGGCAGTGTGTGCACCACACACACACACACACACACACACACACAGTCACATACAGTTTGCCAAATGAATTGCTTTATTCAGAAGAGCCCACCAGGATTGTAGCTGCTACTGCTAAACATGACATTGGACTTGGGGAAGAGTGGAAATGGGGAAAAAATCTCCTGCTGCCCAAGGAAGCAGGGGGGAAGGGGCCAGGCATACACGCCCAGAATTTGGACTTTTCCTTCTGGTTAGAAGGCTTCTATCTGGGGAGAGAATGGCTCCTGGCTTGTCTTTAGGGTGGGAGAGGCAGTTTCCTTCATTTGCCAGGGAACTTGGCTAGGGTGGGGAGTGGGGTTGCTAGAGAAGGAAGTTCAGCACTGGGTGGCAAGGTCTCCGGGATCAGGGGCCTCTCAGCACCGGGGGGCCATCCCTTTGCTCAGCAGGTTGTAGTATTGGAGCTTTTGATTATAGGCCTTCCGGTTTCTCACAACACAATTGGCAGCTATTTTATCACATTGACACAGTTGACTCCTACAGTAGTCCTGATCGCAAAAAAATAAACACGGGAGAGGGGTTCGTTAATATTCTACGGTTTCTTGTGGGAATTCTGGGGAGAAGACACAGCCCCTGTTCTCCCAGGGTTTCTAGTCTGGGAGAAGCACCTATTTCCCAGATATTTCTGACTGATGGGGAGACAGAATTCCTGCCCTCAGGAAGCCCACACCCAGTCTGATGGGGACACCTGCAGCCGTGCACTGGGATTCTGTTAAAAGCCTTCCTGTTAGCTATTGTCTCTTTTTTCTCCCTAGCAGATGTGTTCAGGTGCAAAGCCACTGGCCCCTGGGGTCTGGGAATGGGTCTTGGTTGGTGTAAACCAGTCATGGTCATCCCATTTCTTTTGTGGTGATTAGTCTCTGGATAGCATGTGACCTTGCTCTGGCCATTGAGCCACAAGGGAAAGTCTGCTGCGGGCTTCCGGGAATGATTAATTTCCTCCCTCAGAAAGAGAGAGATGCAAATGGAAAGCCTCTTTTGCAGGGTGAAGCCATAGCCCTTGGAGCTGCAGCCTGTGCCTTGGCATCACATTGCCAACATGGCAGAGTAGAAGGCTGGGAAAAGGCTGGGTCCTTGGCAACATAGTTGAGAAGGTGCGCCAGCCCTGGCACTGCCCTCTTCCAGACTTTTGTTATGGGAGATATAGACTTCCTCAATGTCTGAACCTCTGTTAGTTGGACATCTTATCGCTTGACACCCAAAGCCTGCTAAACACACATGACCTGTGGAAAGGTCATGATGGGGAGACCTTATATCTGATCTTAGAGAGCTCAGGTTGTTGGGGAACTCACGCTTTCTCAAAATCCTGCTCGTGGGTCAGCTGTCTGGGGGCACTGAGCAATCCCTTCTGGCCACCACCCATCTCTCTCCTCCCCTTCACAGCCAGGCTTGCTCCAGAAGGGTGTCTACACTTACTACCTCTGCTTCACTTCCCACCCACCTTCCAACCTGCACTAATCTGGCTTTGGCCTCACTGCTCCATGGAAACAGCTCCCACTGATGTCCTCAGTGGTCTTCCTGCGTCTAAATCCAAGGAGCCGGCTCAGCCCTTATCCTGGAGGACTCCTCTGTTAAACTGGCTGCCGTTAATCATCTCCTCTTGCCAACTCCTTGACCTTCTTGGTTCTTCTCTCTCTCTGACTGTCCCTCCTCTGTCTGCTTTCTCGGCCTTTAAACATCAAATAGATGAGTACATCCAACTCTCAGCTCTCTGCTGCCGCCTCCTGAATGTGTGTCCAGACCCTTCCCTTGAGCTGCGAGTTCCTTCATCCAGCTGTGTGCTGCCCATCTCCCTGAGTGTTCTGGAAGCCTCCAAACTCAACATGCTCCCACTGGAACTCCTGTTACGCTCACCCAGGACATAGCCACTCTTGAAGGCAGCCAGCGATCAGGGACTGGGTATTAATTTCCGGGTATTTACTTCTCAGAGGATCCCAAGTTGATATCTCCAAGCGACTGCCTTGTTTCTTCTGAACTCCAGTTAAACAGCTGATCCCTCTGGGTTCTTAGGAGTTGGTGGTGCAGGGGAATAGGGTGGGGGAATGGCCATTGGTGGACTCAGAGTTTGGCATGCCTCTGCCCCTAGACAATCCTCATTTTTCCCTCTCATCAGCTGGCAGGACAGAGCTGAGGATGGAAAAACCTTATGTGCTGTTAGCTGATGCCAAAATTTTAGATTATTTTGTAATCTTTCCCGTGGGCCTCTCTCCTGAGTGAATAAAGCCCCGTAACCAGTGCTGGGTATGACCCTCCTGAACCCACTTCCAGGAGAGGGCAGGGGCCATCTGCTGTTGATCGGTTCCTTTCTTCGGCTAAATCTTATTCAGGAATAAGAAACAGGGCATTTAGTGTTATTCATTTATTCAATCTATCAGTCATTCACAGGAAGTACATACTAAGCCTCCACAAAGTGCCAGGACCCATGAGAGCCTCTCAGGAGGTGACGAGACTTGCCCTTTCCCCGGGGACCCCAGCAGGGGAAGGAGTGCAATGGGGCAGGTTGTCTTGGATCAGCACCTCCCCCTTCTCTTCTTACCCCTCTTCCTTCTCTTCTTCTTCCTCCTCCCCTTCTGGAAAAAGCCAGAGACCGTCCTGGAGTTTCCCCTCCACGTACAGCCGCCACCTCATCCCCAGGCCTCACCTGTTTGGAGACGGAGCTGATTGACGCTCCGTCTGATTGCAAGGGAGAGCTGATTGAAGGCTCTCCCTTCAGCCTCAGGGAGACAGTGACTCTAGCTTTCTGAAACAGATGCCTTTTTTCCTGCCCTTCAATATTGCTAAGAATTTAGCTCCCATGGCCTTCAGTTAACACTCCCCAACACCCGTCCCCAAACAGCCAGTGTGGCAGAGGCTATGGTGGTACCTGTCACCATTCCACCTGCTCCCCACATTCTCCAGGCCCCCCCTCCAGGTAACAAGGCCCAGGAGAGTGAATCTGGCCAGCGAAACGTATGCATCAGTGCTGATGGCCACTGCCAGGCGGAAACGAGGTAAAAACCACGTGCAATGCTCCAGTCTTTCTCTGCCCCTCATGGTGGAACCAGAAGATGGAGGCAGCTTGGATCCCTGAGTCACAGCATGGAGGACACCTGTCCAGGAAATTCCCGCAGATGCTCAGCAGTCTTTGTGTGAGTGAGAAATACACTTTGGTTGTTTTAAACCACTGATATTGAGATCAGTGACTAGTAAACTGTTGCCTGTTGGTTTCAGCCTATTAATAACCAGTGTTTTGGCTGGACCAGCCCTTATGGTTGTTATGACTGCAAGATGCCCCTCAGCAATAACCATCAAAAAGGTTTGATAGAATAAAGGTTTACTACTTACAGGACCTGGAAATTACATGGTACACCTGGGTCCCCACAGCGAGGTCTTGGGTAGAGAGCAGGAGATCATGGGCCTGGGGTTCTGCTTTTATTGGGGTTGAGAGTAGGGAGCTAGGGTTTCGTGTGTTCTCTCTTTACTGGTGAATTTAAAACACATGAGTGGTAATGCAAAGCATGGGATGAGATAAAAACAGGTGGCCCAAATATTCAGATTAACCAAAATCTCTAAAACAAAGGAGCCTCCGTGAGGGGAGGCAGCCTGGCCCTTTTGTGTGGCTGGCAATGTGTTTATTCAAGATAGCCGTCTTTGAAGTGGATGCCTGGCAATCAGAGGTTATCAGGCACTAATCAAGGTTGTCAGGCACTAATCAAAGGTTAAGTCAGGCACTTACATTACAAAAAACCAAACAAACCCCCAAAACAACTGTCAGGGTTTCCACTACAATAACCTAATCTACACCGACTAACCGTCACCCCAGGCAGCTTTCATGTTGAAGATACAATTTCCCTGAAGTACTAGACCTGTATTATGGGTTGAATTGTGTTCCCCACCAAATTCCTATGTTGAAGTCCTAACATCCAGTAAGACCTCAGAATGTGGCTTTATTTTGAAACAGGGTCTTTGTGGAAGCGATTAGTTAAGATACTGTTATTAGTGTGGGCCTTAATGCAGTATGACTGGTGTCTTAAAAAGGGGAAATCTGGGGCTTCCCTGGCGCAGTGGTTGAGAGTCCGCCTGCCGATGCAGGGGACACAGGTTCGTGCCCCGGTCCGGGAGGATCCCGCATGCCGCTGAGCGTCTGGGCCCGTGAGCCATGGCCGCTGGGCCTGTGCGTCTGGAGACTGTGCTCCGCAACGGGAGAAGCCACAATAGTGAGAGGCCCGCGTACCGAAAAAAAAAAAAGGGGGGAAATTTGGACACACACACACACACACACACACACACACACACACACATCTTCACTTGAAAATGCAGGCAGAGATCTGGGTGGGGATGCATTTGTACACCAAAGAATCCTAAAGATGGTGGCCAGGAAACCACCAGAGCCCAGGGAATGGCATGGAACAGACACTCCCTCTCAGCTCTCAGAAGGAACCAACCCCAGTAGCACCTTGATCCTAGACTTCCGGCCTCCAGAACTGTGAGACCAGAAATTTCTGTTGTTTAAGCTACTCAGTTTGTGGTACCTGTCACCTGGTTCAAATTCTTAGCAAATTAATACAACTTCCGGGGATCTCTGTGGGCCTTCACAGTCTGGGATTTGTGGACAAAGCACGTTACCTACCATCTCAGCAAACAAAGGATGCTATGGGCATCAAGCCATCAGCCACCCCTGGCGGTGCATCCTGAGGGGATTCAGGATGGAGAAAAACAGGGTTCTGGCCCTAGATAGGTAAGGTGCATATCACAGGAATGATTTCATTAAGCATAGACTCTTGTATTTTCTAATACAGAGAAAAGCACTAAATTCATTAACTTGAGATGTCTGGTTTTTCTTTAATTGGCAGTAATCTTTTGATGTTTGACTACTATTTTTTTTAAACTCTTATCTATCCTGGTCTTCCTTACCTCTTCAGGAGCTTTCTGAGAGGCTGTATCCTGAGCATAAGTCCTCAGTAATGCCCCAAATAAAATAGAATTCTCAGCTTTTAGGTTCTGAATTTTTTTTTTCAGTCAACAGATTTTTGTTCCCATGGCCATTTGTTTTAGGCTTAAATGAAGGTTCAGAGGTGATGGGCTAGACCTTGGCCTTTTTATAAGCACCTCAGCTTCAGAGTACTGTCATTTCTAAGACAGGTAAACTGCCTCCCCCTCCGTATAACCTGGGTGACCATTGCTACTGGGATATCACTGCTTCTGGGCCTTCTCAGCAGTCAAAGTTGGGAAATCACTCACACACACACACACACACACACACACACACACACACACACACACACTCACACTCACATGCACTCACAGAATTAGTTTACACTGATATCTCCAATTCCAATCCGACACCACTGGGTTCAATGTAACCTTCCCCTTTTCCCTGTTTAGAACTCCTTTCTCTAACAGGAGCTTCATTATCCACAACATATTTACTTATCTATTCAATTCTAGGACAAATCAAGTAGTTTCAGAATTGCAAACCCATGTCTCTGTGAGAAAAAAAAATTATTAGCTTTTGTAAATATTTTCTCACAGTCTGTGTCTTGTCTTCCCATTCTCTTGACTGTGTCTTTTGCAGTATAGAAGTTTTTAATTTAATGAAGTCCAATGTATTTAAAAAGTCATCTCCAAACCCAGGATCATCTAGATTTTCTCCTCTGGTATTTTCTAGTTTGATCGGTTTGTGTTTTGCATTTAGGTCTATGATCCATTTTGAATTTTTACAAAGCGTGTAAGGTCTGTGTGTAGATTCTTTTTTTTCATGTGCAAATCAAGCTGTTCCAGCACCATTTGTTGAAAAGACTATCCTTTCTCCGTGACGTTGCCTTGCTCCTTTGTCAAAGATCAGTTGCTTATATTTGTATGCATCTATTTCTGAGCTCTTGATTCTGTATCACTGATCTATTTGTCTATGCTTTTGGCAATACTACGCTGTCTTGATTGCTGTAGCTTTATAGTTAGTCTTGAAGTCAGGTAGTGTCAGTCCTCCAGCTTTGTTCTTCTTCAATATTGTGTTGCCTATTCAGGCTTTTTTTGCCTCTCCACATAAACTTTAGAATTGGCTTTTCAATATCTTCAAAATAACTTGCTGGGATTTTTACTGGGATTGCACTGACTCTGTAGATCAAGTTGGGAAGGACTGACATCTTAACGGTATTGAGACTTTCTATCAATGCACACGAAATAGCTCTTCATTTATTTAATTACTTGATTTCTTCCATCAGAGTTTTGTAGTTTTCCTTGTATAGGTCTTGGACATATTTAGTATGAGTTATATTTAGGTATTTCATTTTTTGAGTGCTACTGTAAGTGATATTAAAATTTCAATTTCTAATTGTTCATTGTTGATATATAGGGAAAGCAACTGGAAGTATAGTTGCTTTACAATATTATATTAGTTTCAGGTGTACAGCATAGTGGTTCAGTATTTCTCCAGATTATACTCCATTAAAAGTTATTACAAGATAATGGCTATAATTCCCTGGAAAAGCAATTGACTTTTGTATATTAACCTTGTACCCTACAATCTTACTGTAATTGGTTATCAGTTCTAATAGTTTTTTGCTATTGTTGTTGATTCTTTGAGATTTTCTACTTAGCCAATCATGTCATCTGTGAAAAAAGACAGTTTTATTTCTTTCTTCCCAATATGTGTACTTTTCTTTTTTTTCCTTATTACATTAACTATGATTTCCAGTATGATGTTGAATAGGAATGGTAAGATGGGACATTTTTGTCTTGTTCCTTATCTTAGTAGGAAAGCATCTAGTTTCTCATCACTAAGTATGATTTTAGCTGTAGATTTTTTATAGATGTTCTTTATCAAGCTGAGGAAGTCCCCTTCTATTCCTAGTTTCGGAGAGTTTTTATCATGAATGAGTGTTGGATTTTGTCAAATGCCTTCTGCATCTATTGTTATGATCATGTGGTATTTCTTCTGTTGGTGTGATGGAGCACATTAATTGAGTTTCAAATATTGAACCAAACTTGCATATCTGGAATAAATCCCACTTGGTTGTGAGGTACAATTCTTTTTTAATACATTATTGGATTTGATTTGTTAATTTTTTTGAAGAACTTTGCACCTATGTTTATGAGAGATGTCAGTCTGTAGTTTTTCTTTCTTGTAATGCTTTTGTCTGGTTTTGGTATCAGAATAATGTTGGCCTTATAGAATGAGTTAGGGAGTTTCTGGAAGACATTTTCTGGAAGAATTTTCTGGAAGAGATTGTAGAGAATTGGTGTAAATTCTTCCTTAAATATTTGGTAGAATTGACCAGTGAAATCATCTGGACCTGGCTTTTTTGTTTTTTGTTTTTTGGAAAGTTATTAGTTATTGATTCAATTTCTTTAATAAATATTGACCTATTCAAATGATCTGTTTCTTCTTGTGTGTGTTTTCATACATTGTGTTTTTCAAGGAATTGGTCCATTCCTCCTAATCTATCAAATTTGTCACCATAGAATTGTTCATAATATTTGTTTATTATCCCTTTAATATCCATGGGATCAGTAATGATGGCCCCTCTTTCACTTAAGACTTTTTTTAATAGATCTTTATTGGAGTATAATTACTTCACAATACTGTGTTAGTTTCTGTTGCACAACAAAGTGAATCAGCCATATGCATACACATGTCCCCATATACCCTCCCTCTTGAATCGCCCTCCCATCCTCCCTATCCCACCCTCTAGGTCATCACAAAGCACTGAGCTGATCTCCCTGTGCTATGCTGCTGCTTCCCACCAGCCAACTATTTCACATTCGGTAGTGTATGTATGTCGATGCTACTCTCACTTCGCACCAGCTTCACCCTCACAACCCATGTCCTCAAGTCCATTTTCTACGTCTATCTCCTTATCCCTGACCTGCAACTAGGTTCATCAGTACCTTTTTTTTTTTAGATTCCATGTATATGTGTTAGCGTATGGTATTTTTTTCTCTCTTTCTGACTTACTTCACTCTGTATGACAGACTTTAGGTCCATCCACCTCACTACAAGTAACTCAATTTCGTTTCTTTTTATGGCTGAGTAATATTCCATTGTATATATGTGCCACATCTTCTTTATCCATTCATCTGTCAATGGACACTTAGGTTGGTTCCATGTCCTGGCTGTTGTAAATAGTGCTGCAGTGAACATTGTGGTCCATGTCTCTTTTTGAATTATGGTTTTCTCAGGGTATATGCCCAGTGGTGGGATTGCTGGGTCGTATGGTAGTTCTATTTTTAGTTTTCTAAGGAATCTCCATACTGTTTTCCATAGTGGTTGTATCAATTTACATTCCCACCAACAGTGCAGGAGAGTTCCTTTTCACCACACCCTTTTATTGTTTCTAGCTTTTTTGATAATGGCCATTCTGACTGGTGTGAGGTAATACCTCATTGTAGTTTTGATTTGCATTTCTCTCATAATTAGTGATGCTGAACATCTTTTCATGTGTCTCTTGGCCATCTGTATGTCTTCCTTGGTGAAATGTCTATTTAGGCCTTCTGCCCATTTTTTAACTGGATCGTTTGTTTTTTGATATTGAGCTCCATGAGCTGTTTGTGTATTATGGAGATTAATCCTTTGTCTGTTGTTTCATTTGCAAATGTTTTCTCCCTTTCTGAGGGTTGTCTTTTTGTCTTGTTTATGGTTTCTTTTGCTGTGCAAAAGCTTTTAAGTTTAATTAAGTCCCATTTGTTTATTTTTGTTTTTATTTCCATTACTCTACGAGGTGGGTCAAAAAAGATCTTGCTGTGGTTTATGTCAAACAGTGTTTTTCCTATGTTTTGCCCTAAGAGTTTTATAGTGTCTGGTCTTACATTTAAGTCTTTAATCCATTTTGAGTTTATTTTTGTGTATGGTGTTAGGTAGTGTTCTAATTTCATTCCTTTACATGTAGCTGTCCAGTTTTCCCAGCACCACTTATTGAAGAGGCTGTCTTTTCTCCATTGTGTGTTCTTGCCTCCATTGTCGTAAATTAGGTGGCCATATGTGCGTGGGTTTATCTCTGCGCATTCTATCTTGTACCATTGATCTAGATTTCTGTTTTTGTGCCAGTACCATACTGTCTTGATTACTGTAGCTTTGTGGTATAGATTGAAATCGGGGGAGGCTGATCCCTCAAATTCTGTTTTTCTTTCTCAAGATTGCTTTGGCTATTCGGGGTCTTTTGTGTTTCCATACGAATTGCAAAATTTTTTGTTCTAATTCTGTGAAGAATGCCATTGGTAGTTTGATAGGGGTTGCATTGAATCTGTAGATTGCTTTAGGTAGTATAGTCAGTTTTACAATATTGATTCTTCCAATCCAAGAACATGGCATATTTCTCCATCTGTTTATGTCATCTTTGATTTCTTTCATCAGTGTTATAGAGTTTTCTGAGTACAAGTCTTTCGCCTCCTTAGGTAGGTTTATTCCTAGGTATTTTATTCTTTTTGTTGTGATGGTAAATGGGAGTGTTTCCTTAATTTCTCTTTCTGATTTTTCATTGTTGGTGTATAGGAATGCCAGAGATTTCTGTGCATTAATCTTGTATCCTGCAACTTTACCAAATTCATTGATTAGTTCTAGTAGTTTTCTGGTGGCATCTTTAGGATGTTCTATGTATAGTATCATGTCATCAGCAAACAGTGACAGTTTTACTTCTTCTTTTCCAATTTGTATTTCTTTTCCTTCTCTGATTGCTGTGGCTAGGACTTCCAAAACTATGTTGAATAATAGTGGTGAGAGTGGACATCCTTGTCTTGTTCCTGATCTTAGTGGAAATGCTTTCAGTTTTTAACCATTGAGTATGATGCTTGCTGTGGTTTTTGTCATATATGGCCTTTATTATGTTGAGGTAGGTACCCTATGACCATTTTCTGGAGAGTTTTTATCATAAATCAGTGTTGAAGTTTGTCCAGAGCTTTTTCTGCATCTATTGAGATGATCATATGTTTTTTATTCCTTAATTTGTTAACGTGGTGTATCACATTGATTGATTTGCATATACTGAAGAATCATTGCATCCCTGGGGTAAATCCTACTTGATCATGGTGTATGATCCTTTTAATGTGCTGTTGGATTCTGTTTGCTAGTATTTTGTTCATGATTTTTGCATCTATGTTCATCAGTGATATTGGTCTGTAATTTTTTTTGTGTGATATCTTTTTATGGTTTTGGTATCAGGGTGATGGTGGCTTTGTAGAATGAATTTGGGAGTGTTTCTCCCTCTGCAATGTTTTGGAAGAATTTGAGAAGGATCAGTGTTAGCGCTTCCCTGAATGTTTGATAGAAATCACCTGGGAAGCCATCTGGTCCTGGACTTTTGTTTGTTGGAAGATTTTTAATTACAGTTCCAATTTCATTACTTGTGATAGGTCTGTTTATATTTTCTAATTCTTCCTGGTTCAGTCTTGGAAAATTGTACCTTTCCAAGAATTTGTCCATTTCTTCATGGTTGTCTATTTTATTGGCATATAGTTGTTTGTAGTAGTCTCTTAAAATCCTTTGTATCTCTGCAGTGTCAGCTGTGATTTCTCCTTTTTCATTTCTTATTTTATTGATTTGCATCCTCTACCTTTTTTTCTTGATGAGTCTGGCTAAGGGTTTATCAATTTTTTTTATCATCTCCAAGAACCAGCTTTTAGTTTTATTGATCTTTGCTATTGTTTTCTTCATTTCTACTTCATTTATTTCTGCTCTGATCTTTATGATTTCTTTCCTTCTACTGACTT
This sequence comes from Lipotes vexillifer, assembly GCF_000442215.2. Taxonomy (NCBI): domain Eukaryota; kingdom Metazoa; phylum Chordata; class Mammalia; order Artiodactyla; family Lipotidae; genus Lipotes; species Lipotes vexillifer. Next base: position 6,881,292 of record NW_006786690.1, on the reverse strand, counting down.
TGGATTTCCTTTGTTCTTCTTTCTCTAATTGTTTTAAGTGTAGGATTAGATTGTTTATTTGAGATTTTTCTTGTTTCTTGAGGTGAGAGTGTATTGCTATAAACTTCCCTCTTAGAACTGCTTTTGCCGCATCCCATAGGTTTTGGGTCGTCGTGTTTTCATTGTCATTATTTTCTATGTATTTTTAAATTTCTTTTCTGATTTATTCAGTGATCTCTTGTTTATTTAGTAGCGCACTGTTTAACCTCCATGTATTTGTGTTTTCTACTGTTTTTTTCCTCTAATTGATTTCCAATCTCATAGTGTTGTGGTTGGAAAAGATGCTTGATATGATTTCAATCTTCTTAAATTTTCTGAGGCTTGATTTGTGACCCACGATGGATCTATCCTGGAGAATATTCCATGTGCACTTGAGAAGAAAGTGTATCCTGCCACTTTTGGGTGGAATGTTCTATAAATATCAATTAGATCTATCTGGTCTATTGTTTCATTTAAAGTTTGTTTTTCCTTATTTATTTTCTGTTTGGATGATCTGTCCATTGGTGTAAGTGGGGTGTTAAACTCCCCTATTATTATTGTGTTACTGTTGATTTCTCCTTTCATGGTTGTTACCATTTGCCTTATGTATTGAGGTGCTCCTATGTTGAGTGCATAAACATTTATAATTGTTATATCTTCTTCTTGGATTGATCCTTTGATCATTATGTAGTGTCTCTCCTTATCTTTTGTAACAGTCTTTATTTTAAAGTCTATTTTATCTGATATGACTGTTGCTACTCCAGCTTTCTTTTGATTTCCATTTGCATGGAATATCTTTCTCCATCCCTTCACTTTCCGTCTGTATGTGTCCCTAGGTCTGAAGTGGGTCTCCTGTAGACAACATATATATGGGTCTTGTTTTTGTATCCATTCAGCCAGTCTGTGTCTTTTGGTTGGTGCATTTAATTCACTTACATTCAAGGTTATTATTGATATGTATATTCCTATTACCATTTTCTTAATTGTTTTGAGTTTGTTTTTGTGGGTCTTTTTCTTCTCTTTTGTTTCCTGCTTAAAGAACTTTCTTTAGCATTTGTTGTAAAGCTGGTTTGGTGGTGCTGAATTCTCTTAGCTTTTGCTTGTCTGAAAAGCTTTTGACTTCTCCATCGAATCTGAATGAGATCCTTGATGAGTAGAGTAATCTTGGTTTTAGGTTTTTCTCTTTCACCACTTTAAGTATATCCTGCTACTCCCTTCTGGCCTGCAGAACTTCCACTGAAAAATATGCTGATAACCTTAGGGGATTCCTTTGTGTGTTATTTTTTGTTTTTCCCTTGCTGCTTTTAATATTTTTTCTTTGAATTTAATTTTTGTTAGTTTGATTGATATGTGTCTTGGTGTGTTTTTCCTAGGGTTTATCCTGTATGGGACTCTCTGTGCTTCCTGAATTTGAATGACTATTTCCTTTCCCATGTTAGGGAAGTTTTCAACTATAATCTCTTCAAATATTTTCTCAGACCCTTTCTTTTTCTCTTTTTCTTCTGTCACCCTTATAATTTGAATGTTGGTGTGTTTATTGTTGTCCCAGAGGTCACTGAGTTTGTCTTCAATTCTTTTCTTTCTTTTTTCTTTATTCTGCTCCTTGGCAGTTATTTCCACCATTTTGTCTTCTAGCTCACTTATGCATTCTTCTGCCTCAGTTATTCTGTTACTGATTCCTTCTAGTGTATTTTTCATTTCAGTTATTATGTTGTTCATCTCTGTTTGTTCTTTAGTTCTTCTAAATCTTTGTTAAACGTTTCTTGTATTTTCTCAATCCGTGCCTCCATTCTATTTCTGAGATTCTGGATCATCTTTACTGTCATTACTCTGAATTCTTTTTCAGGTAGATTGCCTATTTCCTCTTCATTTATTTGGTCTTGTAGGTTTTTATCTTGCTCCTTCATCTGTGACATATTTTTTTGATGTCCCAATTTTTTTTTTTTTTTTTAAATGAGTGTGACTGTGTTCCTGTCTTACTGGTTGTTTGGCCTGAGGTTTCCAACTCTGGGGTTTGTAGGCTATTGGGTAGAGCTGGGTCTTGATGCTGAGATGAGGAACTCCATGAGACCTCACTCCAATGAATATTCCCTGGGGTCTGAGGTTCTCTGTTAGCCCAGTGCTTTGGACTCAGAGCTTCCACTGCAGGAGCTTTGGCCTGACCCCTGGCTTGTGAACCAAGATCCTGCAAGCTGCCTGGGGTGGCAAAAAATAAACAAAAAAACAACAAAATACACAACAACAAAGTAAAAAATAAAATTAGACTAGGAAATTAACAGATGTGTTAGGAAGAATATAAAAATAAAAATATAGATGGATCAACCACTGGAAGGTACAACAGTACCACAAAAGTAAAAAGGAGAAGGAGGGAAAGGAAAAAAGAAAAGTGGGGGGAAAAGGCCTTGGCTGTGGAGTGTGGGGCCTAAGCAAGGGTGAGTTTTGGTTGGTGGGCGAGGCCAATGCTCAGGACTCACAGGGCTGGAAAAGGCCCTGGGGGCTCTGGGGGGGTGGGGCTTAGGCTCAAGGAACAGAAGGGGCCCAGGCGGGCCCCCCACCCCTGGTCTCAGAAGGCAGGGGACCTCACCTGGGAGCCCTGCAGGCTCCCCGGACCCGAGTGGGTGGGGCAGTCACCCTCAGCTCCTCTCCTGCTCTTCCCAGAGAGTCCCTCCCACCTGCCTCTCTTGATCTCCCCAGCCTCAGGGGCGCCAATCCTGTCTGGCCTTCACTTCTCCTCCCCCCTCAGTCCCCCTACATCCTACTGGTTTACCTTGGGGTTCCTCCCATCTCCTTGGCTGTCAGAATCCCTCACCAGCAGCCGGCAGGCGCCCTAGTTTTGGGGAGATGCTAACTCCACGTCTTCCCACAACACCATCTTGACTCCGCCTCCTCATTTAAGATTAACATTTGTAGGACTTCCCTGGTGGCGCAGTGGTTGGGAGTCCGCCTGCCAATGCAGGGAACACGGGTTCGTGCCCCGGTCCGGGAGGGTCCCACATGCTGTAGAGCGGCTGGGCCCGTGGGGCGTGGCCGCTAAAAAAAAAAAAAAAAAAAGATTAATGTTTGTATATTCTCTCTTTGTTTAGATGCCTCACTAGAGGTTATTGATTTTATTAATTTGTTTTTAATAAATGTATTTATTTATTTATGGCTGTGTTGGGTCTTCGTTGCTGCATGCAGGCTTTCTCTACTTGCAGCGAGTGAGGGCTACTCTTTGTTGCGGTGCGCAGGCTTCTCATTGCGGTGGCTTCTCTTGCTGCGGAGCATGGGCTCTAGGTGCATGGGCTTCAGTAGTTGTGGCACATGGGCTTAGATGCTCCGCAGCATGTGGGATCTTCCCGGACCAGGGCTCGAATCCGTGTCCCCTGAATTGGCAGATGGACTCTTAACCACTGTGCCACCGGGAAAGCCCTATTTTATTAATCTTTTCAGAGAACCAGCTTTTGGTTTCATTGCTTTTCTCTACTGATTTCCTGCTTTTAGTTTCATTGATTTCTCTCATTTTTGTTATTTCTTTTCTTCTGCTTACTCTGGGTTTTCTTTGCTTTTCTTTTTCTATTTCCAAAGGTGGAAGATTAGACTATTGACTTTAGATCTTTCTTCTTTTCTAATGTATGCATTTAATGCTATAAATTCCGCCCCCCAAACACTGCTTTCACTGTATCCCACAAATTTTGAGGGGTTGTGTTTTCATTTTCATTTAGCTCAAAATGTCTTTTAATTTCTCCTGATGTATTATTTAGAAACTGCAGTGTTTAATTGGCAAGTGTTTTGAGATTTTTCAGCTATCTTTCTGTTGTTCATTTCTAGTTTAATTTTAGTGTGGCCAGAGAGCATATGTTGTATGACTTCTGTTCTTTTAAATTTAAGGTGTGTTTTATGGCCCAGAATGTGGTCTATCTTGGTGAATGTTTCACAGGATTTTGGGAAGAATGTGTATTCTGCTGTCGCTGAGTGAAGTGCTCTATAGATGTCAATTAGGTACAGTTGATTGATGGTGCTGTTCAGTTTTGCTGATCTGTTGATAGGGACATATACAATAAGGATTGTTATATCTTCCTAGAGAACGAATCTCTTTATTATTGTGTAAATGCCCCTCTTTATTCCTGATAATTTTCCTTGCTCTGAAGAGTGCTTTGTCTAAAATTAATACAGTTGTTCCTGCTTTCTTTTTATTAGTGTTAGCATGGTGTATCTTTCTCCATCCCTCTACTTTTAACCTGTATGTGTTTTTAAAGTGGGTTTTTGTAGACAACATTCCTGGTCTCTTTTGCAGCTAGGTTTCTGAATTAGATACAGGTTCTGTAAGTAAGTTACAATCATATGAGTCTTGAATTCAGAGCGGATTTAATGGGAGAGAGAGCTGGGGTCTGTGGCATCCATGTGGCTGGAGCAGCTTGTAGCAGGGGCATTGTGATTTGGGAACTGTAGGTCCAGCAGCAGCTTCTCGATCTGACAAGTCAGTTTCCTGATTGTGTCCGGGGCTGCAGGTCCCTCTGTGGCCTAGTTGGGAGATTAAAGATATTAGTGTCCAGGTAAGGAGTACCTTCACTAGGGTAAGCAAAATTGGTTCAGTTAAACTGCAAGTTAATTGCATATGGAATTACCACATGGTCATTTTGGGGTCCTTATGCCACTGGAACAATAGGCTCAAAGGGAGACCACTTAGTTGGAAGTAAAGTACAGATATGGGAAGAAGGGTGTGTATAGCACTTGGATAAACAAAAAGACAGACTATAGAAGATATCTATGAACTGGCTTGTTCAGCATCTATTTCATCTCCTTCTAGTGCACGGCAGAGGCTGGAAAACTGAAATAAGACTTCCTTGCAGGTAAGATTCCATGTGTTTTAAGATTCTGCCTATCAGATATATTTGTCTGAGATTTGAAATCAGAACTGAGTGAACAGGAAAAGAGCAAGATGTAAGGCATCCATTTGCTGGCAGAGCGTTCTAGTGAAGACATGATGATGGAAGCTGTGATGACAAGTTTGACAAACAGCTTCCTGTTGTGGCAGAAGCAGCAGCTCCCTTGGTAGATTAGTTCTGTGGTGTGACTGTGGGAGTCTTTTCTGGAAACTCAACCTGCTTTTCCAGCACCCCCCACTCCCAATGACTGCAGGATGCACTGCCCTTCTGGAAATAGTTTTCTAAATAAATTAGATGTCCAATCTTAAGTGGAGCCCTAAGGGTGGTTTGTGGGGGCCAGTCTAGGCAGAGGAAGCTGTAAGCACTATGACTGTGTTCAGGAGAAAGTATGCTGTTGGAGGCAGTGAGAAAAGGCCAGATGGACAAAGCTCAGAGAGTAAAATAATGGTGGAGAGGTCAGAAGGGGCCAGATTACTGCAGCTCTTCTGGCCTTCTTGGCTCAACCTATGGCACTTTGAAGCCATACTGTACAAGATAGAATTATTGTGGAAGATGGAATTATCGCTCTGCCTTTATCTTCAACCAATTCAGTATTTTCAAGAGAGAGGCAGATACAGTATAATGACAGGTTTAAGCTAGATGTGACTCTCATTTTGGAGATGGCTAGTGTTGGAATGACATTTAGAAAGAGGCCAAGATCCCATTTGGGAGCTAGATAAAGCAAGTCTTTCATTATAGCAGGGAGCTGGATTTAACGACCCCTCATGGACCCTGCAGCTTGGTGATTCCTTACCTCTCTTCTGGGTTGGTTACATCTCTCCATTGCTCAGACCTCTCTCTGGGGTTTGATCCAGGGACACAGGTAAAACCAACTCTCCATCTTTTCCAGAGAACATACTTCGTTCTGTGTTCCACTTTAAAATGTTGGCACTTAGAATGGTCATCTCACATTTGCTCCACCCTGGCCTGCCTGCTGTACTTATAAATCTCTCAGCACAATTATGATTGTGGGCTTTTCCTTCATGCCTGAATTGAGCAGGGCCTAAAAGAAACGCTGTTTCCTCATATCTTACGTCAAAGGACCTCACCTAGGGATTAGTCACCTCCTTTCCTTCCCTCAGCAGTAAGCCAGCCCACTGCTTTTTAATAAGGTGCTGCAAATCTTTGGATATTAGTATTTATGTATCCAATCTTTCCACCAAACAAGGAGCTCTCTGAAGTCTGGGAGCTCTCCAAGCATAGAGCTGTGTATCTCCCTGATGACTGAGAACCCCTTGGGAATATGGAATGACTTTCCCATCAGACATGAAACTCCCTGCATCTCATAGTCTTATATTTCCTTGTGTTGTGCTCCAAGGAGGTATAAGAAACTTGTCCCTTCCATTCAAACCACATGAAGAATGCCAGGACCCCAGAGTGAGCAGGGAACTCCTGTGCAGAGTAAAACCTCTGTCAGCATTAGGGATATCAAGTTCAGCATACCCTTCTCTCCTGAGCTGAAAACTCAGAGGGGGCTTGCTATGGGCTGACAAGGTGAGGTGGTCAGCTACTGTGATCTCATTCCCCTAGCACATAGCACAGGGCCTGTTGAATTTGGGTCCATAAATGTGTGTTGAGTGAATGGATGAATGAATGAATGAACAGTAAATATGTGGGTACTGTGAATGAAAAACATTGCCTGCCATAGCAATAAACAAAGGACACGGCAGCCATCAAGCCATCACATTACAGCAGCCTTGAGGGAACCCAGGATGGAGACAGGTTGCCCCCGCAACTAGCAGTCAGCTGCTGCAGCCACCCCAAGTGGTGCACCCTGAGGAGACTCAGAGTGAGAAGCCCAGATACTGGCCCCAGATAGCTGAGGTGCGTATCAAAGAAAAGATTTCAGTGAGCCCAACTCTTGCATCTTCCCATACATAGAAAGGCGCTAAATTCGCTAAATTCCTTAACTTGAGATATCTGGTTTTCTTTAATTAACAGTAATCTTTTGTTGCTCCAACTACCTGGTCTTTGTTGCAAAAACTCCTGTATATCCTGGCTCCCCACCTTGACTCATTGGAGGAGTCTCTCAGAGTTATCTGAGATGCTGTGTCCCAGGCTTAAGTCCTCAGTTTTGTCTGCCGAATAAAACATAACTCTCATCTTTTAGGTTGTGCATTTTTTTTTTCAGTCAACACTACAGAGGGCCCATCCCAGACACCAAGTAGTAGCGCAACAAGATTAACTCTAGGCCCCGCCTGAGGAAGGCTCTGAGCTGACTGATAAGCTGCTTCTCTGGGTCACAATTGGCTCACACCTGGACAGAACTATGGTCTGAAGTTTCTAGAGGCCCAGGACCTGCAGCTGAGAAGATCCAAGGAAGGTTCAGGAAATGCCCGCTCATGGCTTCTTGAAGCCATGGTTTGGTTTAAGTCAAGAGTTTGATTTCCCCATAGCAAATAAGGGCTCTGGTTTGAGCCAGCTGCCTCTCCCATCATTTCCTCAGTTGACTCTCTGGATCTATTCAATTGTAGCAAAATCTTCTTTGGTTCCAGGATGGACCCAGGAACTTCTCCAGCCAGATGTCCCTCAGACCATCTGAGGTCAGTGGAAAATGTGGTTGGAGGTATTCTATCTGTGATCAGCATCCTGGGGTCTGCCCAGGAGAGGCCACCTGTCCCGGGACTGGATTCCCCTTGCTTTTGAGACATGAAGTCAGGCATCTGGAAGGCCAGAGCCTCATCTGTCTGCTGCTCAATGGACCAAAGGTGGGATGAGCAAGGTGGAGCAGTGCGGAAAGGGGGTGGAGGATGCAGCTGGAAACTTGAAGCCTTTCCCCTGGAAAAGGAAGATCCAGGCCCTTATTTGGAATGGATGTGCTTAGAATAAAAAGAAGGGATGCAGAGTTAGAAGCACCCTTAACTAGAATGGAGTGCAATCATCTTATTTTACAGATGGGGAAGCTGAGGCTCAGCAAGTTTGTGGCAGGACCGGAACTCTAATCCCCTGAGTCCTCACACCGTGCTATGGCTGTCTGGAAACATAAGCTTTGTTCACTGCAACCACCTCCCTCTCATCGTGTTTGCCACCTGGCTTAAGACTCTCCTTCAAGTAAGCAGCATGTTCTGACTAGCCCCAAAGTAGCCATTGTCTGGGTGACCCCAGCTGTGACCTTCACAGCCTTTAGAACACAATATGCTCTCGACTTATACAAACACAAATATCTGTTGGCCCAATCGACTGCCGTGGGGTGTTATGGACCTTTTGTTGAGTTTCATTCAGACACACAAACTTCCAATCTCAGATGACTCATTGAGTTGAAGCAAGGAGTTCCAGCGTCTTTGGAAATAGAAACTGAATGTGATTCAGAAAGAAAGGGCAGTGAAAACAGCCCTTTAAAGATGGATTTAGGGGCTTCCCTGGTGGCGCAGTGGTTGAGAATCCACCTGCCAATGCAGGCGACGCGGGTTTGTGCTCTAGTCTGGGAAGATCCCACATGCCGCTGAGCGGCTGGGCCCGTGAGCCATGGCCGCTGAGCCTGCGCGTCCGGAGCCTGTGCTCCGCAACGGGAGAGGCCACAACAGTGAGAGGCCCGCGTACGGCAAAAAAAAAAAACCAAAAACAAAAGATGGATTTAGAAAAAAACACAAAAACACTGGTAGCATTGTCATGAAATTAGATATTTCTTGCCCCCTTATTTAGAAACCAGATTATAGAGGGCAGAGACTGGGTCTTCTGGTCTTGTTTGTTTGTCTGTTGGCATGTCCTGCTCCTCCAAGTATGGACCACATGCCCACAGTATTGGGATCACCAGGGAGCTTGTGTGTAAATTTTCCAGCCTCACCCAAGACCCAGGGATCAAAATCTGCATCTTAAAAAGATCCCTGTGTGATTTGTAGGCACAATAAAATTTAAGAAACACTGCCCGAGAGCATGGAAGCCAGTCAAACACAAAATGGGCTCTGAGCAAAGAAAGAGAATAAAATCTTCTCCATACTTGTGTTGTAATCAAGAATGTATAGTCATCACAAGTCATCAGGGAAATGCCAATCAAAACCACAATGAGATATCACCTCACATCTGTCAGAATAGCTTTCATCAAAAAGACAACAAGGGCTTCCCTGGTGGCACAGTGGTTGGGAGTCTGCCTGCCAATGCAGGGGACACGGGTTCGAGCCCTGGTCCGGGAGGATCCCATGTGCCACAGAGCAACTGGGCCCTAGGGCCGCAACTGCCGAGCCTGCGCGCTGGAGCCCGCGAGCCACAACTGCTGAGCCTGCACACCACTACTGCTGAAGCCCGTGCACCTGGAGCCCGTGCTCTGCAACAGGAGAAGCCACCGCAGGGAGAAACCCGTGCACTGCAGGGAAGAGTGGTCCCCACTCTCTGCAACTGGAGAGAGCCCGTGTGCAGCAACAAAGGCCCAACACAGCCAAAAATAAATAAAAATAAAATAAATTTAAAAAAAAGACAACAAATAGCAAGTGTTGGCAAGGATGTAGAGAAAAGGTAACCCTCCTGCACTGTTGGTGGGAATGTAAATTGGTGCAGCCAAACAGTATGGAGGTTCCTCAAAAAATTAAAAATAGAACTACCATATGATCCAGTAATTTCACTTCCGGGTATTTACCAGAAGAAAACAAAAACACGAACTTAAAGAGATATATGCCCCCCAATGTTCATTGCAGCATTATTTACAATAGTCAAGATATGGAAACAACCAAAGTGTCCATCAATAGACGAACGGCTAAAGAAGATGTGGTGTACACACACACACACACACACACACACACACACACTGGAATATTACTCAGCCATAAAAAATGAAATCTTGCCATTTGTGGCAACATGGATGGATCTAGAGGGTTTTATGCTAAGTGAAATAAATCAGACAGAGAAAGACAAATAGTCTATGATCTCACTTATATGGGGAAAAGTAAAACAAAACAAAACAAAACAAAATGAAAACAGACTCATAGGTACAGAGAACAAATGGGTGGTTGCTAGAGGGGAAGGGTTGGGGGTTGGATGAAATAGGTGAAAGGAATTAGGAAGTACAAACCTCCAGTTATAAAATAAATAACCCATGGGGATGTAACATACAACATAAGGAATATGGTCAATAGTATTGTAATAACTTTGTGTGGGGCCAGATGGTTACTAGATCTATCATGGTGATCACTTCATAATGTATGCAAATGTCAAGTCTCTATGTAATACAACTGAAACTAATGTAATATTGTACATCAACTGTATTTCAATTTTTTAAAAAAGAATGTGTATCATCATGTAAAAGCACATATTACAATAACAGTTCTTTATAAGTTAATAAACTTTGGTTTTGTTTTTGTATTTAGGAAAGGTTTTAGATTTACAGAAGAATTGTACAGAATTCCCATAAACCTCCTCCCATCCTGGACACAGACGTAGTTCCCCCTACTATTAACATCTTACATTAGTGTGATACATCTCTTACAATGAATGAATTAATATTGATGCATTATTATTAACAAACGTCTATAATTTGCATTCAGGTTGAGTCTTTGTGTTGTATATTCTCTGGATTTTGACAAATGGGTAATGTCATGTATCTATCATCACTGTATTTTACAGAATGGTTTAACTGCCCTAAGGATCCCCCTGTGTTTCACCTACTCATGTGCTCTCCCCATCCGAAACTCTTGGCAACAAGAGATTTTTTTTTGTTGTTGTTTGTTTGTTTGTTTGTTTTCGGTACGTGGGCCTCTCACTGTTGTGGCCTCTCCCGTTGGGGAGCACAGGCTCCGGATGCGCAGGCTCAGCGGCCATGGCTCACGGGCCCAGCCGCTCCGCGGCACGTGGGATCTTCCCGGACCGGGGCACGAACCCGCGTCCCCTGCATCGGCAGGCGGACTCTCGACCACTGCGCCACCAGGGAAGCCCAACCAGAGATATTTTTACTCTCAATAGTTTTGCCTATTCCAGAATGTCATATAGTTGGAATCATACAGTATGTAGACTTTTCAGAGTGGTTTCCTTTACTTAGTAATATACTTTTAAGGTTCCTCCATGTCTTTCTGAGGCCTGATAGTTCATGTCTTTTGTTGCTGAATAGTATCTCACTGTATGGAAGAAAAATCATAAAACCTTACTGAAGGACATATAAGAAGACCTAAGTAAATGGCAAGTAAGCCCATGTCATGTTCAGGGTTAGCAAGACTAAATATCGTCACATCATCTACAAAATTCAATGAAATTCCAATAAAAATTCCAATGGGAGTTGTCATAGAACTTGAAAAACCGATTCTAAAATTCATGTGGGAGAATAAGTGTTTAAAAATAACCAAAACATTTCTAAAGAAGGTGGAAGAAGAGAGGTGTCTTCAGTATATATGAAGATTTAAAAAGCCATAGTAATTGGGCAGAGTGCTATTAGGGCAAGTGTAGACAAACAGATCAAAGTAAAATAAAGCAAGCCCAGAAACAGATCTAAGCATAAGGTGGAAACTTAGGTGATAGGGGGAGCGTTAAAATCAGAAGGGAAAGATTGTACTGTTTGACAGAAGGTATTGAAATCATCAACCTTCCCTACAGAGATACGGAATTCCTACCTCATACCATACTCACCCCCCACCTGACCTATGGAGTATTCTTACCAAAAACGTTTAACCTGATTAACCATGAGGAAACAATCAGGCAAATCCAAATGGAGGGGGGTTCTGTAAGACAGCTGGCCTGGATTAAAAAACGTCAATGTCATAAACACAAGCAAACAAAAAAGACTGAGGAATATTCTAGATGAAAGATTACCAAAGAGGCACAACGGATTGCAACTAAATGCAATACCTGATTCTTGTTTGGATTCTGGATTGAAAAAAAAATTTAAAAATTGGTTATAAAGAGCATTATTGAGACAACAGGGGAAAATTGGATATTAGACATTTTTAATGTATACTAGATAATAGTATTCTATCAATGTTAAATTTCTTGAGTGTCATAACTGTGTTAAGTTATGTAAGAGAATGTCTATCTTTAGACGATAGATGCTGAATTATTTAGAATGAAGTCTCTGCAACTTACCCTCAAATGTGTGTGTGTGAGACAGAAGTAAGCAATTATAGCAAAATGTCAACAACTGGTGAATTGAAGGATTTATGAGTATTAATTACATGAATCTTGCAACTTTTCTGTTGATTTCAAATTTTTCAAAATAAAATTTTAGGAAAACATGTGGATAGTCTATGACCCAACATTGCCTTTTTCATTATATACCTTAAATCAGTTGTATAGGGATCAATGTGGATAGAGTGAAAAAAGCACCTTGCAAGATGTTAAGTTCACTATTATTCCATTTGTGTAGAAATAAAAACCAGGAAATAATGTTATTAATTTTGTGGATACACATCAATTTCATGATTTGTTTATCTGTGGATAGGGAAGGAAGGCTGGAAATAGGGCAGAGGAAGGGTCAAGGAAGAATTCCAATTCAATCTTTAAGGCTTTAATTCTAAAAAAAAAAAAGGCAATATGGACAAAATCTCAAAGAAAGAGATAAAAATTATTTTTAATCAGAGTTATTTTAAATATTATTATTATTATTTAAATATTATTATTTAAATATTATTCTTAAGAATAGAAATCATTCTGAAAAGTGGTTATCTTGGGTGGATTATGATTCACTTTTAACTTTATACATTTCTGGATTGTTTTTTAAGGCTTTTATCTCCCTCTCTGATGATGAGGAAAAAAAAAGACAGTACCTATACCAGAAAGCGGGGCCTGCCAATCTGAATAAAGGGTCCTTCTAAGCTCATGGGAGGCTCTGGTTAGCTGTGTGACCTTGGCCAAGTTCCTGGATCACTGTCTGAATAGCCCTTTCCCCCATGGAGTTAATGCCTATGTTAGACGGGATAAATCATGTGTTGCACTTAGCAGGGTGCACAGTAAGTACCCACAAACGTTAATTCTACCATCATTATTGTGACTGCTGAGTTATTAGTCCCCAGCCTGTGCTGGCTGGGCGGGGCCTCCCTCTCCCCGCTGCTGCTCTGGGCGTATCTAACCCTGCACTTCTGCAGTGTTTTCGGTGGTGTGCTCATTCCT
>NW_006786690.1:6867918-6868320 GCF_000442215.2 Lipotes vexillifer | reverse complement strand
CCTGCTCTGTCTCCATCATTAAAGTCTGAGCTTCTTGAGAGCAAGGACCTTCCCGCACCGCCCCCTCCATTATTCATCTCTGTACCTGCCTCTCAGCCCAGCAGCTGGCACACAGTAGGTATTCAGGAAATAATGATGGTAGGTATTCAGAAATGAATGACACCACCTGATTTCCGGCCACTGGTCCCCAGAGCTCACTTCCAGAATTACTTTTGCTTTCCTGACGGCTCCAGTACCTCCCCCTCTGACCACCTTCCTCCCCATCTGTTTTCCTAGGCATTCCATCCCCAGGCTCTGTGTTCAGGCCTCTGCCTCCGTCAAGACTGAGGACCCCAGGGACTAAAATAGTCAAGTTACTTAGCAGACTGTCGGATCCTTAAGAAAGGACCGAGGAGGTGTGTG
>NW_006786690.1:6863782-6867908 GCF_000442215.2 Lipotes vexillifer | reverse complement strand
GGGGGGGGGGGGGGGGGGGGCGGTGATCCTTCCAGGCTTGAGGAGATTAGCAAAGCCTGTGAAACCGGATAAGGCTGTGACCTGGATAATTCAGGACTCACATCCACCCTCATTGGAATTCTCTGGGTGACTGCCCAGGCTTGTTTGGCAGGAGAGCCAGTTCCAGGCTCCAGGCTTTTGCTGGACTTCCTGCACCTGCCAGGGCAGCTGTGGGCTGAGCAGGCGGATGCCCGGCTGGGTCTGGGCAGAAGTTCCTTCTCACCACCTCCAGGTCTGTCTTCACCACTCGTTCTCATTCACGACTTTAAGAATCTGGAAGCCTAGAATCCATTGGGATCTGCAGCCCGTGGATCCCAACATTGTGGCTGCAGGAGGGGAGCCAGCAGGGCCTGGGGCTCCAGGCTCTGCCCGATGACGCTGCTCGTGGGAACAGGAGCTGAGGCCAGGCCAGAGAGGTCAGTTGTGGGCATGGAGGCTGCAGGCCAACCAGCTGGAGTGGGTGAGACTGGAGAAGATGGGGTCCAGGAAGCCAAAGAGGGGGCCCTGGGAGGGTGGGCAAGGCACAGACCCTGTAAGAGGAGATCCCTTGGGCTGCAGGGTCCTTTACCCAGAATGTGTCAAACCTTGTGAGCTGTGTTATTCTTAAAGAGGCAAGGCCACACTTAAAGGGAGATGGAGGTTACCCAGAAGATCATTCCTAAGATTAGGGGCAAAGCTGGGCAGGGTTTTCCGTAGGATTCAAGTTGGGACTTCTGTTCGTGTTAATCTGAGGCCTTGCCGGAATTTCTCTTTAACTTAAACCACACAAAACTATTCCTTTTTAGGAAAAGGAATCGTCAACATCTACTTAATATTCCTTAACTTTTACTAAAATCCTCTGTATGCCATACACTTTGGTACATGTGGAAAGGAATACAGAGATGGGGAAGATGCTGTTCTTGGCCCGTATAGGGAGAATTTTCTTCTCCTTTCCTCTATCTCTCCCTACCCCTCCCTCCCTCCACTCCCAGGCCCTCTTCTCTGGAAGGCAGTTTAGCTTTGGGCTGAGCAGACATGGCCTTGGGAGTCAAACTAATGAGGTTCAACTCAGAGCTTTGCCACTTAGCAGCTGTCTGGTTTGGGTGAGTCATTTCTTTTCCTTTGAACCTCGCTGTCCTAATCTGCAAACTGCATCTGACGGTAGTGCCTCCCTCATAGGATCACTTTAAGGATAAATGGGATAAGCCACATAAAGGACTTAGCATGGTGTCTGTGCTTAATAAGCATTAGCTACTTCTACTAGTCATTCAACAAACATTTTTTTTCTAGGGCCCAATCTGTGCCATACTGTGCACTAGTTGCTGCCAGGGGTAGAGATGAATGAGACGCCCTCCAGGATTCATAGCCTAGTTTGTTTATTCATTGACTGATTCAGTTAGACAGTCAATAAATATGTATTAAGCCCTATGCTGGGTGCTGGAAAGTCAAAAGTCCCCAAGTTGCTCCCTGTCTGGTGGGGAGACATTGTAATGTACTGTGATTGATGCTATGATGTGGGAGCTCACAGGCTTCTGGGAGAACACAGAGAAGCAGAACTTATCCAGTTTGGGGCAGGACGATGGGTCCAGAAGAGGCTTTTTGGCAAAGGTAGACCTAATTTCCTTCTTATTTCTCCAACTCATAGGCATGCTTCTGTTCCAGGACCTTTGTACTTCCTTTGCCTGGAGCCTTCTCCAGGGTGTCCCCACAGCCTGCTCCCTCCCCTCCTTCATGTCCCCTCCGCCCTGAGATGTTCAAGGTCTCTGGGGCCCATGAGCGTGGAGTTCTCATCTGTTTTGTTCATTGCTTTTCCCCAGAACAGAGCTTGGCACATAGTAAGTGCTCACAAAATAGTTACTGAATGCTAAGCATGTTAAGTCTAGAAAGAGGAGAAGGGATAGAGGAAGAGAAGTGGGGAGAGTAAAAGAAGAAAGAGAAGGAGGAAAAAAGAGAGAGGGAGGTGAGTAGGGGGTGGAGAGAGAGAGAGAGAGAGAGAGAGCACAAGACGGTGTGTCTGAGAACTGGAAGGGGTTGGCATCAGTCTTCTTCCCAGCAAAGCGCTGGGCTGTGTGCGGATCCAAGGCAAGCCTGGAGAGGCGTGGCAGCAGGTCCTGATCGGCCACGGACCTGCCGGGGTACTTTGGCAGCTTGTGGCCCGTGCTGTCATAGAGGTGAGGCCGATCGACCCAGGAACAGAAGGGGAGGCCGTGAACTCTGCCAGGCAGATATCAGGGAGGCGTCTAGGCGGCTCCTCCTCTTAAGCGCTGGGAAGGAGTTCAAAGGTTCTTCTAGGTGCCGCGGGCATTCTAAAGGCCTGTTCTCATCTCCCCCATGCTAACAGACAGGCGCCTGATCACCATCTCTTGATTTCGCTTTGCATCTGTTTCCTTAGTGCCTCACTGCAGCTCTGTCCACAGGACTTGCTCAGGAAATGGTTGCTGGGTTGGATTGGGGTTGAAGACAAGCGGATTGGCCTGGAATCGTGAGTACCTCAGGATCAGGAGCCTAGAAGCTTTGCTCTTAGGTCTTGGATCTTGTCAGTCAGAGCCATAGGTTGTTCTAGGGTTTCTCCTGCCTCCAAAAAAGAGGTGGCATTACTGCATGGAAGAACAGTAGGCTTTTACCAGGTGAAAAAGAGAGTGATGTTGGTCCCTCCATTCCAGATGGAGGGACCAACAGAAACAGAGTCAGAAAGGAAGACTCGTTCAGGGGATGTTTCTCGAGAACGAACAGCTGAATTGATTTTTCAAAGATAAATCAAAACATGTCCTTGGTACCAAGTAGGTGTTTGGATTTGCATTTTTAGCAAAAGTTTTGGTGAAAGTTGAACTTGAGCCTATTACATATGTACCAATAGACTGAGACCAAGACTGGGCTGGCTGTGTGCATCTTTAGAGCAAACTGCCAACCTACAGAATGGCTGAAATCCAGTGAGGCTGCTACTCCCTCCGGAGTTAATTGGTTTACCAATCCAATTGCTGTTACTCCACAAATAAGTATCAACCAGCGAGTATGTATTAGGCTTTGGGCTATAGTGGCTGATAATGTGATGAAAAGCAAGACTGACAAGTTTCCTGCTCTCTAGGGGAAGGGGTAGGAGACGGATGTCATAAACAAGTAAAGAAATACATCAAAGAGAGTGAAAGATGATGTCAAAGTTCTGAGAGCTGTCGAGTTGTAGAAAGGTAAAATGGGCATGAGCAATTGCTAAATTACTTAGGTTTGGCTAGGTTAATGGGAGAAGTTAAAGTTAGCCGAATGTTGATAATTGGCAAAAGCTTATAAAGGGAAAAAAATCCAATTTAGTAGTTTGTTGAGTTGGGTCAGAATATTTCTATGATTTGTTGGTTTAATCTTGAGGAATATGATCACTGAATATGAAATCATTTCAACTATATAGAATTTTCATCATTTGTACCTAAGTAGGTAAATCATCTGTATATTTGCAGAAAGAAAAAAAAAACTTTGTGAATAATATACTGCATACAACATCAAAAAAAAAAAAAAGATGGTGTAAGTGCTGTGCAGGGGAAAAACAGTGATATGGGATTAATGGGAGGAGGAGGAGCTACCTTGGGTAGATGGTCAGGGAGGGCCTCCTGGAAGAGGTGTCATTTAAGATGAGACCCAGAGGATTAGGAATGAAGAGCACCGTGTCTTGCTAAGTATCAGTATTCTAGGCAGGGGGAACAGCAAGTGCCAAAGTCCTCAGTAGAAAAGCTTGGAATGTTCAAGAACAGGTTAACATGAGAGCACCCACTGTCACAGAATGTCGAACCAGGAGCTCATCCAGCCCGTGTCCGACTTAATAGATGTTGCTCTTTGCAACATCCCTGGACATGACTTGGGCATGAATCAATGCTGGGGCAGGACCCCCAGGAAGGTGGGGAGCAGAGAATATTTGACAGCTTTCTCCATGCCATAGAGCAACTGAAGGGGTCCTGATTTTTCTGTTTTTTTTTTTCTTTTTAATCTTGGTAAAATGTAATATTTTTTCTACACTTTTACAAACCTATGAACCTAATCTTCGTAACTGGCATGACTGACTTCACGTGTTCCTGATGAGGCTCTCGTGTTCCCAACACCTAAAGAAAGCTCTTCCTGTGAC
>NW_006786690.1:6860459-6863676 GCF_000442215.2 Lipotes vexillifer | reverse complement strand
GCCCCTACTACATTTCTGTTCCTAAAAAGTGGTAAATAAAAAGTGCCCCTGGGGACAGGAAACTCACCACTCCCAAGTCAGCTCATTATTTCCCCAGGACACTGGAGTTGCTAGAAAAACCTTTCTTGGCTCTAGCTCAAACCTGACTCCTTGGGGTGCCCACACTTGGGGCCAGCTCTGCAGTGGAGCCACGTGGGACAACGATGCTGCTTTTTACCCCTGAATATCCTTCAGAAGTTTGGAGACAGAGGCTGGGTACCCCAAACCCCCTTCCAAACACCAGTCGGCCCCCATTCCGTCTATCTGACAGGCATCCTGTGACCCAGACACCCCCAGTTTTCAAGAAGCCCTCCTGGAGATGGGGCTCAGGAACAGGCACTCCCCTCCAGGTAAGGTCAGCTAGGACCTCATTCTGGGAACCCACTCCTGCCGTAACTGCCGACACAGCTGTTGCTTTTGTGATCTGACTGGTACCAGGCTTGGGGATCATACATATGATTGCTGAGCTGTGTCACCCACCCCTGTCCTTGTGTGCTTCAGTTCTGGGGATCTTAGGAAAAGACCTATTCAGTCTCTTCTTATTGAAGTCACATCATCTTGCTATCGATCGAGGTCATTTTGGGACACTCAGCAGAAGAGTAAAACTCCTTAGCCTGACACCCAAGGTTCTTTGTTGACACACCCAGTTGCCTCTCTTCAGCTAGGCTTTCCCACCATTCCTAAATTCCTACTGTACACGTAGAGAAGGTCCCATTTTCTGAGAAGTCAAGAGCGCGTATGTCCGTCTTTCCTAGGAAGAAAAGCAAACATGAATTGAGCCTTTACTCTGTGCCAGCACAATTCTAAATGCCTGCCGTGTATCAACTCAGAACATAGGGATGAGGCAGGTAAAATGATTCACCCCATTTTTCAGGTGGGTAAACTGAGGAGCAGAGCACTTGCCCGAGGTCACAGCTAATAAGTGGTACTTCCAGAATGCGGGCTCTTAGCTACCAAGCATCCTTGCCTGGTAAGTGTGTGTTCCCAGCTCTACATTCAGTGACATGATGTTAGTTGCATGAAATTGCTCAGGGTGAGAGTATTTACAGGACAGAAATTGGCAAATGTTAAAAATCAGGGCTTTTTACCCCCCTGGAGGGTCATTTATTAAATATTTACTAGAATATAGCTGCCTAACACCCTCAGCTACCCCATCTGTTTGCAGTTCCCTGAATGAGCCCTTATAATTCATGCCTATGAGTCCTGCATGTGCTGTTCCTTCTACCTGAATGCCCTTCCTCACATTCCTGTCCTGGTGAACTCCAATCCACTCTCTCTCTTTTTTTTTTTTCATTTTTAAAAATTGTGGTAATACACACATAACCTAAAATTTACCATCTTAACCAGTTGAAGTATGTAGTTCAGTGGCATTAACTACATTTATAGTGTCGTGCAACCATTACCACCAACCATCTTCATAACTCTTTTCATCTTACAAAACTAAAACTCTGCATCCATTAAACATTAACTCCCCATTCTCCCTCCCCCAGCCTCTGGCAACCACTATTCTACTTTCTGTTTCTATGATGTTGATTAAGTATCTCATGTAAATGGAATCATAGAGTCTTTTTTTTTTTTCATCAAATTATTTTATTTTTGGCTGCATTGGGTCTTTGTTGCTGCGCACGGGCTTTCTCTAGTTGCAGTGAATGGGGGCTACTCTTCGTTGCGGTGCACAGGCTCTCGGCGCGCGGGCTCAGTAGTTGTGGCTTGTGGGCTCTAGAGCGCAGGCTCAGTAGTTGTGGTACACGGGCTTAGTTGCTCCGCGGCATGTGGGATCTTCCCGGACCAGGGCTTGAACCTGTGTCCCCTGCACTGGCAGGCGGATTCTTAACCACCGTGCCACCAGGGAAGCCCAGCCTATGTATTTCTGTGACTGGTTTATTTCAGAATTCCCTCCCCGTTTAAGGCTGAATACTATTCCATTGTATGTACACACCACATTTTACCTATGCATTCACCTGTCAGTGGACGCTTGGGTTGCTTCCATGTTTTAGCTACGTGAAGAATGCTGCTATCATCATGGTTGTACAAATATCTCTTTGAGACTCTGCTTTCAATGCTTTTGGGAACACATCCAGAAGTGGAATTGCTGGGTTGTATAGTAATTCTACTTTTAACTTTTGAGGAACTGCCATATACTGTTTTCCACAGCAACTGTACCATTTTACATTCCTACCAACAGTGCACAAGGGTTCCAATTTCTCCAACCTACTTTTAGAGATTCAGTCCAGGTGCCTCCTCTTCTAGAAAGCCCTCGGTGACCTCTTGATCCTGGGATGGGTTCCTTTAATGTGCTTATACAACATTTACTGAGCAACTACTATGGACTAGGCTCTGAGCTGAGCACTTCAAACACGTGTTTGCAGAAGAGATGGTTGCTGCTCTCAAGGCACTCCCTGTCCTATTACTGATGAACATGTGGAGAGGATCGAACTCAAGATTGAGTTCTATGGCAGCGCACTAGAGAGCCCTCCAGGCAGAAAGCCACAGTGAGGCAGGGTGAGGAGGAGGAATGAGGAAGACCAGGGCGAAGCTAAACATGTGCAGTCTTTGGGTGTAGCTGCTTCTCAACTCCAGCCAGAGAAGCTGGAAATTTGGATTTCAGTCTGAGATCTCTTCACATTTATACATAAGCTACTAATTCCTTTTTTTATTTTTTTTATTTTTTTGCGGTACGCGGACCTCTCACTGCCGTGGCCTCTCCCGTTGCGGAGCACAGGCTCCGGACGCGCAGGCTCAGCGGCCATGGCTCACGGGCCCAGCCGCTCCGCGGCACGTGGCATCTTCCCGGACCGGGGCCTGAACCCGTGTCCCCCTGCATCGGCAGGCGGACTCTCAACCACTGCGCCACCAGGGAAGCCCTACTAATTCCATGTTTTAAAGTCACTTGGTAGGACAAGCAAAGCATTTCCAAGGTCTGGGCTGGGAGTTTATTGTTGCCCTGGGCTGAAAGTTTATTGTTGAGTGAGAGTTAGTGCCAGATACCGCTTGACCTGGGATATCTTGGGACATCTGCCTAGAAATAAGACCTAAATCCCTGTAAAGGGATAACTCACCCTGAGAGAGGGGCAGAGAGGGAGGAGCAGGTCCCTTGAAAACATCTGCCTTTGGGGGTCAACAGAGATGGGGGGTGAGCCGCCGGAGGACAGATGGCAGACTGTGGCCTCTTGAAGGC
>NW_006786690.1:6828696-6860449 GCF_000442215.2 Lipotes vexillifer | reverse complement strand
GGAAAGAGTTTCAAGAAGGAGGAGGTAATCAGTGGGATGGAGTGTTCAAGAGAAGCCCAAGCTTGGGCAATGCCAGGCTTTGGGGGATCCCTGAGAGCCGGCTCAGGGATGCAACAAAAGGTACGCAGCAAGGGGTTCAGAAGAGAGTGGGTGATGGACAAGAGGAGGTGTCTCTGTCCTGAATTTTGGCTTTTAGAGGAAAAAGAAAGCTGGAGAGAGGTCAGCAGCGGCAAGCGATGTTTTCCTTTTTTTTTGTTTTGGCTTCCTTCTGTTTGGTTTAGGATGGTGAAGCTTATATATACCTGTAGGCAGAGGAAGGAATTGGTTGAGAAAAAGAAATGAAAATGCAGAACAGAGAGGACTTTTTTCCCCACAGCAGTTATTGCCCTTGGACGTACTGTATATTTACTGGATGCCTTTACTATCTGTTTTCCCAACCAGGAGAGAAGCTGTCCTATTCACAGTGGATCCCCAGCAATAACCCGGCAGGGATCAGACACTCGATGAGTACTTTCTGTATTGAAATGAATTCACAGTGTTCCTGCGGATGCCTGGTGCTTAGGTCCTGGGAAGAGAAGGGTTCATGGGGCCCAAGGAGGGGCTTCTCTCTGATACTGCCGTGAGGGGAGGGGGAGAGAAAAGGGAGTCAAGAGCAAGGAGAGGAAGGAGCTCACACCCACATCTTCTCAGAAAATTGTGTGTCAGGGAAAATGGGCCACCCATGGAGAATAACCTTGACTGTGGTTATTCCCTCCTCTGTGTCTCTCCCGGAAGCCTCCCAGGCGACTGGCGTGCTTCAGGAAATAGCTACTCTGAGCGCAGACAGGAAAAATATCCCCAGGGGTCTTGAGGGGTGAAGTAAGGCTTTCTTCGGGAGTTACCATGAATCCTGGAGCTGGCCCAGGTGGGGTGTAAGAGGTGGGCAGGGAGGCCCTTAAAACCAGCTGGGCCCAGCTCCTGCCTCTACTCCAGACCGAGGACAGAGAGAAGGTGTCACTGGTGAGGGATCTCATTCTGGGGGCTGCCTTGCCCGAGGCGGGTGGGACCAGGTCGTATAGAGGGACGGGGCTGTGAGAGGAGACCCCTGGCCCCCCATGGCCTCCCCCAGATTTCGGGGAGGTCTCAGTAGCACCTTCTGTATAGTGGGGGCTTGGTGCTGTTGATCATTTCCATCCAGGAGACATGAACTGGGATGCGGGGGTGGGTGGTCCTGGGAGCAGGGAGGCTGCTGTATGTAGACTTGGAGGACCTGTCTCTCCAGTGACCTGGCCACTCCCTGGCCCCCATGTCTCCATGCTTCTGTCAGGCTGTCTGTCCCCACTGTCCCCACCTCACATTACCGCAGCCAGAGCTCCACTCCACAATTATCTCTTGGCCTCGCTCATTTTCCTCCGTGGTTGCCTGATAAAAATATCCAACCCCACATCCTTCTGCTGGGAGCCTGCTTTGGGATCCATTGATGGTCCACTTTCCCGGCCTCCAGAGCAGCTATTTCAATGCCTCTGCCACGTCCTCTGTGAGACTTCTTTTGTGCACCTTCAGACTCTTCTGTGTGGGACCTGGCACTGCTCCCTCACGTCAACAGCCATGTCCCAAGATGATCTAATGTGCACCTGGGATTTTGGTTTTCTTCAGGTATGGTGAAGCCAACAGATCAGGAGATGATTGCATTTTAAAGCTAGTTTGTTACAGTTTCCAAGAGAAGGGGACGTACCACACCTAGCAGGGCCACACAGAAAAGCACCAGGGTTGATCATTAGACAGAAGAAATGAGGGAAAGCATGGCCCAGAGCCTGCATTGTGTTTTCTGTGGCTAAGGCAAGACAGGCCAGGGTAAACAGTTTAGGACAGGCTAGCTTGAATAATTTCAGTGGACTTCAGGCTGTAGGGGTAGTCCCCGGTGGTCTGGTCCCAGCCCTGGGGTGGTTTAGGCCAGGGGAAATATTGGCTGGGAGTGTGAAGTTGAGATAGAGGAAGTGGCTGGACATGGGAGTTTAGGATCGGTTGGTTTGCACTTGAAAGCCACGTTCATAGGAGAGTCTTTTGCTTTATCTAGGGATTAGCTAGTCTTGGAGGGGCTGTCTCTTTCCAGCCCGGCAAGGTCCCCAAGATGTTAAAGTGTCATGAAATATAGAAAATGAACAAGATGATTAGTACACAGGGGCTGTTCAGAAGCAGTGGAGTAGGGTCAGTCAAAGGAGTAGATTCACAATCCTGGGCTGAATCCTTCGGCAACTCACTTTCCCTTCCTGAGGCTCCATTTCTTCGCCTGTAAAGTCAACAACTGCTATTCTTTCTTTCAACAAATGACTGTTAAAGGGCAGACACTGCCAGCAGGTTTCACAGTGTACCCACGTGTTAGGGTCATTTGCAGGTTTAAGGAGACAGTGGACAGTGTCTGGCATGTCTTAGGTGCCCGGTACATGGTAGCTGGTGTCCTCCTCCTGTCACAGCTCCAGGAAGCAGTGAGGAAGATTGGCTTGGAAGGGTAAGGTCTAGGGTCATTTTCCTTGTCTGTTTAGAGCCCTCAGAGTGGAGGCTGTGGGCAGACAGAACCCTCAGGAATGTTCTTGGAACTCAGAGGAGCTGCTGGACAAAGGATGGCATGGAGAGGCCAGCCCAGCTGCTGGGAGCCCTGGGGAGTTGGAGGTCGTGTGTTTGGAGCCAGGCCACAGGAGGTACCAGGGGTCCGGGGCAGAGCTCTCAGAGTGACCACGGAACTCAGGGATCGGAGACAGCAGGGCATCGGAGTGGAATCCTGGCAGACTATAGGTCAGCTGAGCAGCTCTGGGTGAACAAGGACTTTGCGACGCAGAGAGGGAAGGGAAGCAGGCAGCCACTGGTAAGGAACTCCTAAGAGGCCAAGTTAGAATCCATCACTGGCTCCGAGACATAAGGAATTCCCCTTGCCTTCTGGGTGTGAGTTTTTTGGACTTGTGGCTAGTGATTCATGCGTTTGTCAAAGGTAGGTGCTGGGGAGGGAAGCTGGGGCCTCCAGGCCCATGGGGTAGAGCATGTGAAGGACCCTAGCCCACTCCGCTCAAAGGGGAACACATCCCTCTAGGGAGGGAGGATGTATGGGACAGTGAGCGACGTGCCAGGCTTGGGTCTGAACCTCACCTCCACTTTTTATCAGCTGCGTGAATTCTGGCAGGTTGTTTGAGCTCTCTGAGCCTCCATTTCTGCACTGGCAAAATGAGAACTGTTGGGGAGGAAGACATTTTCTACCCTTCTAAGTTCTCCTGGCTGGTCTAAGGATTAAATCGACATGAGATAGACTAACAGAAAATCAAACAAAAGTTTAGTAACACGTACACATGGGAGAGACCCAGGAAAACTAAGGAACTCACCAAAATGGCCCAAGCCCTTATCTTAAATACGATCTTCTGCTAAAGACCAGAGAGGATGTTGGGGGTAGGGGTTTGGGACGTCAAATGGGAGGAAGGCAATTCACACAGAGTTGGAAAAGCAGATGTTTGTTATGCAAATGTTTGCCGGGCCTGCAGAGACAATGGAACACAGGGTCGACTCTGGTTTCTAGGCCCTGTCAAGTTTCTCCAGCCACAGCTATTCCCATATTCCTTGCAGA
The DNA here is from genome assembly GCF_000442215.2 of Lipotes vexillifer. NCBI lineage: Eukaryota > Metazoa > Chordata > Mammalia > Artiodactyla > Lipotidae > Lipotes > Lipotes vexillifer. The sequence goes on along the minus strand of NW_006786690.1, from coordinate 6,856,860 downwards.
TACCTCTGTAATAGTTCTATGCCTGGAACAGACCCTTTATCTAAATTCTTGAGGCAGCTAAGGGAGAGGTAAAAAGAAAGACTCCCCTAATCTTCTGTTTCTTAAAATTAATCAGCCTAAATTCATCCTTATGCCAAAGAGACACACTTTGGGGTTCAAATTTTGCTCCCCTACAGAACAATGATACCTACCCTTCAGAGCTGTTGTGAGCACCCGGGGTCGACTTATTTTTTTAGGTAGACATGGTACCTGGGGCCCATGAAAATGTTTTAATTTTAAATTCTTTTAAAATCAGGAGAAAAAATAATATAATATAATGAATGTATAAGAATGAATCCAGCCTGGACTGTATTTGTTTTTATACCAACACAGCTGTAAAATATAATTGAAAAAGAATTTCCAGGAAAGAGCGATTGTGTTGGGGGTATTTGCCATGGGAAAATTCTCTCCCATCTCTAATGGGTTCAACAACCCAGGGTGCCCCTCTCCTCCCAGGGACCCCTTGGGTCATCAACTCCTTGAGGTTTTTGCCTCATCTTTTCTAGCTGCTGTTGCCTGTTTACTGCCCAACATGAGAGGGTGGGGCCTGGTGGGCCATGGAGTGGCCCTCCCCAGCCAGGAGTGGGTCTGAATGGGCCATGAGGGCCTCTCCTGATCGACATGTCATGGGCTGTGTTTTCTTTTCCAGAACCCTGCAGATGAAGGGCCTCCTCACACTGGCTTGTTTCCTGGCTTGCAGTAAGTGCTTGCCCCCGAGACCTCTGAACTTTGACCTTTCACCCCACAGGAACAATAAGGTAGTGGAAAGGAGACCAGTCTTGGAAGTCCTGGCGACCTGATTTTGAATCCTGGCCCTACCCTGACCATGTCGATTTCAGCAAGAGCCTTGGGCTCTCCGAGCCTCTGTCTCCTTATCTGTGACAGAATAATAGTCGATGGGTTGGGCTGCAGCAGGATTCTAGGAGGGGATATGGAAAGATTGTGCCATGTGGAAGACATGGGGCTTGTAGACATGGGAGGCAGATTTTTTACTTTGATGCCAAATAAAATACGATAAAACTATCACAACACAAGATCCTTATATAAATATTCCATTCCACAATTCCTGGGCATTCTCTGCTCAGGCCTGTCCAGGTTTTCTACATGTCCCACCTGCTGCCACCTCCCAGCTGGAGGGAACTGCCCAGCGTGGGGGGAGCCTGGCTTTAGGCCTCCCCTGCAGCCCCATCACCATGTACACAACCTCTGACAGGCTGTCCTACTGATGCCTTGCCAGATCCCTGGAGACTGCAGGGAGAGTGGGAGAGTGCCTCTGGCTCACTGCAAAACCCTGGGCAAGTCACCTTCCCCTCTGAGCTACAGTTTCCCAACTGTAAGATGAGGGAGCTGGCTCCAGTGATCTCTACGGGTCCCACACTGCTCTAAGATTCTGTGCCTCCCGTTCCAGATGGTGTCAACTGCGGGGAGGGACGGGTGTATCATCAGGAGAGACAGGAAGTGCCTGTCTGCCTGCTTCATACTGATACGATATTCATTATCCTTAACATTTCTTGGTCACTTACTATGTGTCTGTCACTGTGCTGGAAATTTACATACTTTATCTTTTTTCAACCCTCATGACATCTCCAAAATTTAGGCGTTCATTTTAGGCTCACCCCCACCCCCGCATTTTGCAGATGAGGAAACTGAGGCTCTGAGAGATGAAGTGACCTATTCAACATCATACTGTGAATTAGTGGCAGAGCTGGGATCATCCACGTCCAAACTTCTAATCCCTTCTCTATCTGTTTGCCCTCACGTTTCTCATTCCTCTCCCATGAATGGGGAGGATAAAAAAGGGACACATTGGTCCCTCTGAGCCTCAAGGTGAAAGAAAGGGCGGGAGCACGTGGGAAAGTGGGCCTGGAGCAGGTTTGCCTGGGCTGTCTTTCAGGTGTGCCTGCTGTCCCAGGGAGCTTGCTGCAGCTGAGGGTGATGATTGAGAAGGTGACTAGGAAGCCCGCCCTGATGAGCTATGGCTTCTATGGCTGTTACTGCGGCTGGGGGGGTCAAGGAACCCCCAAGGATTGTACTGATTGGTGAGTTAATTGTCATAACTGCCCTTTATGCTCCAGGCTCTGTATCCACATTATCTCATTTAATTCGATATCAATTCTGAAAGATGAGTATTAAAGCACCATTTTATAGATAAGAAAACTGAGTCTCAGAGAGGTTAACTGACTTGCCCAAGATACGTCTAGTAACTCCCCGAATCTCAGTGCCTAATATATCAGTTGATCTATCACTACATAACAAACCACCCCAAAATGTAGTAGCCTAAAGCGATGACAACCATTTATTTTGCTAAGATTCTGCCAGTTGGGCAGGGCTTGGCGGGATGGCTTGTCTCTTCTCCACCTGGCTTCATCTTGGGCCGCTCCGCTGAGGCTGGGTGATCTGCTTTCTAGAATGATTACTCCTGTGGCTGGCTAGTTGTTGCTGTCTGCTGGCTGGGAGCTCAGCTGAGGCTGTGGCCCAGGGGCCTCAGTTCCTCTCACTCAAGCCTCTCTAAGGTTGTCTGGACTTCCTCACAGCACGGTGCCTCTTGGGTTTCAAGAGTGAGTGTTCCAGAATGGCATGACAAAAAAAACATGGCGTTTTTGTGATCCAGCATCAGAAATTCTACTGTGTCACTTCCACTGTTCTCTTCGTCAAGGCAGTCACAAAGCCTTTAAGAGAGAGGGGGCCTAGTTTCCACCTCTTGATTGGGAAGTGGCAATGTTCTAGAAGAACATGTGAGATGGGAGACATTGCTCTTTGAAAAATACAACCTGCTGGGTTAACAATTCTTATACAGCTAGACATGTATAAGGGGATGGGGGGCTTAAACAAATGCAGGGCAAATGGTTGGAGCCAAGCTTGTCACTGCTGGAGTGGGAGTTTACAGACCAGACAAGCAGGGACAGGAAGCTAGAATGATCTATGTGATAATGGATTAGAGTTGGAGACTTCAGTATAAACTCCTAGTTAGCTGAATATAGATGCAGATGGTTACATATAAAAATATGTAGAGATATGTGCAATTGCGTGGGTTAATATAGACACATATATTTTTTGCTCTGTCGTCTGAGAGGCCCTAAAAGAAACAATACCCCAGAAGCAATAAGCAGCACCTAATGCCCAGACCTGGTTTCTGATACCATTCTCCAATAAGAGGAACCAAGGCTCCTTGGAGAGATGGCTGATCCTAGGACTAGGGCAGGAAATATACAAGATGAACCTGGAGCTTTTTGTAGTGCCCCAAATTAAGGAAGGGCTCAAACAAAACAAACCCAAAGCAAACCCCTCATTGATAGGAATATGTCAAAGAGCACAGGAGCCAACTGGGAGAGCCCCCAATGGCCAAAACTGGAACAACGTGGGCAACAAAATAAACCCATAACCCATCTTATCATGACAAAAACATCAAAGAAATCCCAGTAGGAGAGCATCCTACAAAAGACTTGACCACCATTCCTCAAAATTGTCAAGGTCATCAAAAACAAGGAAAGTGTGACAAACTGCCACAGCCAAGAGGAGCCTAAAGAGACAGGACAACTACATGTAACATGGTGTCCATTACTGGATATTGGAATAGAAAAGAACATTTAGGTAAAAACTAAGAAAATTTAAAGAAACTATGGACTTTTACAATTAATGAATCAATAGTGATATATTATTACTTAATTAGTTAACATTTATTTAATAATGTATCAGTATTGGTTTTTTAGCTGTAACAAACGTATTATACTCATAAAAAGTGTTGCTAATAGGGGAAACTGGGTGTGGGGTAAAAGGGAGCATTTGGTACAATCTTCTCGATTTTTCTGTAAATCTAAATTAAAAAAAAATGCAGTTGCCCACAGCTATCACAATTGAAGTTTAGTCTTTGCTCATTTGACCATGTGAATCACATATAAATTCCAGAACCCAGGTTTCTCCTGTCTTGTGACTTTCCCCATGGCCTCAGAGTCCTTGGCTGGGGCATCTCCATCCAGCTGGGATAGGGGGAGAGAGAGTGGAGGACAGAGTGGGAATTTATTTTTTTAACATCTTTATTGGGGTATAATTGCTTTACAATGGTGTGTTAGTTTCTGCTTTATAACAAAGTGAATCAGCTATACATATACATATGTTCCCATATCTCTTCCCTCTTGCATCTCCCTCCCACCCTCCCCATCCCACCCCTCTAGGTGGTCACAAAGCACCAAGCTGATCTCCCTGTGCTATGTGGCTGCTTCCCACTAGCTATCTATTTTACATTTGATAGTATATATAAGTCCATGCCACTCTCTCACTTTGTCCCAGCTTAACCTTCCCCCTCCCTGTGTCCTCAAGTCCATTCTCTACGTCTGCGTCTTTATTCCTGTCCCACCCCTAGGTTCTTCACAACCATTTTTTATATTTTTATTTTTTTAGATTCCATATATATGTGTTAGCATATGGTATTTGTTTTCCTCTTTCTGACTTACTTCACTCTGTATGACAGATTCTAGGTCCATCCACCTCACCAGAAACAAATCAGTTTCGTTTCTTTTTATGGCTGAGTAACATTCCATTGTATATATGTGCCACATCTTCTTTAGCCATTCATCCGATGATGGACACTTAGGTTGTTTCCATGTCCTGGCTATTGTAAATAGAGCTGCAATGAACATTGTGGGACATGACTCTTTTTGAATTATGGTTTTCTCAGGGTATATGCCCAGCAGTGGGATTGCTGGGTCATATGGTAGTTCTATTTTTAATTTTTTAAGGAACCTCCATACTGTTCTCCATAGTGGCTGTATCAATTTACATTCCCACCAACAGTGCAAGAGTGTTCCCTTTTCTCCACACCCTCTCCAGCATTTATTGTTTCTAGATTTTTTGATGATGGCCATTCTGACTGGTGTGAGGTGATAACTCATTGTAGTTTTGATTTGCATTTGTCTAATGATTAATGATGTTGAGCATTCTTTCATGTGTTTGTTGGCAATCTGTATATCTTCTTTGGAGAAATGTCTTTTGAGGTCTTCTGCCTATTTTTGGATTGGGTTGTTTGTGTTTTTGATATTGAGCTGCATGAGCTGCTTGTAAATTTTGGAGATCAATCCTTTGTCAATTGCTTCATTTGCAAATATTTTCTCCCTTTCTGAGTGTTGTCTTGTCGTCTTCTTTATGTCTTCCTTTGCTGTGGAAAAGCTTTTGTTTCATTAGGTCCCATTTGTTTATTTTTGTTTTTATTTCCATTTCTCTAGGAGGTGGGTCAAAAAGGACCTTGCTGTGATTTATGTCATAGAGTGTTCTGCCTGTGTTTTCCTCTAAGAGTTTGATAGTGTCTGGCCTTACATTTAGGTCTTTAATCCATTTTGAGCTTATTTTTGTGTATGGTGTTAGGGAGTGTTCTAACTTCATTCTTTTACATGTAGCTGTCCAGTTTTCCCAGCACCACTTATTGAAGAGGCTGTCTTTTCTCCATTGTATATTCTTGCCTCCTTTACCAAAAATAAGGTGACCATATGTGCATGAGTTTATCTCTGGGCTTTGTATCCTGTTCCATTGATCTATATTTCTGTTTTTGTGCAAGTACCATACTGTCTTGATTACTGTAGCTTTGTAGTATAGACTGAAGTCCGGGAGTCTGATTCCTCCAGCCTGTTTTTCTTTCTCAAGATTGCTTTGGCTATTCAGGGTCTTTTGTGTTTCCATACAAATTGTGAAATTTTTTGTTCTAGTTCTGTGAAAAATGTCACTGGTAGTTTGATAGGGATTGCACTGAATCTGTAGATTGCTTTGGGTAGAATAGTCATTTTCACAATGCTGATTCTTCCAGTCCAAGAACATGATGTATCTCTCCATCGGTTTGTATCATCTTTAATTTCGTTCATCAGTGTATTATAGTTTTCTGCATACAGATCTTTTGTCTCCTTAGGTAGGTTTATTCCTAGGTATTTTATTCTTTTTGTTACGATGGTAAATGGGAGTGTTTCCTTAATTTCTCTTTCAGATTTTTCATCATTAGTGTATAGGAATGCAAGAGATTTCTATGCATTAATTTTGTATCCTGCTACTTTACCAGATTCACTAATTAGTTCCAGCAGTTTTCTGGTAGCATCTTTAGGATTCTCTATGTATAGTATCATGTCATCTGCAAACAGTGACAGCTTTACTTCTACTTTTCTGATTTGGATTCCTTTTATTTCTTTTTCTTCTCTCATTGCTGTGGCTAAAGCTTCCAAAACTATGTTAAATAATAGTGGTGGGAGTGGACAACCTTCTCTTCTTCCTGATCTTAGAGGAAATGGTTTCAATTTTTCACCATTGAGAACGATGTTGGCTGTGGGTTTGTCATATATGGCCTTTATTATGTTGAGGTAAGCTCCCTCTCTGCCTACTTTCTGGAAGGTTTTTAACATAAATGGGTGTTGAATTTGTCAAAAGCTTTTTCTGCATCTATTGAGATGATCATATGATTTTTCTCCTTCAATTTGTTAATATGGTGTATCACATTGATTGATTTGAGTATGTTGAAGAATCCTTGCATTCCTGGGATAATCCCCACTTGATCATGGTGTATGATCCTTTTAATGTGCTGTGGGATTCTGTTTGCTAGTATTGAGGATTTTTGCATTTATGTTCATCAGTGATATTGGCCAGTAATTTTCTTTCTTTGTGACATCTTTGTCTGGTTTTAGTACCAGCGTTATGGTGGCCTCGGAGAATGAGTTTGGGAGTGTTCCTCCCTCTGTTATATTTTGGAAGAGTTTGAGAAGGATAAGTGTTAGCTCTTCTCTAAATGTTTGACAGAATTCTCCTGTGAAGCCATCTGGTCCTGGGCTTTTGTTTGTTGGAAGATTTTTAATCACAGTCTCAATTTCAGTGCTTGTGATTGGTCTGTTTATATTTTCTATTTCTTCCTGTTTCAGTCTCAGAAGGTTGTGCTTTTCTAAGGATTTGTCCATTTCTTCCAGGTTGTCCATTTTACTGGCATATAGTTGCTTGTAGTAATCTCTCATGATCCTTTGTATTTCTGCCGTGTCAGCTGTTACTTCTCCTTTTCCATTTCCAATTCTATTGATTTGAGTCTTCTCCCATTTTTTCTTGATGAGTCTGGCTAATGGTTTATCAATTTTGTGTATCTTCTCAAAGAACCAGGTTTTAGTTTTATTGATCTTTGCTATTGTTTCCTTCATTTCTTTTTCATTTATTTCTGATCTGATCTTTATGATTTCTTTCCTTCTGTTAACTTTCGGGGGGGGGGGGTTTGTTCTTCTTTCTCTAATTGCTTTAGGTGTAGGGTTAGGTTGTTTATTTGAGATGTTTCTTGTTTCTTGACGTAGGATTGTATTGCTATAAACTTCCCACTTAGAACTGCTTTTGCTGCATCCCATAGGTTTTGGGTGGTCGTGTTTTCATTGTCATGTGTTTCTAGGTATTTTTAAATTTTCTCTTTGATTTTTTCAGTGATCTCTTGGTTATTTAGTAGTGTATTGTTTAGCCTCCACGTGTTTGTATTTTTTACATATTTTTTCCTCTAACTGATATATAGTCTCATAGCATTGTGGTCAGAAAAGATACTTGATACAATTTCAATTTTCTTAAATCTACCAAGGCTTGATTTGTGACCCAAGATATGATCTATCCTGGAGAATGTTCCATGAGCACTTGAGAAAAATGTGTATTCTGTTGTTTTTGGATGGAGTGTCCTATAAATATCAATTAAGTCCATCTTGTTTAATGTATCATTTAAAGCTTGTGTTTCCTTGTTTATTTTCATTTTGGATGATCTGTCCATTGGTGAAAGTGGGGTGTTAAAGTCCCCTACTATGAATGTGTTACTGTTGATTTCCCCTTTTATGGCTGTTAGTATTTGCCTTATGTATTGAGGTGCTCCTATGTTGGGTGCATAAATATTTACTATTTTTATATCTTCTTCCTGGATCCATCCCTTGATCATTATGTATTGTCTTTCTTTGTCTCTTGTAATAGTCTATATTTTAAAATCTATTTTGTCTGATATGAGAATCACTACTCCAGCTTTCTTTTGATTTCTATTTGCATAGAATATCTTTTTCCATCCCCTCACTTTCAGTCTGTATGTGTTCCTAGGTCTCTTGTAGACAGCATATATATGGATCTTGTTTTTGTATCCATTCAGCCAGTCTATGTCTTTTGGTTGGAGCATTTAATTGATTTACATTTAAGGTAGTTATTGATATGTATGTTCCTATTACCATTTTCTTAATTGTTTTGGGTTTTTTATTGTAGGTCTTTTCTTTCTCTTGTGTTTCCTGCCTAGAGAAGTTCCTTTAGAATTTGTTGTAAAGCTGGTTTGGTGGTGCTGAATTCTCTTAGCTTCTGCTTGTCTGAAAAGGTTTTAATTTCTCCGTTGAATCTGGATGAGATCCTTGCTGGGTAGAGTATTCTTGGTTGTAGGCTTTTCCCTTTCATTACTTTAAATATGTCCTGCCACTCCCTTTTGGACTGCAGAGTTTCTGCTGAAAGATCAGCTGTTAACCTTCTGGGGGATTCCCTTGTATGTTATTTGTTGTTTTTCCCTTGCTGCTTTTAATTTTTCTTTGTATTTAATTTTTGATAGTTTGATTAATATGTGTCTTGGCATGTTTCTCCTTGGATTTATCCTGTATGGGACTCTCTGCACTTCCTGGACTTGATTGACTATTTCCTTTCCCATATTAGGGAAGTTTTCGACTATAATCTGTTCAAATATTTTCTCAGTCCCTTTCTTTTTCTCTTCTTCTTCTGGGACCCCTATACTTCAAATGTTGGTGTGTTTAATGTTGTCCCAGAGGTCTCTGAGACTGCCTTCAATTCTTTTCATTCTTTTTTCTTTATTGTGCTCTGTGGTAGTTATTTCCACTATTTTATCTTCCAGGTCACTTATCTGTTCTTCTGCCTCAGTTATTCTGCTATTGATTCCTTCTAGAGAATTTTTAATTTCATTTATTGTGTTGTTCATCATTGTGTGTTTGCTCTTTAGTTCTTCTAGGTCCTTGTTAAACGTTTCTTGTATTTTCTCCATTCTATTTCCAAGATTTTGGTTATCTTTACTATCATTACTCTGAATTCTTTTTCAGGTAGACTGCCTATTTCCTCTTCATTTGTTAGGTCTGGTGGGTTTTTATCTTGCTCCTTCGTCTGCTGTGTGTTTCTCTGTCTTCTCATTTTGCTTAACTTACTGTGTTTGGGGTCTCCTTTTCACAGGCTGCAGGTTCATAGTTCCCATTGTTTTTGGTGTCTGCCCCCAGTGGCTAAGGTTGGTTCAGTGGGTTGTGCAGGCTTCCTGGTGGAGAGACTTGTGCATGTGTTCTGGTGGATGAGGCTGTATCTTGTCTTTCTGGTGGGCAGGACCACGTCTGGTGGTGTGTTTTGTGGTGTCTGTGACCTTATTATGATTTTAGGTGGCCTCTCTGCTAATGGGTGGGGTTGTGTTCCTGTCTTGCTAGGTGTTTGGCATAGGGTGTCCAGTACTGTAGTTTGCTGGTCATTGACTGGAGCTGAGTCTTAGCTTTGAGATGGAGATCTCTGGGAGAGCTTTTGCTGTTTGATACTACATGGAGCCGGGAGGTCTCTGGTGGACCAATGTCCTGAACTTGGCTCTCCCACCTCAGAGGCACAGGCCTGATGCCCAGCCAGAGCACCAAGACCCTGTCAGCCACACGACTCAGAAGAAAAGGGAGAAAAAATAAATTAAATTAAATTAAATTAAAAAGTTATTAAAATAAAAAAATTATTAAAAATTTAAAAATAATAAAAAAAGAAAAAAAAAGAAAGAGAGCAACGAAACCAAAAAAGAAATCCACAAATTATAACAAGTGCTAAAAACTATACTAAAAAAAACCCAAAAAACAAAAACAGACAGACAGAACCATAGGACAAATGGTAAAAACAAACCTATACAGACAAAATCACACAAAGAAGCATATACATACACACTCACAAAAAGAGAAAAAGGAAAAATATATATATATATGAAAAAAAAATATATATATATAAAAAGGAAGAAAGCAACCAAATCAATAAACAAATCTACCAATGGCAATAAACTCTAAATACTAAACTAAGATAAACATAAAACCAGAAACAAATTAGATGCAGGAAGCAAACCCCAAGTCTACAGTTGCTCCCAAAGTCTACCACCTCAATTTGGGATGATTCGTTGTCTGTTCAGGTATTCCACAGATGCAGCGTACATCAGGTTGATGGTGGAGATTTAATCCGCTGCTCCTGAGGCTGCTGGGAGAGATTTCCCTTTCTCTTCTTTGTTTGCACAGCTCCTGGGGTTCAGCTTTGGATTTGGCCCCACCTCTGCGTGTAGGTCTCCTGAGGGTGTCTTTTCCCTTTTGAGAAGTCTGAGGTCTTCTGCCAGCGTTCAGTAGGTGTTCTGTAGGAGTTGTTCCACATGTAGATGTATTTCTGATGTATTTGTGGGGAGGAAGGTGATCTCCATATCTTACTCCTCCGCCATCTTGAAGGTCTCCTAGAGTGGGAGGTTTTTATGGGTAGGTCTAGAAGTGCTGTACATTTTCCAGGGTGCCAGCCTCGTCATGTGACCACACATACCTGCAAGTGGGGCTGGGAAATGTAGTCTCACCGTGGGCCCAGGAGGAAAGAGCTGGTCCGTGAACTGGTACATGTGTGGGACAGGCTTAATGGAAGAGCAGAAAGGACTCAGCCATATTATGAGATTCTTTCTTGGTCAGATCTCACCAACCATTGTGGCCTCTGCTCAAGGGACAGGCCCCTTCTGCTCAGGATCTAAATCTCTTGCATTGACAGGTGCTGTTGGATGCATGACCACTGCTATGCGCAGCTGGAGAAAAAAGGCTGCAATGCCTTGACACAGGTGTACAGATACAGAGTTGCATGCGGCCTGGTCACCTGTGGTAAGGCTGGGGCTTCCATTCAGGCCACTGGAAGAGCCTGGGTCCCTGCTGCCTCTGAGGTCAGGTGCCCCAAGAGGTCAGCCAGTCTATATCTTGTGGGGGCAGAGATGGGGGCAACAGGGGCAGGATTATTGCAGCTGAATCTGACCTCTAGGGGGCGGGCGGAAACATCTTAGACTCAGCATGTATTAGGAGTCAAGTGCTTTCCATATGTCCTTTTGCTTGCTGTGGGGTGGCTTTAGTGTCCCCACTTTACAGATGAGGAAACAGACTCAAAGGCTTGCCAGTGCCCACAGCTAGAGTCGGGATTCAAGCTCAGGTCCTTCTGAGTTCAAAGCTAAATCTGGGGATGGTGTCTCCTCTCTGAGAACTGAAGTTCCTCCAGAGACAGGGCTGTCTCCATCACCAGACTGAGAGCTCCCAGTCTGATGGGGAGGGAATGCGTGTCCTCCATCAGACTGGGGACTCCCTGAGGGCAGGATTGGTGTCTCCCTCAGCTGAAACCTCGCCCTGGGCAGCAGCTGTGCCTCTTCCATCAGGTTATGCACCCCCAGTATAGAAGCTGTGCCTCCCACATCAGACTGAGGGCAGGAAGGAGACTGGGGAGTCTGCTTAGGCTGGCAGCAAGTCCTGACTGAAGCAAGTCCAGAGTCAGTGTCATAGAGCATCTCTTCTTCCTCATCCTGCATTTGGTGTCCTGTTTGCAGAACGTGGGTCCCTCTGCCAGATGCAGCTCTGCGCCTGTGACCAGCATTTCGTCTACTGCCTGAAAAGAAACATAAGGAGCTACAACCCTCGTTATCGATACTTTCCCAACTTCCTCTGCATCTAGTCGCCTCAGTGAGCTCCTCCTGGACCAAGATTCTTACACCCTCTCCTACAGCACAGAGCTTACCCGCTCTGCTGGAATCCCCAGAGAGGCTCCCAGGTCTGGGACCTCATTCTCTCTTGATGTTCCACTGGGCTCGGAGGAGGCCCACAGCCACACTTCATCCTCCAGAGTTCCAGGAGAGTGACTCTGGTCATTAGACTCGGCAAGGTCAGGGTCCCTGGCCTCCACTTGTGAGATCAGCTGCTCTGGTGCCGAAAGCTCGCCCTTCACTCCAGGCCAGCTGTGTTTCTCCTCATCCCTGAAGACAGCCCTGCTTCTCCAGGAAGGAGGCCTTCCTGGGATGCATTGACTTTTCAGTTCTGCAGTTGGGTTATCACTACCATCCTGTAGAGAATTTTCACTGAAGTGGAAGCAAAAGTGACTCCATAATTCTGCCACATAGATATTAAATAAAATTCCTTCTCAAGGCTAATAATAACCACACAGGTATTTCCCCTGCTGTGGAGGATTGCCTGCACCTCTTTCTCGGCTGTTGGGGCACCAGACCCAGCATTAACCATGTTCCCTCAGAGGAGGAAGGTACAGATTAGTAACTAGAAGGTTTCCTGGGATGAGTACCAAGCCTTCTTTGGGGCTCATCTCCTTAAACCTTGGGTCCACTCGAGCCAAGCACTGGACCTCATTCTTCCTCCAGGGAGTGGGGAGAAGATGATTGGCAATCGTGCCATCTTGGGCTTCCAGACCAGAGAGCACTGCATTTGAATGCCAACTTGGCTTCTCCAGCTGTGTGGTCTCAGGCTCATTACTGAACCTCTCTGATTTCTGGTCTCTTTAAAAAAGAAACTGTACGGCTTCCCTGGTGGCACAGTGGTTGAGAGTCCACCTGCCGATGCAGGGGACACGGGTTCGTGCCCTGGTCCGGGATGATCCCACATGCCAGGGAGCGGCTGGGCCCGTGAGCCATGGCTGCTGAGCCTGCGCGTCCGGAGCCTGTGCTCCACAGCGAGAGAGGCCACAGCAGTGAGAGACCTGCGTACCAAAAAAAAAAAAAAAAAAAAAAAAAAAGAAACTAATGTTTTTTGCGAAGTAAATTGGGAATCCCAAAGCTACCTTGATGATGACCTGGCAATGCTGAGGTTCTGGGATTTCACAGAGCAAGACATTAAAAAAATAGAGTTCAACTATGGGGTTTAAAAAAATAGAGTTCAGGCTTCCCTGGTGGCGCAGTGGTTGAGAATCTGCCTGTTAATGTAAGGGACACGGGTTCGAGCCCTGGTCTGGGAGGATCCCACATGCCATGGAGCAACTAGGCCCGTGCGCCACAACTACTGAGCCTGCACGTCTGGAGCCTGTGCTCCGCAACAGGAGAGGCCGCCATAGTGAGAGGCCCGCGCACCGCGATGAAGAGGGGCCCCCGCTTGCCACAACTAGAGAAAGCCCTCGCACAGAAACGAAGACCCAACACAGCCAAAAATAAATAAATTTATAAAAAAAAAATAGAGTTCAACTATGGGGTTTATTTTTACCAAGGAAGGACACTAAAGAACCTACCTCATCTATCTATTCATAAAAGAAAGGGTGTTCTAATACCCTGACTGCAGGAAGAAATGACACATCCCAAAACAAAGGAGAGTCCTTTCCAAGAAAGGACATTTGGCTTCTTTCCACTGACAAATCCCAAAATAACCACATGATAAATGGGATCTATATTTAAAAACCTCCAATGTTGAACATTTTCAAAATAAAATTTAATTTTATGCAATTACCCTGAATGTACTAGTGTTTTCGAAAAGTTTGCTATGGACTTGCGTCTAAATTTGACAATGTAACAAAGAACGCAATTCAAATGTCCAATTCGCTCATGAAATTTTTTTGATCAGAGCCATTTTCCAAATCCATTTTTAAATAGGTGTGTAAAGGAAATTGGGAGCTTCACTCTCGATGCCATTTCTCTTCAATTGTGATATTCTGGATGATGGAGAAGAGACCTCAGCCCAGGCTTCTCCCTTCTCCCGTCAGGGTCAGGTGGCAGGCAGGGTGGTGTCTTGCTGGTAAGCTCTGCAGGAGGGGACTGCATTCAGGCCCCTCTTACCAGGGCATCCAAGTAAGCTCAAAGCACTGGTATTCAGACAGGCATTTGTGGATGAGGGATGTTGCAATATTATGAAAGCAACACCACAGGCTGACATGGGTTTGAGCTGGAAGGGCTCATGGAGAGCCTTCATTTATCTACCAAGAAGCTGAGGCCCAGAGAGGTTAGGAGACTTTCCCAAAGTCACACAGCACATCAATAGCAGAAGTAGGTTTAGAGCTCAGATCCTGGTTCTAGACTCTGGGTTCTGACCACTTTCCCACTGTCTTCAACTCTGGCCCCAAAAGAGAAAAAATGGAACCTGGAGTGGCTCAGGGACTCACCCACATTGGGAGTTCTTAGGAGAATCCCCTGGATTCAGCCTGAGAGCCCGCTCTATTTCTTCTCTGCTCTGACTCCCTCTGGGGATTCCAGAGTCTGTCCTTTGGTGGTTAGACTCGCTGGTGCACTGGTTTCGTCCTCAGTAGAGGGGACCCCACTGAGGTCCTCCATGGTGCTCCCCTGCCCCACTCTCACTGCAGTGAACAGCCACGGGGAAATGATGGAGTCACGCGATCCCTGTAACCTGGGAAGAGTTGGTCTCCTTGACTGCTCTCTTTGACTATTCCTTGGCTGTAAAGAGAACCATCGGGAAGGTCTCCCTTTCAAAATCACATCCCCCACCCTTTCAAGGGAGATACTGAAATGTACAGACCAGACCATAAATGCCTCCCTGGATAGATCTTTATACAGAAGTTGGCAGATGACACAGATACACAGACACTTAAGGACAGGTTGCCTTGTAAGTACAGGCCCTCACTGGCATTTGAAAGTGGGCTTCATATACAAATGGGACCCCCTCAAACATGAAAAATCATCTCTAGAGCATACGTACATGGGGGGGGGGGTGTTAATTATAGCTGTTACCAAACTGAAAATGCACAAGAGACCCAGCAGACCAATGGTTGCTGAGTGTGTGCAGGTAGAAATGTCACATGAAAGATTTCACAGGGCCCTACTGGTAAAGCACAGGGCAGACCCTTAGGATTTTGGAGCAAAGCCCCTCCATCCGCTGCAGATAACTGTTCTCCTTTTGAGAAACAACATCTGGCTTGCTAATGGATCTTCAGGGAGACTGGATTCTTGACCTCGGGTTAACAAGTTACCATGAGACTGGCTGTTATCTGACCCACCAAGTTATGAAATTGGGTGTGCATGGCAGCAATTACATCATCACATGATAATATGTGAAACTGGACCTAAACAGGTGCTGAAGGCCCAGGTGAGCTGCATAAGTAAGGGGCACAGAGGTCCACGGCCTCTAGACCTGCTGTATTGTCTCCTTTTTCTTAATCTGAACCAGTGACTTCATGCGCGAGTTCCCTATGACCAGATGCCCAAGGAAGAAAAAGTTCTGGGCCTGTCTTACAGATGGTTGTCCACGATGTGCTGGCACTCCATGAATGTAGACAGCTGCAACATTACAGACCTCCTCTGGGGTGGCCCTCCTGTCATGCAGAAGCTGTGTTCGTGCAGCTAACCTTACATCTCAGTATTTAAATCAGAGAATATCAAAAGGGGGTTACGACCCAACTGGAATAGAAATGACCATGACCCAAAGATGTGTAAAAGGACTTGGTATCCTCTTTAGGGGATGTTAGTTTGTTTCAAGTTGTACTCATTATGTTAGGCAGAAACAGGATTTTGCTATTGTCTTTATTTGGAGGTTAAGAATGATTGAAAGAGATGTGTATGGATGCCAGGTCAACAAGGGGTAGACTGTCATGGATCTGTACTGTCACTTAGCTATGCTGAAGCTGTATTTCCCAGAATTTCCATCCCTGCAGAGTTCCAGGTTAGCATGGGTCTCTTAAGAGATGTTTTGCCTGAGATTTGGAAGCAGAGGTGGACTAGACGTCACTTGATTTGTACAATCAGAAAGTCGGAGCCTGGCATGGGATGCATTTGCGGCTAATGCACGTTGTCCTTTATCTGCTGGGCTCACTGTGTTGGTGTGGCAAAGAAGCCAGGGCTGCAGCAACTCTGGGTCCTGCCAGATCGCCTCCTTTATCTTCTCTGGGTGAAGTCTTGGAGGTGGTGAGATGCAGAAGGGTGTTCTAGGCTTTCCTCTTGGGCTCCACCCATCCTTTGCAGTTCCAGTTTGCCCTGCCACTTGGGCTGTAAGACTTCAGGCAGCAGCAACAGCACAAAAGGGAATAGCCTCTCACAGACTGTTTCATGGGCTCCCAGCATCACAGAAAGACAAATCCCTATTAAAATCCCTCATTTTGGGCTTCCCTGGTGGCGCAGTGGTTGAGATTCCGCCTGCCGAGGCAGGGGACGCGGATTCGTGCCCCGGTCCGGGAAGATCCCATGTGCCGCGGAGCGGCTGGGGCCGTGAGCCATGGCCGCTGAGCCTGCATGTCCGGAGCCTGTGCTCCGCAACGGGAGAGGCCACAACAGTGAGAGGCCCGCGTACGGCAAAAAAAAAAAAAAAAAAAAATCCCTCACTTTATATCTAGGTACCTCTTAGTAGTTCTGCCACTCTGACCAAACCCTGGTTGATAACAGCGGGATTCCGAGTGCCTAACAGCGTGCTTGCCACATGGCAGGTGCTCAACAAGTGTTTGCTGAATGAATAAGTGACTGAATGAACAAATGAATGAATGAATGAGACACAGTCCCTACCCTCAAGGAGTTCACAGACCAGTGTGGGAGCAGAGAGAACTGAAAAGTTGGGCCGAAAATACAGTGGTTGTGTCATTTTGACCTCCTTGGTGGAGCAGTCTGGACCAGATCTGGGCTCAACCTTTGGCCTCCCAGTCACTGATGTCTCCCTGGTCTGGGCCTGCACTGGATGAGGGGATGGGCACTTTATTAGACAGCCATGCTAGGTGGTATCCTCAGAGGGCCGGGGGGATGGGAGAAGATAACTCAGTGTCCTAATGTCCACTAGGGGAACATGGACTTCCTGCATGGCTTGCTCTTGAAAATGAGGTTCCAGCCGTTGAATGTGTCCAGAGGCTGGCTGCAGTTGACACAAGGGCAACTTCTGGTCACTCCTGCAGATCGGCTTCTGGCACTTGCTCCTGGGACCTGTACCAGCCCAGCAAGGAAACTGGAGTGCTCACCTCCGGCTAGCCAATCAGAGAGACCCAACCCATCCCACCCAAGTGGCAAGAGCCTCCTTCGGGAACCTTAGAAATCCTGCCACCTCCTGGGAGCCTCCCAGGATGGTGACAGAATCCCATTTCCTGCTAATTTCCGAAAGCCACAACTATAGGATAAGTGAACTCCTGGCAGGGTTTGCTACTATCAATCAAGTGTCCTCTATCCATCTATTCTATCATGCGCTCCAATTACATCATTCCCTTCCTCCAAGGCCTTCAATGGCTCCCTATTGCCAAATTCTTCAGTCTGACACTTAATGGCCTTTCAGCCTGTGGCTGTATTGTGCTTTCAGTTTGCTCTCCCGATTACTCCCTACTTCCAAAAACATCTGTTCTTCGAATCTTGCCCTATGCTTTCCACTCTGCCTCCGCTCATGCTGTTTCTTCCCTTCTGGAATCTTCACCCCCTATCTATAACTGTGAATTGCATCCTTTTCTTATCAGTAATAATAATAAAAGCTACCACTTACTGATTGCCTACTATGTGCCAGGGACTTTCATAGAGGTTATCTCATTTGATCCTCCCAAATAACCCAACAGGTGGTGGTGATTATCCCATTTAATGGATGAGTAAATTGAGGCTGAGCATGTAATCTTGGCCATGCAACCAGAGAAAGGCAGAGTGAGGGTTTGAACCTGAGACTGTGCAAATCCAGAGGCTGAGCTCACAGGGGCAGGGCCCATGCCTCATTGCTCTCAGCACTCCCTGCCTTGCTTGGTACAGGACCTGGTACAGAGGGGGCGCCTGGTAAATGTCCATGAGTCAGACCGCCTGCGCATTGCTGCCTCATTTGCTTCCATCAGTGCTGCCTTAGATCACAGACACCCAGAGAGCAGGGGTCACATCTACGTCTTCTCAGAAACCACAGCCCAGAGTCAGAATTAGGAACTCAATACAGAAAATCGGGTTTGGGGGGAGCCCGGCCACCGAGACTCCCATGGATCAGTGAAACCTGATGGACACAGAAGTGACCCAGAGGCACTGAGCTTCTGAGCCCTCCAAGAAGCACAGTATGACCCTGTCTGGCTGTAGGGATTTTGAACCCCAAAGCATCCAAATACCTCCTACACGCTCACCTGGGTTAACATTCTATTAGTCAGTATTTTGGATAACTAGAAGTATTGGGAACTAGACACCAGATTCTAGTCTGACTTTGCAAACGTCCTGGGTATCCTTAGGCAGGCCCCTTACCCTGCCTGACCTCAGCTTTCCCACAGGCGCAGGTCTGAGAGATAATTTTCACTGTAGCCCTGCTCCATTAGTGGATCGTGACATGAGTTTAGAGGGCTGCTTCTGGCTTGTGCACATGTGCGTACGCTTGTGTGCATGCACATGTGTGTGCATGCTTGTGCTGATATAGCACAAGTCATAAAGTGCTGCTTCAGCAAACTGTGTTTCTATCCTGGGAGTGTATATGTGGGTTGACTGGGTCTGGGTGTCAATTTTATTACATTGTGCGGGTTGCCATCAAAAGGATTTGAGAAACCCTTGTTCACATGACCTCTCAGGGCCCGCCTGGCTCTGAAGTTGCAAACATCTAAGTGGCTTCCGTGTCTTAGCCTTAATTATACGAAACCCCATAAAGTCTCCCATGGGGCTCGATGTCTGACTCCCTCACGCTTCTCTTCAAATATTAGATTTGGACTAGGCTTTTGACTGTGGATCTCCAAGCCTGTGATAGCATCAGTCCCTAAATATTCAATAACTACCCAGCAAAGGAACAGGACATAAGCACAGGTGTGTGGCACCTGACTGGAAAGCAGAGATCCAAGCCATGAGTTTCAGTCATGGGGAGCTAGTGTGTAAGGGCTTTGGGATCCGAGAGGGACTCATGTTGTACCTCTGCTATTTCCTCGCCACATGCCTTCTGGGCTGTGATCTCATTCCCTAAGCCTCAGCTGTCAAATGACTAATAACACCTTCCTCGCTAGGTTGTTGGGAATATTTGATGATATGATGCACATAAATTACGCTCTGCAGTGCCTGGCATACAGTAGGCACTCAATAAATGGCACTTGTCATGGGAGAGTACCATTAAACACAAGCCCAAGAGTTCTGACTCCAAACACAAGTCCTAGGGGCCAAGGTTGGTGTCCAGGGCAGAAGGTGGTCCTCTCCTCGTCTTCCCAGGCTGCCCCGTGAAGCCCTTACCACACTGGATGTGGCAATTGGTGATGCAGTGGTTGTAGTGGTCCCATTTGGGTGAGCACCTCTGAGCTCTCTGGAAGGAGTAGCCGCAGCTGTGGGTGAGAGGCAGCAGCTGTGGGGAGACCCAAACTGGGCCTGGGACAAGCGGTCCTACAGCCAATCCAGGGGCTGTGCGTTTCTGAGCCTGGAACACTTGTCTCCCCGTCCCTCCCATCCACCAAGGCCCGGCCTAAATGCTGCTTCCAGGTGACGCCTGTCCCAGCTTCCCCAGCACAGGGCATTGTTCCTCTTTTGGGTCCCCATAGAGGACAATTTCTTCAGTGCACATTTATGGAACACCTGCTTGTGCTGGGCCTGGCTGGGCCCCGGGGACACAGAGATTCAACAACAACAACATATAAATCTCTCTCTCTCTCGAGAAGCTCAGTCTAAGGAAGGAGACAGACAAACAATAGACAAGCACTCCACACGTGATGAGGATGGAATGCCTGATGAAGGAGTTTTGAGTTAAACCAGGAGGCTATCATTTAAGGAGGCATCATTTAATGCCATGGGCCAACAGCCCATGGATTCTACTCCATCTCCCTCCACCGGGGCAAGCAAAGAGCACGGACACTGTGCATGAAGGACCCGGGTCACACACTCTCAGGCCATGAAGAGGTCACTCAGCCCCACCTACCAATACAGGGGGGCCTGGTGACTCCAGCTCAGAGACCACAATTTCCCAGTGTCACGTACGGTCTCTATAGCGATAGAAAGGGTTAAGCATTTCGTCCTAGTGGGGAGAAGAAAGCTCTGCACAGGTGGAACCCAATGCCTTCTAAGGCTGCCCTAGGGACTGACAGGTAGAAAGGCTGTCTCAGAATCACCTGTGGTTAGAAATAAAACTCCCCAAGCTGAATCAGCACTTCTGGTTTGGGTGACCAGAAATCTGTATTTATAAAGCAGCTCCAGGGTGAAGCAGGTAGTGGTCAGGTATGGGGAAGCTGGGAGGTTGTATAGGTCACAAAAGATGAGCAAAGCTTACCTTATGTACTCACATGTATCCATGGGAATAGCCTGATGTTGACCACAGAGGCTGGGACAAGCTGTGGTCCTGGTCCTGATTTTGTACATTTCTAAATTTACAACAGTGCCCCCAGGGTAAAGATGTGTTCTCCTAATGAAAACAGAATTGTGTGTCACTGTCTTTGTCCCCCAGATGTGTGTATATTTTATAACTTTCTCTTTTAATTAAAAAATTATTAAAAATTTTTTTCATCTTTTATGGTAGAACATTCTCTTCAAACATGTTACGTCTCTGCCTTTTAAAGCTGGAACTTTGTTACTGACAGGGACTTTCTTTGACCAAACTTGAGTTAGGCTCCTCTCGGTCCTTTTTTGACGGGACCCTGTCCTTGGACATTGTCCTCCAAAGCAAGAATCATAAGTCAGTTTACCGAGAATCCCCTACCCTGGATATCTAATCAGATTTCCAATCCCCACCATCCCCAGGTAATGTCTGATCATCCTGGGAGGCCTTCAGCAAGAATCCCTTCCTTACCCATGATGTCTCTCTCAGTAATTTTCCATCCACTGACCCCCACCCTGCTCCTTGGCTGTCAATCCCCACTTGTCCATGCTGTGTTTGGACTTGACCCCAGTTCTATATGAAGTCTCTTTTCCTCTACTGAAATCATTCTTGGTTAAAAATCTGCTTTTCCTGCTATGACTACTGTCCAGCTCTGGTTTTCCTTAACGGTTAAGTGTTGGAGACTCAGATAGGATCAGATTCATCAATGGGCCCCCAGACTTCTCACCCAGGACCCTAAGTGGGTCTCTTTGAAGCCTTTGTCTTCACTCGTGACTCATTGATTGGGGACCCATTGACGAATCTGACTCCTGAGCCAGTGCTGCAGACAAATGTTCACTGAAGCACAGTAAGGACAGATTTTGGTTCCTAAGGTTCTGAGTATATTCCAGAAGCTGCACTGGAGCCCTAGGCACACAGAAGCTGGGCTGGAGCCCTAGTTACCTCTGTTTATAAGTCTAATTAAGCCTAATTGATAATTAAGAACATGGGAGCTTCTCAGTGGACTGAAAACTCCCTTCTCAAACCCCTGCTGACAGTATGCTCCACCAACTTGGTTGTAAGTGTATTGATTGTTTTACCTTCATGATCATGTTGTTGACTGGGAGCGGCAGTGGCAGCCACTGCCCAGCATCACGAGAGAGCATCATACTATATATCGCTAGTCCAGGAAAAGATCAAAATTCAAAGTATGGTTTCTATTGAATGCGTATGGCAATAGCAACATTGTAAAACAAAAAGGTCATAAGTTGAACAGTTGTAAGTTGGGAACCACCTATAAAGAAACGTCTCTAGAAATTGTGACATATATGTGTAAAATTGGCTAGTCTGCTACAGAATGCTGGTATATGACAGATCACTATTTCTCAGAGAACACTTTGTAGTTTTCTCTGTAAAACAAAGGTTACTAGTGGCTAAAAATTATAATCAAAATATGACAATAAAACTACTAAAAATAATAAGGGGAACAACGTATGCAAGGAAATTAGGATACGTTTTTGATAAGGAAAAATATACAAGGTATGATGGCTGTGTTTTTCTCAAGAAAAAAAGAGTAATCTTGTCTTAAAGTAAGATGACTGGTTGTTCCAGAATGAGAAAGAGAGAGAGAGAAAAAAAAGGACAAACCTAAATGGATGTAGAAAGTTGTAGGTTTGCAGAACATGGATTTTTATATGTGGTCAAGTGGGTAAGACTGAATTGATCTATTTATAAAGTTTTTTAAAAAATAAACTTTGATATCAAAAGTACACTGATGCAGGCTTCCCTGGTGGCGCAGTGGTTGAGAGTCCGCCTGTCGATGCAGGGGACACAGGTTCGTGCCCCGGTCCAAGAGGGTCCCACATGCCGCGGGGAGGCTGGGCCCGTGAGCCATGGCCGCTGAGTCTGCGCATCCGGAGCCTGCGCTCCGCAACGGGAGAGGCCACAACAGTGAGAGGCCCGCAAAAAAAAAAAAAAAAAAAAAAAAAAGTACACTGATGCAAAATTAGACTTTGGTTTTGTCTCTGCTAAAATGACAATGATTTCTTGGAATATTGGTCTGCTCTTAATGAGACTGCAAAAGGTAATCCGCCTAGGAACCAAAATTTTGCCTTATCAGAATAATTTCCTGTAGTTTATGTTAACTTTTATTATATCCTAGATTATTTAAGAGAATGAGATGTCTCACTTTTAAAAAGATCTAAGGCTTTTTACATTTTTGACACTCTAGCCTTCCCCAAATCAAGCACTAAATGAAATCTTTTATTTTTTATTTTTATTGCAGTATAGTTATTTTACAATGTTGTGTTTGTTTCTACTGTACGGTGGAGTTCCCTGTGCTATACAGCAGGTTCTTATTAGTCATCTATTTTATACATATTAGTGTATATAATGTCAATCCCAATTTTCTTTTTTTTCCTTTTTATTTATTTATTTAATTATTTAATTATTTATTTATTTTTTAACATCTTTATTGGGGTATAATTCCTTTACAATGGTGTGTTAGTTTCTGCTTTATTTTTATTTTTATTTTTTTTATTTTTTTTTTTAACATCTTTATTGGGGTATAATTGCTTTACAATGGTGTGTTAGTTTCTGCTTTATAACAGAGTGAGTCAGTTATACATATATATATGTTCCCATATCTCTTCCCTCTTTGTCTCCCTCCCTCCCACCCTCCCTATCCCACCCCTCCAGACAGCCACAAAGAACCGAGCCGGTTTCCCTGTGCCATGCGGCTGCTTCCCACTGGCTATCTACCTTACGTTTGTTAGTATATATATGTCCATGTCTCTCTCTCGCCCTAACACACCTCACCCTTCCCCCTCCCCATATCCTCAAGTCTGTTCTCCAGTAGGTCTCTGTCTTTATTCCTGTTTTACCCCTAGGTTCTTCATAACATTTTTTTTTCTTAAATTCCATATATATGTGTTAGCATACGGTATTTGTCCTTCTCTTTCTGACTTACTTCACTCTGTATGACAGACTCTAGATCTATCCACCTCATTACAAATAGCTCAATTTCGTTTCTTTTTATGGCTGAGTAATATTCCATTGTATATATGTGCCACATCTTCTTTATCCATTCATCCGACGACGGGCACTTAGGTTGTTTCCATCTCCGGGCTATTGTAAATAGAGCTGCAATGAACATTTTGGTACATGACTCTTTCTGAATTCTGGTTTCCTCAGGGTATATACCTAGTAGTGGGATTGCTGGGTCATATGGTAGTTCTATTTGTAGTTTTTTAAGGAACCTCCATACTGTTCTCCATAGTGGCTGAACCAATTCACATTCCCACCAGCAGTGCAAGAGTGTTCCCTTTTCTCCACACCCTCTCCAGCATTTATTGTTTCTAGATTTTTTGATGATGGCCATTCTGACTGGTGTGAGATGATATCTCATTGTAGTTTTGATTTGCATTTCTCTAATGATTAATGATGTTGAGCATTCTTTCATGTGTTTGTTGGCAGTCTGTATATCTTCTTTGGAGAAATGTCTATTTAGGTCTTCTGCCCATTTTTGGATTGGGTTGTTTATTTTTTTGTTATTGAGCTGCATGAGCTGCCTGTAAATTTTAGAGATTAATCCTTTGTCAGTTGATTCATTTGCAAATATTTTCTCCCATTCTGAGGGTTGTCTTTTGGTCTTGTTTATGGTTTCCTTTGCTGTGCAAAAGCTTTGAAGTTTCATTAGGTCCCATTTGTTTATTTTTGTTTTTATCTCCATTACTCTAGGAGATGGGTCAAGAAGGATCTTGCTGTGATTTATGTCATAGAGTGTTCTGCCTATGTTTTCCTCTAAGAGTTTGATAGTTTCTGGCCTTACATTTAGGTCTTTAATCCATTTTGAGCTTATTTTTGTGTATGGTGTTAGGGAGTGATCTAATCTCATACTTTTACATGTACCTGTCCAGTTTTCCCAGCACCACTTATTGAAGAGACTGTCCTTTCTCCACTGTATGTTCCTGCCACCTTTATCAAAGATAAGGTGTCCATATGTGCGTAGGTTTATCTCTGGGCTTTGTATCCTGTTCCATTGATCTATATTTCTGTTTTTGTGCAAGTACCATACTGTCTTGATTACTGTAACTTTGTAGTATAGTCTGAAGTCAGGGGGCCTGATTCCTCCAGCTCCGTTTTTTGTTCTCAAGATTGCTTTGGCTATTCGGGGTCTTTTGTGTTTCCATACGAATTGCAAAATTTTTTGTTCTAGTTCTGTGAAAAATGCCAGTGGTAGTTTGATAGGGATTGCATTGAATCTATAGATTGCTTTGGGTAGTAGAGTCATTTTCACAATGTTGATTCTTCCAATCCAAGAACATGGTATATCTCTCCATCTATTTGTATCATCTTTAATTTCTTTCATCAGTGTCTTATAATTTTCTGCATACAGGTCTTTTGTCTCCTTAGGCAGGTTTATTCCTAGATATTTTATTCCTTTTGTTGCAATGGTAAATGGGAGTGTTTTCTTGATTTCACCTTCAGATTTTTTATCACTAGTATATAGGAATGCCAGAGATTTCTGTGCATTAATTTTGTATCTTGCTACTTTACCAAATTCATTGATTAGCTCTAGTAGTTTTCTGGTAGCATCTTTAGGATTCTCTATGTATAGTACCATGTCATCTGCAAACAGTGACAGCTTTACTTCTTCTTTTCCAATTTGGATTCCTTTCATTTCCTTTTCTTCTCTGATTAATCCCAATTTTCTGATTCATCCCACCCACCCTTTCCCCTCTTGGTGTCCATACATTTGTTCTCTACGTCTGTGTCTCTATTTCTGCCTTGCAAACCGGTTCATCTGTACCATTTTTCTAGATTCCACATATATGTGTTAATATACAATATTTGTTTTTCTCTTTCTGACTTACTTCACTCTGTATGACAGTCTCTAGGTCCATCCACATCTCTACAAATGACCCAATTTCGTTCCTTTTTATGGCTGAAAAGGAGTAAATGCCCATGGCTATCCATGGGCATTTAGGTTGCTTCCATGTCTTGGCAATTGTAAATAGTGTGCAGACTCCCTTTCTATGTAGAACACTCCAGACCTTCTTTTTTTAATTGAAATATAGTTGATTTACAATATTGTGTTATTTTCAGGTATACAGAAAAGTGATTCAGTTATATATATACATTTTTTGATTCATTTCCATTATAGGTTATTACACTGTATTGAATATAGTTCCCTGTGCTATGCAGTAGGTCCTTGTTGTTTATCTATTTTATATATAGTGTGTGTATCTGTTCATCCCATACTCCAAATTTATCCCTCTCCCCTTCCCCTTTGATAACCATAGTTTGTTGTCTATGTCTGTGAGTCTGTTTCTGTTTTGTTAATAAATTCATTTGTACTATTTTTTTAGATTCTACATGTAAGAGATATCATATAATATTTATCTTGCTCTGCACCCCAGACCTTTTAATATTTTATGCTTTTCAAAATATTTTCAAATCCATGATCCAATATAGCCCCAAAACATCCCATTTTACTGGGTGGGAAACCGAGAGACAGAGAGAAAAGTGTCTTACTTAAGGTCACACCCAAGTTAGTGGCACTTGAACCAGGTTCTAGGACCCTGAAGTTTGGGGCAGTCTCCCCAACCCAAGCTGGTTCCCTGTAGCAATGTTAGAGCGCCTCGTGGGAAAGGTGATCTCTTGAGGACTGACTGGGACTACTTTATGAATCCCACTGCCTTGTCTGGTGCCTGACACAATGGAGCAGAGCCCAGTGTATCACCACGGTTCCACGGAACCCTCATGTTCACTCATGAGGGAGGTACTGTGAATGCCCCCATCCTGTGTGTGAAGAGACTGAGGCACAGAGAGGTCAAGGAACTTGCCCCAGGAAGCACAGCTGGTAAACAGGGCAAAAGGGTATGAACCCCAGAGCCTGCCCTCTTTGCCCAGGAAAGGTGTGCTGAATCGATGTGGCTGCCCCTTGCTCAAATGATGCTCAGGCACGATTTCAGTGTAGACCTCAGCCAGCCTGCCTGCTGTCCCCAGACAGGAGAGTTACCTGTCGGTATCATCCATAGGCTGCCCCTGGTCCCCCAAGCCACAGTGACTGCTGTCGACTGAAAAAAAGTGCGCAACCTAAAAGCTGAGAGTTATGTTTTATTCGGCAGACATTCTTAGGACTTCAAGCCCAGGAGGCAGCATCTCAAGTAACCCTGAGAAAACTGCTCCTAAGAGGCCAAGGAGGAGCTAGGATATATAGGAGTTTTTCAATAAAGGGCAGATAGTTAATACTATTATTTATTATTAATTTATTGTTTATTATTATGACTATTATTTATTAACAGGTACTGTTAATAAAAGAAAACTAGATATCTCAAGTTAAGGAATTTAGCCCTTTTCTATATGGGAAGATGCAAGAGTCTGAGCTCACTGAAATCATTCCTTTGATATGCACCTCAGCTATCTGGGACCAGTGTCCTGTGTTTTCACATCCTGAGTTTCCTCAACCTGCACCCTTGGGGATAGCTGCAATCTTTTAATGGTATGGTACTGGTATATTCTTAGTACACACAGCCATGGGTGAGGCAGCTGAGGAGAGCCCACTTCCCCGTGGCCTGCTTGATCCTGCCATAGAGCTCTAAAAAGCTGGCCTGGGGGAGGACGAGCCCTGTGTGGGAGGAAAGAAACAAGGAAATGTCAGAAAGGTGATGCTGTTGTGGCTGATAACATTCATTCAACCACAATCACAACCATCACAACAACAGCTGCTCTGCGTTTCACAGGCCGGTCTCTACATGCCAGACTGGATGCTCAGTGCTTTCCGGAGGTCTGTCATGCATTCTTCACAATACCTTGTAAAGACAGTAGTATAATTCCCGTTTTATAGATAAAGAAACTGAGGCTCAGAGAGGCTCAATGACAAAATCCCATGCCCAGGAGTCAGGAGACCCTTATGTGTGGGACTGTTGCCAAAAACTTGGCCTCTGTGCACAGGTGCCGAATCAAATCTCAGAGACAGAGTTTTGGGTGAACTAGAAAAGAATTGTTTATTCCTTTGCCAGGCAAAGGGGGACACAGCAGGCTCCTGCCCTCGAAAACTGTGTGTCCCATCCTGGGAGGATTTGTTGAGGAGTTTTATAGCAATAGTTCAAGGCTGGGGTTGCTGATAAGATTAAGGTGTGTGCAGGGCCTGCACTCCTTTAATCTGGTCTCAGGTAATTTCTTGATGAGCTTCTCTGGTTCCTTTAACCAGGACTCAGGTGGTCTTCTCTGGAATGAAGAATGCTGACATCTTTCATTTGTTGGGGGTTTTGGTTCTATAAAGAGCTTAAAGGTATTGTTATATGTATCCCTTGAGGTGGAACCAGGACTGTGCCCCCGAGGCTGCACTATTGTTTCTTGGCTGCCCCTCTCTTGTCTGTGTCCCCTCCCTTCCCTGATTAGCAACTGTTTGAATCTGCCCTTTGGGGCTCAGGGAAGGTCATGGAGGCTGGAGTCTGTTCCCTACAAACAAGGAACGGAGAATACAGAAAAGCTTCGGTGCCCAGGATTACCACAGGATCGTGCTCAGTTTCAGGACCGTGAACACACACTTTTGAACACACACACCCTGAACACACACACTACTATGTTAGAGCATTTCTCCTGCCAACTTTTCATGTGGCACATTTCCCCAATACAGTCAAGATGAACATACAGTTGTGCTTCTTGTTTTATTTTTCCATTTAACATGAGCTTTTTCACCTTGGTCACTTTGGTGTCAATGGGGAATTGCAGACCAGTGTTGGTGAGGAAAAGCTTTTCCTCTGCCCTCTTAGGTTTAGTGCCTGGGGGCCTGCAAATTAAACTAAGAAAAGACAGATAAATAGGGGAAAAGGCACGTGATATTTATTAATATTTACATGCACAGGAGTTCACAGAAAAGAAGTGAAACTCAAAGAAGTGGTTAGACTCAGGGACTCATCTACCTTTTCTGCAAAGGAAAGAGGGTTTAGATTTCAAGGGACAATAAATTGTAGGG
>NW_006786690.1:6820871-6828646 GCF_000442215.2 Lipotes vexillifer | reverse complement strand
AGGGAAATGACCAGGAGATATATGGGGGGAAATGGAAGATAAGAGCTATTTTAGTAAAGTCTGCTTATGCAAACTCATCTTGGAGCTGACTCCCCGTCTTTGATGATCAAAGTTGCATTTCTCTCCCTAGTTCAAGGGTGGTGGGCAGAGGGCACCTTCCTCAAAGGGAAATTTTTATCTGCTTTTAGGCAGGTAAAGGGAGGAAAAAGAACTCTTCATGAATCTGTTAATTCTCAGTTGCCTTCAGCTCAAAATAATTTTATGCTAAAGTGGCATATTTTGGGCTGTATATTCTGATGGCTTTCAAGGCCATGCAGCAGAGGAGTGAGAAAATCAGGCTTAACATTGGGGTCTCTTGTCTCCCAGCACAATACTCCTTCCCTGCCCCCTTCCCTTGCCATGCTTGGGCTCTCCAGGAGCAGACCCCATGTCCCTCATCCTTCATTTTCAGGACTTTCTACAGCAGCACCCAGCCTGGCATCTCCCCCATTGTGGGGCTTCCCAGAGGAGAGGACACATAACACTGGCGCACAGCGTGCCTCACTCATTCCCTTCTGGTTCCTTCCCAATCCTTCAGACAACATCAAGGCGAAGGTGGTCTCAGCTTGGAGCCTGGATGTCCTCAGCCCCTCTCAAGTGCTTTTGCTCTTTCACCCAACAACTACTGGTTGTGCATCTTCTCTGTCTAAATCTGTCATACAGAGTGAAGTAAGTCAGAAAGAGAAAAACCAACATCGTATACTAACGCACGTATGTGGAATCTAGAAAAATAGTACAGATGAACCTATTTGCAGGACAGGAATAGAGACCCAGATGTAGAGAAAAGACGTGTGGACATGGCGGCAGTGGAGAAGGGGTGGGTGGGGTGAACTGGGAGATTAGGTTTGACATAAATACGCTACCATGTGTAAAATTGATAACTAGCGGGAACCTGCTATATAGCACAGGGAGCTCAGCTTGGTGCTCTGTGATGACCTAAATGGGTGGGATGCGGGGAGGAGGGAGGTCCAAAAGAGGGACGGGATATACGTATACATGTGGCTGATTCACTTCATTGTACAGCAGAAACTAACACAACACTGTAAAGCCATTATACTCCAATTAAAAAAAAAAGAGTTTTATGTTCATGGTCACCTTCTGTTTATGACAATTGATGCTAGTTTTCCCTTTGCCAGGGTGCTGTAAGTTCCCTTCTTAAATAAATTTATTTAGATTAAGAAAGCTTTTTTTAAAAAAATAAAGTAGATAAAGTGGTTGGGACTCTGGGCTTTTACCGCCGAGGGTGTGGGTTCAATCCCTGGTCAGGGAACTAAGATCCAACAAGTTGCATGGTGTGGCCAAGAAACCTGAAAAAAATAGAGTAAAAGTGAAATATTAAACCAAACACCAGGAAGGGGATGTGTGAAAGGCTGGGGAATGTGTGAAAGGCCATGTGCACACGTCCGTTCTCTACCCCCTCCTGTCTGACAGATCATGCAGTGGAGGCTCATAGAACAGGGTTTACACAGAGTCTGAGCTGAAATGTGGGTCTCCAATCTTTCAGTCCAGTGAGCTGTGCAGGCACAGGAGGAACAACCTTGGTATTAATGGGCTGGTCAGCCCTCAGGGTTGGCCATGGGGATGGACTCCACCTGCTCTAGGTGCCAAGCATAGGGAATGTGAGGGTCATGGGGACCCACTGAGAGAGGAGAGGGGGAGTGTGATTCTCGTCCAGATGCATCAGAATCTCCAGCAGCACTTGTAAAAAATTGCAGGTCTCTGGGCCCCGCCCCAGACCTACAAAATCAGATCCTCTGAGTGTGAGGCCCAGGAAACTGCATTTTAAGCACTTTAAGTAAATCCCCTTCACCCCCAGGGGATTCTTGTCTGCCATAACGATTTAGAAACACACTGCCTTAAGTAGTGCACCATCTGGGCTGGAGAAGGCGACACCAGGATGGCTTTACTTCCCGCGCCCGGCCTCTGCCACTTCCTGATGAGCGACTCACCTCTGGCAAGATATTTAACTTGTCAGAGCCTGTTTCCTCATCTGTACCCTGAGGCAGTGCCATGTGTAATGAGGTGTAAATGAGAAAACGTATATAAGGTTCTTAGCGCAGGGAAATCCAGAAAATGGCATTTTCCCATCGCCCCCTTTTGGGAAGCCAGAGGCTACCAGGGCCGAGTTTTTTCTTCTGCACTGTGGTTCCCAGACCTGGGGTGTTTGGGGCCTGGGAGGGGCAATCTGCCATAGCAGAACCAGGAGCACAGGCAGACTTCATCTCAGGGCTGGATCCTCAACAGGAGGGGACAGCCTTAGCTTCTGCTGGCCCCGGCCCAGCCCTGCCCCTGGAAGGGGCTCCAGATGAAGTGACCCACCTGGAGAATGACCTTTGACCTCACTTCTATGGCCTTCTGGGAGTAGGGGGGTGTTCTTGGCAGAGGATGGGTGGCTGATTTCTGATAGCCCGAGGGAGGAAGCAGAGAGGTGATAAAACATGCCCCCTTTCCAATCTGGGCACCCCACCCCTTTCACTCTGTCTCAACCTTCTCACCAGCTGGAAGGGCTCATCGGGAAAGAGATGAAGATTTGGTCAAAAATTCCCTTTCATGCGAATCATAAACAGTCTTAAGAGGTAGGTGTTGTCACCCCCATTTGATTGATCACAAAGTGAGGGTCAGAGGAGTCAAACCGCTAGCCCGAGGTCACACGGCTGGGGAGTAGCCAGTTGAGAGAAACAGGGTAAGCTTCCCTATCAATCCTCATTCATTCAACAGCTATTTCACGTGCCTCCGGCGTCATTCTGGATCATCCTGGGTGCTGGTGAGGTGGTGGTCCCTCCCTGAGTTTGTCATGTTTACGTTTTAGTGGCGCTCTGGAGGGATATAGACAAGTGGATGAGGAAATGACGAGGAAAACCATCAGGAAGTGTGAAGCAGAGAAGATAAAGCAGGAGCCAGGGGGCCAGTAAGGGCGGGGATGTGGTGGCTTCAGATCAGCAGGGGGGGGGGGGGGGGGGGGGGGGGGGGGGGGGGGGGGGGGGGGGGCAGCGCTTTGTCTGAGGGAGTGACTATCAGCTGAGCTCGGGGTGACAGAAGGGGCCAGTTTTGCAAAGAGCTCGGGGGAGTGCCTTCCAGAAGCCCCAAGGTGGGCACGGCTTGGCCAGGAACCTACAGCGGAGGGAACAGAGAGGCATCCCCCGCACCGCCTTCTCTGACCTGCTTCGAGTTTTCACAAACTGTCTTAAAATCTCTCCTTTATTTTAAGTGAAAAAAAATGAGAGGGAGAGAGACAGCAGGTCCTGACTCTGGGTCATCCAGCTGACCCGGGGTCAGGTCAGCTCTCGGGCTGACTTTAGCAAGGATGTCAAGGACCCCAGGTGGGAACACCCTCATTCCCCCTCAAGGGGGGGGCAGGGACAGGGGCCCCAGCCCCACCTGCACAGCCCAGCAAGAAGGAAGGAACAAGATCCAGCAGGAAAAACTGGCAGAGACATGGAGAAGTCGTCGGCCCATCATTGCCCTGGGCTGGGCTCCCGCCCTGTGGAGGTGGAACCCGACATCCAGGTGGACAGAGGACCAGCCCATGGTAAGAAGGGGATTAGTGCAGGATAAAGTGCTCCAAATGTGAGGGCTCGAACTGAGAGCAACTATTATTGTCAATACGATTATTACTCACCATACCTTCCTCCAGGATCCCTCCTTGCCATACCCCAACCTCGCTTCCTTGTCCCTGGGGGTAGCTGCTCCCCTCTGAGGGTCACGGAGGGCTGAGTCAACAACTGTTCTAATAAAGAGTGTGGGAGGTAGGGTGAGACATGGCCCTG
The DNA here is from genome assembly GCF_000442215.2 of Lipotes vexillifer. Lineage (NCBI taxonomy): Eukaryota > Metazoa > Chordata > Mammalia > Artiodactyla > Lipotidae > Lipotes > Lipotes vexillifer. The sequence goes on along the minus strand of NW_006786690.1, from coordinate 6,824,840 downwards.
GAGCCAAAGAGACCCCGCTTCGAATACCAGCCCTGCCATTTATCAGCAAGTGACTCATGCTCGAGTTTCAGTTTCTGCAGCTGGAAAATGCAGGTGACAATTCCAGTGTTCCGAGTGAGTTAAGAGGACCGCGTGAGTGGGCGCCACAGGTGTTCAGTGTCAGGGGTCCATTGTCCACCCCTCCCAGCCCCTGCATTTTCCGAGTCTGACCCTGGAGGAAAGAGGAAGCATGGGGTCTGTGTCCTTCCGTCTGCTTCCTTCATCCTGGGGTATGTGAGACACGAGGTGGAGGACAGAAGCTGCCTGTGAGCCTCTCCTTCCTTTGTGCCTCTTATCCAATTCCAGTAGCTGGAAATTGGCCCAGAATGAGAACTCACAGGGCAGGAGGTTCTCCCCTTACTTTGCGGACTCTGTCCTGGCTGCCCTGAGACCCCACCTGTCCATCCCACCTCATGGTCCAAAGTCCTATGTCTTTACCAGCCTGGGATTCATTCATTCATTTATTCATTCAACAATCTATTGATCACCTACTATGTGATGGGCAGTCACCAACACTAAGGTGCTTGGCTCACAGAGGGTTCTCCAGGCAGAGTCCTCCTCCTGACCCAGCCCTGGACTTGCCCATCCAACACCAATCCCATCAATAACCCCAACAGCCCTGATTCTGGCAGTTCTCCTTCCCTCAGGGACATTGACCTTGTCCCTTCTCAAGAGTAAATAAATCCTGAGGAAATCGAAACCAATTATGGTGATTCCATGGTGGTCTGGGGCCACCATGGTTTAACGTGGCCAGTCCTGAGCCAGAGGTCTGCTGGGTGGTGGTGGTAGGGCTTACTAAACAGAGACACGGAACAGACAACATTTTCTCCTCTGGATGTTATCCTGCCTTGGCTTGAGGTCTGAATGATGGCTGCCATCTTGGAGCGGGAAGGGGAGCCACCCAGAGGACAAAGCCAGCACAGTGAGGGTGGCCAGCCGAGACCAGGAAAGAAACCGGTGCTGATGACATCATCAAGCCACTGAAGAGCCACCTTCCTCCTGGATGTCTTGTCATGTGAGGTGATAAGTGCCCTCATTGTTGAAACCCATCGAGTCCCAGTTTTTGGATGGAAGCTTTCTGATCGGTACAAATGGGAGGGGGTGCCAGGGAGCAGAGGGGGAAGAGTTTGGGGTGGTATCCTGGCTCTGCCTTGTTGGTTGTGGGACCTGTGGAGGTTCCTGTTCTCATTCTGAGCCTCAGTTTGCTCAACTGTAAAATGGGGATAATAATGTCCGTATCTGCCAACACTGATATTGTCACAAAGCCACAGAGCCTAGCACAGGGGACCTCTGATGGGCAAGTAGGGTCGCCAGCTCTTGACTGTGTGTCTTGAATAAATGGACCTCATGTATCATCATCTAACATACACAGTTTTCATGCAGAAAGGAGAGAGGAATTGGGTGGAAAGAGGGCAACGCTGATTAACTATTTTCTCCTCCTGTTTCATTCTGGGGGTGACTTCAGATCTGGCCTCTGCATAACGACAACAACAACAACAGTAATAACACAGTTAATTGTAAAAGAGGGATTACTATGGGCCAGGCACTGTGCTAAGGCTTAATATGCATTAATCTTGTTTACTACATTAGCCTCATCTTCTTTTCTTTTTAGTATTTCCATCTATACTTCACACACGAGGAAACCTAGATCTCTCATATAAGGTCACCTGGCTGGCCAGTGGTATAATGGAATTTTTTTTTTTTTGGCCACAGGGCGCAGCTTGCGGATCTTAGCTCCCCGACCAGGGATCGAACCTGGGCCCTTGGCAGTGAGAGAGTGGAGTCCTAACCACTGGACCGCCAGGGAATTCCCTGGAATTCGAACCCAGCACCCGTAGTTCTTTATTCCTATTATGCTCTCCAGCATGAGCCACTGAGCTTCACGTGGAAGGAAAACCCCTTTGTCAGCTGTTTCACAGATGTGTGTTACGGGCAGGAGGGTGTGGGTGGCTCCAGGTGCCCCAGCCGAGTAGCTGGAAATACCACTAATCACATATGAATGACAGATTGTGACTCCTTATATGAAAATATCATCCATCCATCCATCCACCCATCCATCCAAAGTTAGTTTCCTTAGAAGCCAAGCCTGAGATGGGAATTCTTGTGCAAGTGAATGATTTATTGAGAGAGTGGTCTCAGGAGAAACCTGTAGGAGAACAAGGAAAACAGGATAGGCCAGGAGACAAAGCAAGACATCTAGCCTGACCCCACGAAGAGCACTGGGGCACACAGCGTGTGACCCAGATGGTCCTGCACGAGGCGGGGGGCAGTTATGCCCTACATGGTATTATTCTCCCAACTCATTGGTTAGAGGTGGGCGGGGTGGGGCGGGCGATGGGCATGGTAGCTCCCAGCAGCCAAGGGCAATCCTCAAGAGAAGGAGGCCGATGTGAGCACGTGGCAGCCAACACCTGGCTTAGCTGGCACGAACACCACCCGCTCCCACCACCATCTCTCCATTATGGCCTCCTTTGATCTCAAAGCATTGATTGAGCACCTATTATGTGGGGCAGCAGAGGAAACAAAGATGAAACTGATGTGGCCTCCATCTTCCGGGAGCTCCAGTCTGGCCCAGGGAGGTCAGAGCAGTCTGGACCATCATATGCCACTCAAGCGAGAGCTTGGCAAGTTGTAGACCCATAAAGTGCTGTGGGAGCTCAAAGGCGGGAGTGGGCCCTTAGGACTGGGGAGGAATCAGCCAGGGAAGACTCCTGTAAGAAGTTGCCCTTGGACCCCAAGGAGCCTAGCGTGGGCTTAGGCACCTGGAGATGGCAGGACAGTGGAGCATCGCTGTAGAAATCCAGGCTGAGCAAACGCCTGGCAGCGGGAGAGGAACGGGTGCCTGGACACATGGCCTGTGGACCAGGTCCTAAGACCCCATTCCACCCTCAGGCTGCTTGGTCCAGCCTGTCAACAGCAAATTGGCACTTGCCACTGGCATTTGCCAACTACAACTACAAGGACTCAATCATGAGCTGCTGCAGATGCTGACCTGTAACACCCCTTGAAAGGAGTTCAGGGTGGACAGCAGAAATGAGGCGCTCTGTGCTCTGGGAAAAACTGGCAGAACAGGCCTTTAGATAGTTAGATATTTTCAGGAGCTGATTTTATGAGCCCAATACTTGCATCTCCTTAAATCTAGAAAAGCACTAAAATCCTTCACGGTGATTTCTGTTCCACGTGACTGGCAGTAACCTTCACGAGACTAGCAGCAACCTCCTGCAAAAAAATGTGCTCGATGGCCTGTGCTCCCCTTTCACCAAAATCACATATATACTTGACCTTCCCCCCTACCTCTTCGGAGCAGTTTCTCAGAGCTATCTGAGGTGCTGTCTCCCAGCCTATAGTCCTCATTTTGCCCCCAATAAAACTTAACTCACAAACCTCGTGTTGTGCTTTTTTTTTGAGTCGACAAGCCCTTCCCTCAAAAAGTATTTAAGGAGTCCCTTCTGGGTTCTGGGCACTGCTTTGGGCACCTGGGATGCAACTGAGCCCACGACAGACATAGGCCATGCCCGCAAGGATCCCCAAGCTTCCAAGAGAGAGGGACACAGCGCCAGGCAGTGCAGGCCCCAAACTCCGCCCCTATCCTGGGGGGTGGAGGACCTTGGGGTTTTAAGAAGTAGAGTCACGCAGCCAGAAAGATCAGTATCACCCTTTAGAGAGGCCACTCCAGTGGCAGCTTGGATGGTGCATTGGGCTGGTGGGGGGGGACCTGGGGAGGGGGGTGCCTGGAGCGGCAGTAGATGGAGAATCTGCCGCACCTCGCCCCCAGACCCCACACCCGACGCCCGCTGCTTTGGCCTAAACACCATTGCTGGGGGCTCCCTGGCCTTGGCTTTTCCTAAGACCCCATTCCACCCTCAGGGGAGACAGCTGCTGCCTTGGCTGGGAAGATTTAGAAGGTCCAAGAGGCAAGGTGGGGCGGGG
>NW_006786690.1:6804687-6820790 GCF_000442215.2 Lipotes vexillifer | reverse complement strand
GGGGGGGGGGGGGAAGGCCAAGACCCTCCCTTTTCCAGGGAGTGTTTTAAAGAAGCCAGGCTGGTTCAGGGGTTAGATCCTGGGGGGCTGGCAGTGGTCCTGTAGGACTTCCGGAGCTCAAGAAGCCAGGAGCGGGGTAGGGGGCGTGGCACGGCGTAGGGGGCTCCTCCTAGCACATGGGGGTCTGGCCCTTGCAGCTGGGCCGCCAGTAGTAACGCAGGTGGTTCTTGTAGGTGTCCAGGTTCCGCTGCAGGCAGAGCGCCAGCTCCTTGTCACAGGTGCACAGCTGCTGCTCACACCAGCTCCCCTTGTCAGCTGCGGGGTGGAGGAGGAGGGCACTTAGTATCTATCCCTTCCCCAGCCGGGGCAGGGGTGGCTCAGGGCCCCTGGAGGGAGATGCTGACGGCAGCTCAGCCATTGCATGGCTTTTGGTACCCTTGCCAGCTACTCTGACTCTAGCTCTGTGACCTTGGGCGCGGGCCATGGCCTCCCTGTGTGCCATTGCTCCTTTGTTTATTCATCCCTTCAGAAAACAGTTGAGCACCTATCCTCTGGCAGGCCCTGGGGGGAAAGGACTGAACAGAATGGACACTTGAGGTTCACACTCCCCTGGGGAGGGCAGATATCAGAGAACCACAGAAATGGGTGCCAGCAACTGTGCTACCCGGGAGTGAGGAACAATGCAGGGGCTACGAGATGGGAAACGGGTGGGATCTGACTCAGTGTCAAGAGCCATTTGAGCTGAGATCGGAAGGGTTTGCCCCTACTCCCAAAAGTCAGGTTGGAGGAGGGGACTGTTGCAGGCAGGTGAAACAGCATATGCACAAAGGCTCTGGGGAAAGAGGGACCACAGTGCTTCAGTTTCGTGATCTGTAAAATGGGGGTAAGAAGACCTGGACGTTCTGTATAGCACTGGCAACTACACTCAATATTTTGAATAACCTATAAGGGAAAAGAATCTGAAAAAGAATATATCTATATCTATATCTATATCTATATCTATATCTATATCTATATCTATATACAACCTATCCTCTGGCAGGCCCTGGGGGGAAAGGACTGAACAGAATGGACACTTGAGGTTCACACTCCCCTGGGGAGGGCAGATATCAGAGAACCACAGAAATGGGTGCCAGCAACTGTGCTACCCGGGAGTGAGGAACAATGCAGGGGCTACGAGATGGGAAACGGGTGGGATCTGACTCAGTGTCAAGAGCCATTTGAGCTGAGATCGGAAGGGTTTGCCCCTACTCCCAAAAGTCAGGTTGGAGGAGGGGACTGTTGCAGGCAGGTGAAACAGCATATGCACAAAGGCTCTGGGGAAAGAGGGACCACAGTGCTTCAGTTTCGTGATCTGTAAAATGGGGGTAAGAAGACCTGGACGTTCTGTATAGCACTGGCAACTACACTCAATATTTTGAATAACCTATAAGGGAAAAGCATCTGAAAAAGAATATATATATATATATATATATATATATATATATGTATATATAAAAGATTAAAGCAAGAAGGCAAAGCCCTCAGCACATAGTAAGTGGTCAGTAAATGTTGACTATTACTGTTTTTATTGTTAAGTTCTCAATTAACAGTGACAGCTAATGAACCCATTCAACTCCCAGCCCTGGGACCTGCCGCCTTTCTCTGTGCATGGACCCAGGGGCCAGGTGACCTGGGTTACAGCCCAGGTTTCGTCATTTACATCTGTGTCACCCTGAGCAAACAGTTCACTCTAGTGTCAGTTTCCTTGTTTGCAAAATAGAGATCACCAGGGTGGTGCTGCCTCCTGGCTGGGCTGCTCTGAGGACAAATGATGATGAAAAAATTAACAGTAACCTCGATAGCCTGTGTAATTTATCGAGCATGCATCTGCAGGGTCCATTATGTCTGCTCTTATTTTAGTTCTTGAATTGACTTTATGGAGTAGAATACTGTTATCTTCCTGAGTTTCCAGAGGAGGTTCAGAGAAGTTAAGCAATGTGTTCAAGGTCACACAGCTGGTCAATGGTGGGTCAGGGATCTAAGCTGAGGTCTGCCAGCCTTCCAGATCCACAAGGGGTCAAAGCCCCTATTGGACCTCTCCATACTCCTACCCCCATTCTTGCCTCTCCCCCACAGCCCAGCTACTGCCACTGGACACATGAGAAAAACACAGAGGTTGAGCAGCTTGTGCATTGTCACACAGCATATTAAGGCAATGCAGGCTAGAACTCTCTTCCTCGGTCTCCAACTCCAACCCTGAGGCCTGGGCACTCACAGCACTGGACGTTCCCCTGGGAAAACTTGTAGCTGTAGCGATCCAAGTGAATATTGCATTTGTGGTGCTTCAGGTGATGGTAGCAGCAGTCATGGATGTGGCAGCACCTGGAGGGAGAGGACACGGGGGTGGTGGTGATGAGTCCTTGGCCAGCTCGGGTCTCTGGCTGCCCCTGCCCCAGAGCAGAAATCGTGTGCCTATCTTGGAAGAGTCAAGGCCTGCAGGGTCTAGTCTTCTTTCTAGCTAACTCTTATTGTTTCCTGTGTACCAGGCACCGGTTCTATCTATGAATTCTCTCTTAAGGCTTTTGACCACCCTATGATGGAGGTGCTTGCATTATCCCCATTTCACAGATGAAGAAACTGAGACTCTGGGAGGTCAAGCCACTTGCCCAAGATCACACAGCCTGTAAGTGGTGGATGAAGGAACTGACCCCGTGCCTGGCTGGCTCTCATCCCTCCTCTGGCTGATCCCTAGGGTTGCTGTGAAAACCAAATGTGATCATGGCAAAAAGAGGTAAGACTTTTAAAAAACAATGTTCAGTGGCACTGGGGAGTGTGTGGGTATTCTAACTAGTTTGGGGTTGAGAGTACAAGGGGGCCTTTAGAGATTCTGGGGTACCCTCCAGAAGGGCTGGGGCTGGATTGGAGCTCAGCGGAGTTCCTAGCACATAGTACCAAATGAACAAATGGATGGAGAGGAAAGGGGAGGGTCCCTGGGTAGGGGCAGGGCATGATTGGGAGGAGTTACCAGTCTGTGGCATCTTTGGGTTGGCCTTTGCCACCAATTCCGCAGTGACAGCCATAGGGAAAATAGGAGAAGATGGGTCTCTTCCCCGTCACTCGTCTGATCATCTGGTTCAGGTCCAGTATCCCGCCCTGGGCTGGAATCACACCTGTCAAGGAGCCCAGCCACAAGGAGAGGACATGAATCTAAGTGGAGGCCAGTGGGCTGCAGGCCTGGCACCTGGATCAAACCAATGACCTTGGATAATAAAATGACAACAGGACTTCCCTGGTGGCGCAGTGGTTGAGAGTCCGCCTGCTGATGCAGGGGACGCGGGTTCGTGCCCTGGTCCGGGAAGATCCCACATGCCGCGGAGCGGCTGGGCCCGTGAGCCATGGCCGCTGAGCCTGCGCGTCCGGAGCCTGTGCTCCGCAACGGGAGAGGCCACAACAGTGAGAAGCCTGCGTACCGCAAAAAGATAAAATAAATAGAATAAAATAAGATAAAATAAAATGACAACTAACACTAAGGCTATTGAAAATATAATGATAGTTGGTGAGTGCTTACCATGCATCTTTTCATCTAGTGACGTATCGACTCCAACCATCCCATGAGATAAACACTTTTTTTTTTTTTTTTTAATCAATAAACTTTTTCTTCTGGCGTATTCTAGATGTATGGAAAAGTTGCCAAGATCATACAGAGAGTTCTTATATACTCCTCATTCAGTTTCCTCTAATGTTATTATCTTCTTAGATAATCGTGGTATATTTATGAAAACTAAAAAACCAACATTGGTACAATAAATACTATTTTTAATCCTGATTTTAGAGATGAACACACTGAGGCTCAGTAACTTGCTCCAGGTCATAGTAGTTGGTAAATAGAAGAGCCAGGATTGAAACCCAAGGCAGTCTGGTTCTGTTCTCTGTCTCTGGGCATTGAGTTCACATTCTATAATAGGAAGACACCCTTCCTCTTACACTCACCCCACCTCCCCAGACCCCCAGCACATCCTGTAGAGAAATCCACACATTAAACAGCATGCATGGCTCTCGTGGGAAGCAGTGTGATTTAGAAATCAATGATTTTCTTTTCTTTTCTTTTCTTTTCTTTTTTTTTTTTGCGGTACGCGGGCCTCTCACTGTTGTGGCCTCTTCCGTTGCGGAGCACAGGCTCTGGACGCGCAGGCTCAGGGGCCATGGCTCACGGGCCCAGCCGCTCCGCGGCATGTGGGATCTTCCCAGACCGGGGCACGAACCCGCGTCCCCTGCATCGGCAGGCGGACTCTCAACCACTGTGCCACCAGGGAAGCCCCGAAATCAATGACTTTCATGGATATTTTTCATTTCAGTCATAATATCTGCTGGTTAGAGTTGATCGTAAGGGGAATTTATTTTATTGGGAGAGAGGAATACATTATGTTGAGTTAGGAGAAATAAAATATATTAAGGCAATGAATTCAGGGGAGAATTTGGGAGAAACAGACAAGGTAAGAGGGGACTGGAATGTACCTGTGTGCAAGCTGGGGAGATGATCCAAGGACACAGATGGAGCCCAGAGTCTCAGGGAGACTGGGCTGGGGAGGCCCCCTCGGGTGACCCTAGTTTTGGAGCCCCCCCCCGCCAAGTAAATGATGTTATAATGAAAGCGCTACACTCAAATGAAGTAAGTAGTAAACCAGGGATGAGACCCAGATTGGGGAAGGTTGGGATGGGAAGAGGTGGGGTTGGGATGAACTCATGCAGCAGACCAAGGGTTCGATCACAAGCAGGGTGCTTTCCTTGGGCTGCAGGTAAAAGTGACTGGTGGTGTCAGGGACTTGCAGGCAGGTCGTGACCCCAGCATGTGGGAATCCACAATGCCACTGCTCTTTGCCACAGAGGCTGTAGCTGTATGGGTGTTAAAGAGAAACCTTGCTAAGTTTTGACCATCCTAAGGAATGACCCCAGGCCCTCTGGAATTCCGGATTCGGTGATAAGGCATCAGAAAGCAGCCCACTGCCAAGAGAGTTACCGTCCACCCTGGAGGCCAGCCAGGGACCTGAATTCAAAATCTCGCCTTTTTACTGTACCTCTCTCCCCCCTAAGTCTAGCCCTTTCCATTTCAGCTTAGAAATAGCCACACAAATAAACTCACACCTGAATGATGCAGCTGTTCCTTGCCAGGCAAACAATAAATTCAACTTTGACTCAGAATGCTTTCGGGTGGTCTGATTTCTCACAATTTTACAGTGAGATCAGCCCAGCCCTGGGAAATTGAGGAGCTCAACTTGTGGTCATGAGGGCTTCGGGCACTGGCTTAGCTTGGCAGAAATACCTGCCTGGGTTGCTTTTTCCATCCTCAGTTGTCACTGAGGGGGATGGAGCCCTTTCTCCCAAGGGTTAACGACAGTGGCAGGAGGTAACATCACTACTATCTCGTGAATGTGCTGTGTGTTAAACTATCGCTCGCTTACTATTACTTACACTTGCTAAACACCTTGTATACGTTTTCTCATTAGAGTCCTTCTAACAACCCAATGTAAAGGGTGCCATTGTGCCCACTTTACAAATGAGGATATAGAGGGGTAGGGGGACTTGGCCAAGGTCATACGACTGGGAGGTGATGGGCCAGCGTCTGAATGCAGGTTCGTCTGTGTATTTTATCTCTATACTGTATTGCCTCTTTGCATCTGAGAGATGAATTTCTGCAGCTTGATTGCAATTTTCCTAATGGTTTTTACTGTAACCTTGGAGATGTGTTCCTCTTGAGAATTTGGAAGTCCCCAAAATAACACAAAACCACAGTTAAAAATGCAAATCCTTTCTCAAATCACATATTTTGAGACGGCTCAAGAAACAAAAACGCCAGTTTGCTAGGAACCAGATTTGTACATTTGATCTGCTAAAGATCGGATGGAAACTGCCCCATCTCCCAAAGGTCAACAGAACCCTCTTCCCAGGTTCAAGGGAGATAATGAACATGAAAGAGTTCTAAAAATGTAGAGTGCTGTACATAGGTAAGAGATTGCTATTATCTGGTCAAAGGGACAGAGGGGAGCAGATCCATTTCTGTAATTTGTGTCCGAAGTACCAGAAGCATCAGTTCAGCTGGACCACAGTTTCTGTAGTTTCCCGCCTTCGTATGCCACACAGCTTGGCGGTCCAGGGCTCTCTGGCCGAAGCCACTTTTCCAGGGGACTGACAGCCACTGATGGCTCCTTGCAGGGGGCCAAAGAGTTGGGGACTGCGAGGCCAGGGCAGTGAGGATCAGAGCAACAGCTCAGCTTAGGAAAGAGATATAGGGCATCTCCGCTTCCCTCCCTGCCTTCCCAGCTGTGGGTCCTGTCCCCACTTACCAGCAAACACCACCAGCATGCACAGCAAGGCAAGTCGCATGATCCCAGCACAGAGCAGTGGAGGCAGCTGCTGGAAGTCCCCTTCCATGCTGGCAGCTCTTTATATCAGATGTAACCCTGCTGGAGCCTGCACGTACCCCTCCCAGCTCCAGCTCTGGACGAGGTCACCCATACTCTTTGTTTCCTCTTTTCCGGCAATGAGGAATTTTATTATTTTTGTTTCTAATATCTGTTTTTTCAACTTTTTGATTGCAGAAGAAACAAGTTCAGCATAGAAGATTTGGAAAACATAAGCGATGAGAAGAAATTTAAAATCACTTGTGAATCCATTCATCACCATTCATTTTTTTAAAAAAATTGACATACAACATTGTGCAAATTTAAGGTGTACAACATCTTGATACATTATATATTATAATATGAGTTGTCATTGTAGCAATAATTAGCACTTCTATCATGTCACATAATTACAATTTCTTTTTGTGGTTGGCATAATTAAGATCTAGTCCCTTAGCAAGTTTGGCGATTATAACACAACATTGTTGTCTATATTCACTCTACTGTCTCTAGGACTTATTTACTACTTGTTGCAAGTTTGTACCTTTAAACAACTTTGGTCCTATCACTTCCCATCCCCTACTTCTTGGTAGCCACCATTTTACTCTCTGTTTTTACATGTTTGGCTGTTTTAAATTCCACATATAAGTGATATTATACAGTACTTGTCTTTCTCTGTCTTACAGCTCACTTACCACAATGCCCTCAAGGTCTATCCATATTGTTGCAAATGGCAGGATATCCTTCTTTTTATGGCTGCATAAGTTGCAAATGGCAGGATATCCTTCTTTTTATGGCTGCATAATGTTCCATTGTGTATATATATATATATATATATATATATATATATATATATATACTCACATACATGACATCTTTATCCCTTTACCCGTTGATGGGAGCTTAAGTTGTTTCCACTATTAACACTTTGGTGTATGTCCTTCTGGTTCTATTGCTATATATATCTTTCCACACGTTTCCCTGACCAAATTAGGAAAATGTTACAGGTAGTACTTTGTAGTCTGTCTTTTCACTTACTAAAATAACTTGAACATATTTCTATGTTGTTAAATATTCTCCTGCAGAAATGTTTTGAAAGGCAGCCTTGTATTCCATTATATGGCTATGCTCTTCATTTAACAAATCCCCTATTCATGGGCATATAGGTCAATTTTGTACTCTTTTAGACCATACAGTGGTACAGTGAAAGAAATCTTTGTTGTTAAATCTCAGTTTCTGCCCAAAATTGTTTCTATAGGATCTACTCCTTAAGTGAACTTGCTGAGTCAAAGCACACACACAATTTGAAGGCAATTGACGTGTGTTGACTACTTACCCTGCAGAAGGTCTGCCCCAGATTACAATGGGAATCCTAATGAGGCAAATGGTGTGGACCCAGCCCAACTAGGGTGGAGATGCTGATGGCAGGACACACATGGCATTACAAAGGGATGGTCTGCCACAGAGGCTCCACTGGTAACCTTCCAAGGTTTGATGGAGAGTCCATGATACCAGAAATTGGGTTTCCTCTGTGCCAGTCAGATAGCTGTTCAAGAACACGGTGCATAGGCTGACCTCTTTGCTGCTAGCTAATCAGTCCACCCAAGAAAGCGAGACACTGCTAGGTATTCTCCCTCTCCCAGCCCTCTTCACTCTCTCTTTTAAATCTAATTTTCCTTTGTTCCTAGACTCAGTCACCAACTGATCATCTCCTATGTGAGAAAGCAATCTGCATGCAAAATAATTAAGCAGCAAGTAAATGAAATGTCTCTGGCATATTCTTTGACACTCCTCCCCTCTGTGTGCTCAATAGTCATTCCCTAATACTCTTACCAATGTGGGACCTTACTGTACAGTCTTCTAGATCTTGGGTCTTGATGGGACATAGGGCTACTCTCCAGAGCCCCAGCTTCTCCCAAGACAGTATCATTTCGGCAGGAGCAAAAGTAGCCAGGACCTCTCTCTGCTGCTTCCAGAATAGATGCTACAAAAAGTTCTCAAAATCTGCTGTCCCAGATACTCCCAGAGGTCCCAGCACACAGCTGAAAGGCTGAGCTTGCGATCAGAGGGACTGTATTAAAACTCTGGCTTCTTCTCTTACCAGCTGTGGGACCCTGGGCAAATCACCTGACCTCATGAGCCTTGGCTTCCTCATTTGCAGAATGGGGACAATGTGGGGGCAACAGTCCCTCCCTCCTCTGATTGCTGTGGGGTTTAGAGAACACATGCACACAGCACACTGCACCAAATCTCACCCACAGAAATGATGCCGTTATGGTGACCACAACACGGGCTATGTAGCATCACGTGGAGATGAAGAGGCTGAGAGGTGGGATTCGAACTCAGGCTGCCTCCCCAGTGTTCCAGCTGCTTCACTGGGAGAAAGCTGCTTGGCTCCGTCTTCCATTTCCTCATGTGTGAAATGGGGCAGTGATAGTGTTACTGAACGAAACTTGGGTCTGCTTGCCAGCATACAGTAAAGCCAATCTACTGACCTTGGGCTGTGGTGAACCAAAGTGCATCGTTTATTGCAGGGTGCCAAGCAAGGAGTCCAGGCCGCTAATGCTCAAAAGGCTTGAATTCCTCTGGTGGTTTTCAGGGAAAGGTTTTTAAAGACAGGGTGAGGGAGAGGGGGTTGCGGGGTATGTGATCAGCTCATGGACATTCTTCTGATTGGTTGGTGGTGAGGTAATTGGGGGTCAATCTCATTAACCTTCTGGTTCCAATCATTTGGAGTCTGCTGTTAATCCTATCCACTCTATCGTCTCAGTGTATTTTTTTCTCCCTAGAAATGTGATCTGGTTTTTTTTAAGAATATCTTCTATGTTTCTAGTTAACATGCTCAAGCTTTCCTCTATCTTCTTAAACATACAGAATATAGTTATAACAACTGTCGTAATGTCTTTATTTACTAATTCTATCATTTGCATTGTCTCTAGGTCTGTTTCTATTGATTGCTTTTTTTTTTCTTATTCCGACTTTTAGGTCACCATTGCTCATTGTTATAGAAAATACTATGGGGAATTCCTTGGTGGTCCAGTGATTAAGACTCCGCAGGGGGCACTGGTTTGATCCCTGGTTGGGGAACTAAGATCTTGCATGCCTCCCAGCATAGCCAAAAAAAAAAAAAAAAAAAAAACAAAGCACCTTATGCATTTAATCCTTGCAATAGTCCTGACCCAAAAAAAAAAAAAAAAAAAAAAAAAAGGAAAAGAAAAGAAGGCACTATGACAATAAATCTGTCTATTTTTAAAAGGGGGTTTCTTTAAAGTAGGTTTTTCCAGAAGTGAAACTGCTGAATTAGGAGATTGAAGCGTTCTTAAACTTCTTTTCCGCTTTCTGAAATTTGTAGGAATTTAGAAACTCCCTTGCTTCTGGTTCCATCAGCAGCATATAATAGTTGGAACTGGTCATTTCCTGAGACTTGCCAGCAAGTCTGTATTTTTACTTTCCTGGAAACAGTGGGGAGAACACTTGGCGATACTATTAGGCCGCAGCCCATCGATATCTCCAAGTGGTAGACAGAAAGGAGCAGGAGAGGACTTAGACACTGAAGTGCAAATTCTATTAAGAATAGTTACCATCAGCTGGGGCTCAGAGAGGTTAGAAACCCGCCTAGCGTCATACAGCAGGTACGTGGCAGAATTTGGGTTAGAATAGAGGTCTGCCAGAGCTGCCCTTACTATGTGCTGGGCACTGTTCTAAGTGGTGCACACATAGTAAATGTAAGCAGGTACTGCCCTAATCCCCATTTTACAGATGAGTCCTTTTACCCAGGAGCTACTTTCTTGCCCTCCCAACATAGATGGAGGTGGATATGAGAAGAGCTGGCAGAGCCTGGAGACTGCTACCCCCAGCCTCAGTGCAGAAAAGAAGGTGGACCCCAATCTCCTAAGAGACACCCCCATGGGGTGAGAACATGTCCTTTCAGCCAGTGACCAGCGTCCTCCACTCGATGCAGCCCTCCCCGCAAAGCCCCATTTACTGAAATGATCCCATTGCCTGGATTCCATTCATGATGAAACGTGCCAGAGGGGGTTAGAGATGCAGCTCAGAATTACTGAAGGTTTGCAGGGGAAGAGGAAGTTGAAAGAAGCTGGGCTTAACTAGAGATGATCATATACTAAGTGAGGTAAGTCAGACGGAGAAAGACAAATATATGATATCACTTATATTTGGAAACTAAAAAAGAAAAAAGAAAGATACAAATGAACTTATTTACAAAACATAAACAGACTCACAGACTTTGAAAACAAACTTATGGTTACCAAAGGGGAAATGTAGGGGGAAGACACAAATTAGGAGTTTGGGAGTAACATATACACACTACTCTATATAAAATAAATAATCAACAAGCACCTACTGTATAGCACAGGGAACTCTACTCAATATTCTGTAATAACATATATGGGAAAAGAATCTGAAAAAGAATGGATTTATGTATATGTATAACCGAATCGTTTTGCTGTACACCTGAAACTAACACAACATGGTAAATCAACTACACTCCAATATAAAATAAAAATTAAATTAAAAACATAAAAAGAGGAAAACAGGTTTAAAAAAATAAAGAAGCTGGACTTCCTCAGGGTCTTCTGAACTTCATTTCTGATACCATCTGGCAGGGGGCGAGGAGGGAGGGAGAGATCTGAGATTCCTTTGTGGGGTAGTGACCCACTTTTCTCCAGCTGCACCCAAGCAGAGCTAAAGTAAGTGAATTAAACAACCAGAAACCACTCAATGTCTGTCTGCTGCAGAATGGTAGATGGCGTGATTACACCACATCGACAAACCACGGCTACACATAACAACCTGGAAAAAAATCTCACAAACATAATGCTGAATGAAAAAAGCTGGACACAAAAGAGTACAGGTTGTAAGAGAGATTTATATGACCTTCCCAAATAGTCAAGCTAATTGGTGCTTTTAAAAATCAGGACAGGGGCTTCCCTGGTGGCACAGTGGTTGAGAGTCCTCCTGCTGATGCAGGGGACGCGGGTTCGTGCCCCGGTCCGGGAGGATCCTATGTGCCGCGGAGCGGCTGGGCCTGTGAGCCATGGCCACTGAGCCTGCGCGTCCGGAGCCTGTGCTCTGCCACGGGAGAGGACACAATAGTGAGAGGCCTGCGTACCACAAACAAAAACAAAAACAAACAAAAAAGTCAGGACAGTGGCTACCCATTGAGGGGCGTGATGACTGGAGGGGTTTCTAAGAGGGTTTCAGGGGTGCTGCTGAGACTCTGTCTCTTTGGGTATTGGTTACATTGGTGCGTTCATATTCTGAAAATTCGTCCAGCTGTTCACTGTTGTTTCTTTTGGCCGCACCACGTGGCACGTTGGATCATAGCTCCCCGACCAGGGATCAAACCTGTACCCCCTCCAAGGGAAGCGCAGAGTCTTAACCACTGGGCCAGGGAAGTCCCCAGGCTGTTCACTTTTGATTTGTATATTTTCATGTATATGTTATACATCCATAAATTTGAGTAATAACAATGATAATGAGGATCATGACAGTGAAAGCAAGTGGACTCAAACTTTACTAGGAAGAATTGGCTTGGCCAAAAAGTTCATTCAGGTTCATTTTTCCCGAATGAATTTTTGGCCAACCCAACACTTCAGAAACCCTTCTAGACGATCACATATCCTTCTGGACGATCAGATAATCTTTCTAGATAACCCAATATCCTTCTAGGTGATTCAGTATCCGTCTAGATGATCAGATATCCTTCTAGATGTTCAGATATCCTACAAGATTAGGAACAACTGAAGTTGTGGAGTAGAAACAGATTTCTACTTTGATATCAGGCAAATCTGGCTTCGAATTCTAGCTTATTCACAGCATTACTTTGATTACATTAGTTCATCTCTCTGAACCTCAGGTTTCCCATCTGAAACTGGGACCAATCACGCTTCCTCTGAGGCTCGTTGTCATGATTACAGGTAGAATGGTTGGCACACAGTAGGTGGTCAGTAAATGCATGGCACCTGGTGACCCCTCCACCCAGGAGAAAAGAGTTTAAAGTTCTGACCTCCCCTCACACCTCAGGCCCAGAGACTCTTGCTTCTAAAGGATAGAGTTGGTCACAGAGCAGGGAATTTCCACTTTGACCTCTCAGACAAGTGGCCACAGAATTATTTTCAAAATCACTCAAAATCCCCCTCCAGGCAGCTTCAAGATGGTCATTGTTTGAAGGTTCTTCTTGTTTTCAGACTTGGCCTGGGTCCCTGCTGCCTTCCTCAAGGTCACATTATCCTGGGAGGCAGCAGAGTCTGGGTGTTCAGGAGGTTAGACAGGCCTGATGTGGATCCTGACTCCCCCTCTGCTTTCTCATCTGTTAAGTGGGCTGGAGGAACATGAGAATGTCCAGCTATCGGAGTTCTTGCGAGGATTCTGAGACATGGGGCACGGACGGTGCTTGTGGCAAAGGGCAGGTGTGGGTGGGGCCCGGCACCACTTTGCACAAGTTGATTTGCGTGGAGGTGGTTTGATCTACCTCAGGAGTTGGGGGGTGTGACTGTGGACACCAAGAGATTTGTCTGGTGGCTTTGGCCGGAGCCCTGTGGAGAGAGCTCTGCAGAAACTCCAGGCGTAGGCTCTGGTCACTGGGAGGGGCTCTGCAGGGCACAGGGGACAGAGGGGTGCAAACGTGGTGTAGGATGGGTGTGGCTCTGAGGCTGGAAGGTAGGGAGACCCCACTGGGCCCCTGAAGGCCCACAGCTTTGGGGTGCTGAGGCCTCCAGGAACAGCTGCGGAGGTGGGTTTGGGGAGCAGAGCAGAAGACTATGAGAGCCTGGGGTTCCCAAGGCTACCTTGGAGACTCCCAGAAATAACGACAAGATTTTACTTCGGGGGGACTTAGGGAGGGGCTGACTTATGTGGGCCAGACAAGAGGCCAGAGCCATTTCTGACTGTTAATCTGATTCCCCCAGGGGCCCACAGCCTCTTGAGAGATGGAATATTTCCTGCCATATCAGTAAACAAAGGATGTCACAGTCATCAGCGATTGCAGCCCCCCAACAATTCAGCCGGTGAACCCTGAGAAAACTCAGGAAGGGAAGACTGCCTGCCATCTAGCAGCCATCAGACTGCAGCCACTCCCTACGGTGAGTCCTGAGGAACCTCAGGATATGAAAACACAGGATACTGGCCTCAGATAGCTGAGGTGCGTATCAAAGGAATGATTTCAGTGAGCCCAGACTCTTGCATCTTCCCATACATAGAAAAAATGCTAATTCCTTAACTTGGGATATCTGGTTTTCTTTAATTAACAATTATCTTTTGATCTTCCTGACTACCTGTCCTTTGTTGCAAAACTCCTATGTATTCTAGCTCCCCACCTCCGGGGAGCAGTTCTCTCAGGGTTACTTGAGATGCTGCTTCCAGGGCTTGAAGTCCTAAAAATTCCCACAGAATGAAACAGGACTCTCAACTTTTAGGCTTTGAATGTTTTTTTTTAAGTCGACACTCTTGAGACCTGGTGGAAGGGTATACCCAAGAGACATACCATTCACTCCATAGGAAATAGCAATGTTTTGCCTTTTACATGAGGTCTTTGATCTCACCATGTGTATGGTGGGTATTATCTGTCCCATTTGCGGATGGGGTTAGTGGGGCTCTGAAGGATCAAGCCACTTCTCAGGCAGAACACTGGCCAGACCCGGTCTCCTCACTTTCAAGTCTGATTCTTTTCCAGTGGGGCATCGCCATGGGCTATATGCACAATGGGTGGTGTTATGGGCTGAACGTGTCCTCCCACCCTGTAAAATGTATATGTTGAAGTCCTAGGCCCCAGTATCCTATTTGGAGATAGGGTTTTTAAAGAGGTAATTAAGTTAAAATGAGGTCATTAGAGTGGGTCCTATTCTAACATGACTTGTGTCCTTATAAGAAGAGATTGGGACATAGACAGGTACAGAGGGACAAACCATGTGAAGACACAGGGAGAAGATGGCCACCTGCAAGCCGAGGAGAAAGGCCTCAGAAGGAACCAACCCTACTGATACCTCGATCTCCGACTTCCAGCTTCTAGAACTGTGAGAAAACAAAATTCTCTTGTTTAAGCCCCACACTCTGTGGTGGCTTGTTGTGGCAGCCTGAGCAAACCAACACAGGTGTTAAGAGAGCCCAGAAATAATAATGGATGCATAGGCAGGCTTCCTGGAGGAGGTGAGCAGCTTCTAGTCATTGCCCTCTTTCTTCTGCTTGGTCCTCTTCCCCTCCCCACAATGTCCACATGCACCGTGCCTGCAGTAGAGACCTGGTCTGAGGGACTGGCCTGGTCCTCAGGCTGCTGCCTGTAACCAGGCTTTCCCTGACTCACAAGGCTGAGCCCAGCTTGTTGCCTCAGTTTCCGCCTCCATAAAATGGGAATAATGTCCTTTGATGCCTCCCTCCTCCAGGGTCAACTGCTTAATGCTTAGGAATTATTTGGCGATATAGTCATTATATACGTGTGTATATATAAAACATTTTTGTTATAAATGTAGAAGGAGTATATGTTTCTTAACTTTTTGTTTCTTTTAAAGTCAACTTTATTGAGGTACAATTTCCACAAAATTTGCTATGGCCAGTCTTTTTAATTTCCAGCCCTCTAATAAGTATGTAGTAGAATCTCGTGTGGTGTTAATTTTCATTTCCCTAATGACTAATGATGCAGAGCACCTTTCTCTATGCTAATTTGTCAATCAATATCTTCTTTGGTGAAGAGTCTGTTCAAATCTTTTGCTCATTTTTAAAAATTGAGTGGTTTGTTTTCCTATTATTGAGTTTTGAGAGTTCTTTATATATTCTGCATACAAGTCCTTTATCAGATGTGTGATTTGCAAATATTTTCTTCTGGTCTGTGATGTGTCTTTCTGTTATCTCAGTAGAGTCTTTAGAAAAAGCAGAAGTTTCATTTTCCTGAAGCCCAATTTATTGTAGGCTTCATATCTTCTATATTCTCTACTATATCATGCTTTTGGTGTTGTACCAAGAAATCTGCCTAATCCAAGGTCACAAAGATTTTCAGCTATGCTTCCTTCTAGAAATTTTATAAGCTTAGGTTTTACATCTAGGTCTATGATCCATTTTTTAAAAATAGATTTTTTAAAAGTTTTGGTAAAATATACACAACGTAATAGTTACCATCTTAACTACTTTTCACACTGTTGTGCAACCATCACCACCATCCAGCTGCAGAATTCCTTTCCTCTTTGCAAAACTAAAACTCTGTACCCACTAAACAAGAACTCCTAATCTCGCCCTCCCACTCCCCTCCTCCCTGGCAACACCATTCTTTCTGTTTCTGAATTCGACTCTCTAAGTACCTCATACGAATGGAATCATGCAGTATACGTCCTTTTCTAACTGACTTATTTTACTTAACACAATGTCCTCAAGGTTCATCCAAATGGCATGTGTCGAAATTTCCTTCCTTTTTAAAGCTGAATAATGTGATCCATTAAAAGAATAGCTTGGGGCTCCCCTGGTGGTGCAGTGGTTGAAAGTCTGCCTGACAATGCAGGGGACATGGGTTTGAGCCCTGGTCTGGGAGGATCCCATATGCCGCGGGGCAACTAGGCCCGGGAGCCACAACTACTGAGCCTGCGCATTTGGAGCCTGTGCTCCGCAACAAGAGAGGCTGCGATAGTGAGAGGCCCACGCACCGCGATGAAGAGTGGCCCCCACTTGCCACAACTAGAGAAAGCCCTCGTACAGAAACGAAGACCCAACACAGCCAAA
>NW_006786690.1:6803201-6804552 GCF_000442215.2 Lipotes vexillifer | reverse complement strand
AAAAAAAAAAAAAAAAAAAAGAATAGCTTTACAGAAATATAATTTGCATATCACACCATTCATTTGAGTGTATAATTTGATTTTTGGGGGTATATTCACCGTTATGCAACCATCACCACAATCTAATTTTAGAACATTTTCAACATCCCCCAAAGAAACCCTCCCCATTGACAGTTACCAACCTCCTTTACCCCATACTCCCTCCCCCAAGCCCCAGGCAACCACTAACCTGCTTTCGGTCTCTATAGAGTTGCCTAGTCTGGAATTTCATATAAAGGAAATCATATAATATGTGGCCTTTTGTGGCTGGCTTATTTCATTTAACATAATGTTTTTGAGGTTCATCCATGTTATAGCTCGTATCAATATTTTATTCCTTTTAATTGTTGAATAATGTTCCATTGTATAGATATTCCACCTTTCATGTATCTATTTATCAATTGATGGACATTTGTTTTTCCCTGCTTTTTAGTTATTATGAATAATCCTGCTATGAACATCTGTGTGCAAATTTTTGTGTGGGTGTATGTTGTCATTTCTCTTGGGTACATACCTATATACCATATATACAGCCATCCTAGTGGGTGTGAAGTGGTAACTCATTATGGTTTTGATTTGTGTTTCCCTAAGAACTAATGATGTTGAGCAACTTTTCATGTGCTTGCTGGTCATTTGTTTATCTTCTTTGTTTGTTTGTTTGTTTTTTTTTGCGGTACGTGTGCCTCTCACTGTTGTGGCCTCTCCCGTTGCGGAGCACAGGCTCTGGACGCGCAGGCTCAGCGACCATGGCTCACGGGCCCAGCCGCTCCGCGGCATGTGAGATCTTCCCGGACTGGGGCACAAACCCGTGTCCCCTGCATCGGCAGGCGGACTCTCAACCACTGCGCCACCAGGGAAGCCCTGTTTATCTTCTTTGGAGAAATGTCTATTCAAATCCTTGGCCTATTTTTAAATTGGGTTGTTATCTTTATTGTTGAGTTACAAGAATTCTGGACCCAAGTCCCTTAACAGGCATATGATTTGCACATATTTTATCCTATTCTGTGGGCTGTCTTTTTATTTTCTTGGTATAGTTTGCAGCACAAAATTTTTAATTTTGATGAAGTTCAATTATTTATTTATTTATTTATCACGTGTGCTTTTTTTGTAGTATCTAAGAAACAATCGCCTAACCCAAGGTCACAAAGATCTACTCTTATTTTTTCTTCTAAGTTTCTTCTGAGTTTTATACTTTTAAGTCTTACAGTTAAATCTATCATCCATTTTGAGTTAACTTCTGTGTACGGTGTGGGGAAGGAAACCAGTTTCATTCTTTTGCATGTGGATATCTAATTGTTTCAGCACCATTTTT
>NW_006786690.1:6793160-6803191 GCF_000442215.2 Lipotes vexillifer | reverse complement strand
CTTTCCCTATTGAATTATCTTGGCACCCTTGTTGAACTATGATCCATTCTGGTTAATTTTTGAATATGGTGAGATGTATGGATGAAATTATCTATTTTCCCTCCCTCCCTCTCTTCCTCCCTTCCTCCCTTCCTTCCTTCCTTCCTTCCTTCTTTCCTTCCTTCCTTCCTTCCTTTCTTCCTCTCTTTTCTTCTTATTGATAGTCAGTTGTTCCAGCACCATTGTTGAAAATCCTCCACCGGGGCTTCCCTGGTGGTGCGGTGGTTAAGAATCGCCTGCCAATGAGAGGACACAGGTTCGAGCCCTGGTCCGGCAAGATCCCACACGACGCAGAGCAACTAAGCCCGTGCGCCACAACTACTGAGCCTGCACTCTAGAGCCTGCAAGCCACAACTACTGAGCCCGCGTGCCACAACTACTGAAGCTCGCACGCCTAGAGCCCGTGCTCCGCAACAAGAGAGGTTACCGCAATGAGAAGCCCGCGCACAGCAACGAAGAGTAGCCCCCGCTCTCCACAACTAGAGAAAGACTGCATGCAGCAATGAAGACCCAATGCAGCCAAAAGTATAATAAAAGAAACAAAAAGAAAGAAAATCCTCCAAGGGATTGCCTTTGCACCTGTGTCAAAAATAAATTCTCATAAATGTATAGGTCTAATTCTGGATCATCTATTCTGTTCCATTGATCTATTTGTCTATCTTTATACCAATCTACACTGTCTTGATTAAAGTAACTTTATAAGCCTTAAAATCAGGTAGTATAAATCCTGCAACTTTGTTCTTCTTTTCAAAGTTGATTTGATATTCTAGGTCCTTTGCATTTCCATATGAATTTTAGTACCAGCTTGTCAATTTCTACAAGAAAAGTCCATTCGGATTTTGAATGAGAGGGCATTGACTTTATAGAGCAAATCGGGAGAAATGGCTTCTTAACAATATTCAGTCTTCTGATTCATAAGCATGGTCTTTCTTGATTTCTCTGGGCATTGTTTCATAGTTTTCAATGCACAAGTCTTCCATATATTTTGTCACAGTTATCCCTAAATATTTCATATTTTTGGATATTATTGTTAAAGTAGTTTTTTCAATTTCATTTTCCAGTTGTTTATTGCTAGTAACTAGAAGTACAATTTTCTTGTATTTTCATCTTATATCTTTCTCCCTTGCTACTAAACTCAGTTATTAGCTCTAGCAGTTTTTTTGTAGATCCTACAGGATATATTTTTGTTACATGGACTATCATGTTTATGCCAATAGAGACAATCTTACTTCTTTTCCAATCTGAATGCCTTTCATTTCTTTTCTTGCCCTAGTGAACTGCCTAAAACCACCAGTAAAACATTGAATAGAAGTAGTGAGAGTGGAGATTCTTGTCTTGTTCCTAATCTTACATAGAAAAGTAATCAGCCTTTCCCCATTAAGTATGACGTTAACTGCAGGGTTTTTTTGGCAGAGGCCCTTTTTCAAGCCGAGGAAATTCCCTTCTATCTCAGTTTTCTGACAGTATTTTTCAAAAATCAGGGACAGATGTCAGATTTTATCAAATGGATGGGTTTTTTGCATTTATTAAGGGGTTTTCTTTTTTAGTCTGTCTATAGGGTCTTTTTAGTCTGTTAATCATTGATTGATTTTTTAGTATAAAACTAAACTTTCACTTGATCATTTTGTATTTTCCTTTTTATATTTTGTTGGACTCTGTTTGCTAACATTTTATTAAGAATTTTTACATCTATGTTCATGCGAGATATTAGTCTATAGTTTTCTTTTCTTGTAATGTCTTTATCTGGTTTTGGTGTCAGAAGAATAGTGGCTTAATAGTATGAATTGGGAAGTATTTCCTTCACTTAAATTTTCTAGAAGAATCTGTGTAGAATTGTGTCCTCCCAAAATTCATATGTTGAAGCTAACCCCCATTATCTCAGAATGTGACTGTATTTGGAGATAGGGTTTTAACTGAGTTTAAATGAGGCCATTAGGGTGGTCCCTAATCCAATCTGACTGGTTTTTATGAGAAGAGGAAATGTGGACACACAAAGAGACAGCAGGGATGTGCATGCACAGAGGAAAGACCACGTGTGGAGCCATCTGCAAGCCAAGAAGAGAGCCCTCAGAATGAAACCAACCCTGCCGACACTTCTATCTTGGACTTCTAGCCTCCAGAAGTGTGAGAAAGTGAATTTCTGTCCTTTAAGCTACCCCGTCTATAGTACTTTGTAACGGCACCCCTAGCAGCCTGATACAATTAGTATTATTTCTTCCTTAAGTATTTGGTTGCATTCACCTGTGAAGTCATCTAGACCTGGGGTTTATTTATGAAAAGGTTTTAAACTGCATGTTCAATTTCTTTAATAGATGTAGGGGCTATTTCCGGTTGAGTGAATTCATGTTTTTCAAGGAAAGTGACTGTTTCATCTTAGTCATTGAATATACTGCCTTACATTCATTTTAACACAAAAAAATGACACAGTAAAACCACCAGTTATTCTACTGTCTAAAAATAACCACTGCTAATGTTTTGCTGTATATCTTCCAGATAATTTTTATGCATGTGCCCATCCACCCCTCAACAACCACCTCCCCTTTTTTTTTAGTTTCCAACAGTCTTTTCTTTTTTAATTGGGGTATATTTGCTTGACAATGTTGTGCCCACCCCGCTTTTCTTTTGTTTGTTTTACAAAATTGCTATTACCTTTAATATCCAGGGTTTTTGTATCGTTAAATCTTTGAAAACATAATTATGGATGGATGGTTAATCATTTGCTTAACTAATTCCCTAACTTAACATGCTTCTGATTTTGGAGGAGCATCGTAAAGAAAGCCACAGTCAGCATCCTCTTTCATTTGTCTCTGGGAGCTACTCAGGTTTGTATCTTGGTTTATAGTCCCAGAAGTGGAATTACTGGGTCGACCAGTCTATTGTTGACTTTAGATATTGAGCACTCTGTGACTGGGGGAGGAGGGGGGAGGGAGGGGGAGGGAGGAGGAGGGAGCGCCACCTTCCCCTCAAGGCACCAAGCCCAAACCAACGCATCCAGTGGGAGTGTGTGATGAGAAAATGGCACAGGACTATGCAGAGGCTCTCAGGGCCTCCCCCACTGCCCCCCCCCCACCCCAGCCATGGCCTCCTTGGCATAGATCTAAGTGCCTCCTGGTTACCTGCATGTTGGCGGCTGTATCTTCAGTATGTGGACTGGACTGGGCCTTACTTCTTGGTTCTTCCTCCTTTGGAGTGAGTTACTAAGAGGCATCTGCAAAAATCAAAGCGAGTACTGAACTGTGCAGGCAAGTGAAGGCAGAGACCAGCCTCACCCTCCCATCTCCACGCTCTGTTCTCAGGGAGCTCACAGTCTGATGGGGCAGATGCAGCCCCTGTCCCAGGAGAACCCCGGGCTTTTCTGGAGGAAATGATAGTCCCCTGTTCTCCAGGATCCCTGGTTTGAGTACAATGTCAAGACCCACAGACCAAAACACATACAGGTGCCTACAAAAGACTGTATAAGCAAGCGCAGGTCAACACCTTCCACATAGGGATGTGTGATTGGACGCAGTGGGGCTTTTCTAGGATAACTTCCTGGGAAAGAGAAGGGCCTGGACCCGCAGAGAGGAGGTTGGGCAAGGGAAGGGTGAGGGCTGGGAGAACGGGAAAATGACATGTGGGATTGGCCAGCCAGTTGGTTTGGTAGAGCTAGAAGTGCAAGCTGGAAAAGCTGGGGGTAGGAAGGGAAGTGCTGGTGGGGGGAAGGGGCGGTTCTCTTCTGTTCTTTGCCTGCAAGTTTGGGGCCATTGGGAGGGAAGGGCCAATGGAGACGATTTGGAGTTCTCACTTCCAACGCTACTCTTCTTTCCCCCTCCCTTTTCCCCCTCCCACCATCTCAGTTCACCTCAAGGCTGGAGAACAGGCCTCTGATTGGTAACAAAGAGGTCTTTATCTGAGCACCTGCCGCATGCCCCCGTAGCACACACAACACCTGTAATCTGTTATTATCTGTGAGCAGAAGCCTTGATCGGTGATGCCCTGTTATACCCACCTTACAGCTGAGGACACAGAGGCCAGGGAAGGGAGCTATCCTACCAGGATCTCAGAGTCAAGAAGTCAGGGTGCTGGGATCAGAGCCCCTGTCTGTGCAACGGTCCACACTGCCAGGGGCTCCCAGGGCTCCAGCTGGCCCCATCTTTCCCCCACACATGCCACCCCCAAAAAGAGGCAAACGGCACTGACCCCCAGGCCACCAGGATCTCAACCAGAGGTGACTGGGCCCCCCAGGGCACATTTGGCGATGTCTGGAGATACCTTTGTTGTCACAAGTGGGGGTGGGGGGGGACGGAGGAGCATGGGGAGGGGTCACTACCGGGTCCAGTGGCGGAGGTTAGGGATGCTGCCCAGCCCCCTAGGATGCCTAGGGCGGTCCCCACCGGAGAGGTGTCGGGTCACGTGACAGCGGTGGTGGCGCAGAGTAGCCCTGTTCCAGATCTGCAGGCTCGCCCTTCCGAATGTGAGCTGGGGGCTTCCTGCTGGATGCGTGTGCCTGTGCCCCTCCAGTCTTAGCCAGAGGTGGGCACCAGCAGCTTGCAGATGTGGGTAGGCAGTTCTCTGCAGATTCTGGACTAAAGCCCTTCCAGATGTGAAGGGATGGCTTACAGATGTGCGCATATCCACACGGAGGGCCTTCCGGGCAGAGCCGCTCCTTGACTCAAACTTGCTTGGTCTCCTTGAACCCTTTTTCTCCTCCTAGGCCTCAACTTCTGGGCTTCCGTGTCCAGCTAGGCGTTGTCCAGTTTTAGCATGACATCTGCTAAGTCACTTCAGCCAGGAGCCCTCATCCTTTATATCTGATGGGGTTCCTCACCCCCCCGCCCCCACCAGCCCCAGGTGATGTCTGATCACCCTGCCTCCCTTCAGCAAGAATCCTATTAGGTGGGTTTAGCCAGAATCCCCCCAACCCTGATGTTGCCTCTTAGGAATTTCCCATCCTCTGACCCCCACGCTGTGCCTTGGCTACAAATTCCCACTTTTCTTTGTTCTGTTTGGAGTTGAAGCCAACCTATTTCCCTCACCGCAAGACCCCATCATAGCAGTCCCTACACTATCCAGTGGCCCCCTTGAATAATTAGTCTGCCTTGCTGTCCTTTAACAAGTGTCACTGGATAATTTTTTCATCCTTTTCAGATGGGAAGAGAGAGAACTTTGGGCTAATTTCCTTTCAGACGCCGGGGGAAGGGCCACCCCCTCTTCAGCTGCATCCACTCCCACGCCCCGCAGGCCCAGAGCACCCTGGACTGGGAGTTACCAGGCAGCTGTGGGCAGGGCCTGGGGGGAGGTGGAGCCTCCTTTTTCTAGGCCATGTGTCACCTGCGTCCTGCCCTGGGGCCTTGCCCCGGCACTACTCTGCCACTGCAACAGCGAGAAGCTGGGGCCTGCTCCCCTGAGACTTTGGGGTGGATCGCGGCTCTCCTTGAGAGCCCTATGTTCCTGGACCCCCAGAACCCGGAACATGGCAGATGGGGCTCAGGCCAACCCCAAAGAGTTCAGGAAGAAGGGGCTGGTTAGACACCCCTCTGGGTGGAGGGGCCCGAGCCTCAGGGCCTCTTCTCCTTTGAGAAACTCCAGGTACATGTCTGCTTCCGTGGGATGGAGCCCTCCTCGGAGAGCAGCAGGGATGAGGGTGGGGAACTGGCTCCTAGAATCCATTTCTTCAGAAAGGAGAGCTCTGAGTCTCTGCTGGTGGCTGAGATATGTCATTGCATTTTTAGCACTACAAGGGCCTTTGGGATCATCTAGCTAATCCTTATAGGCACTTGAGGCCCAGAGAGACTAAGGGATCTATGGATGATCACACAGCATTTTGGAAGTAGAGCTGCAGCTAGAACCCAGGGACCCAGGTCTCTTGGCTCCTGGAGCAAGAGGCAGCCAGCAGGTTGGGTCACGTGACTCCCTGGCGTGCATTTGGAAGGGGGTTGGTTCTGATCTGTGACAAGGTCCAACTCCATGAGACAAGAGCTCCCTGTCTTGGAAGCTGATTCTTGCTCAGAGTGGGAGGGAAGGAGGCTCCTGGTGCCTCTGGGCTCTGTCATCCTGGGGGCTGTCCCTCCAGGAGGTGCAGGCAAGTGGGAGGTGCTCAGATCTTCCTGGAGGAGCTAATCACGAGGCAAGGGCAGCAGGAAATGGGGCATCAAGAGATGGCCCGTGAGCCATGGCCGCTGAGCCTGCGCATCCGGAGCCTGTGCTCCGCAACGGGAGAGGCCCCGACAGTGAGAGGCCCGCGTACCGCAAAACAAAACAAAACAAAACAAAAAGAGATGGTGTTGACCACACCTGTAAGGAGGCCCAGGAGGGAGCCGCAGGCCAGGAACCGCACGCAGGGGGAAGGGACGGACCCAAGACCAGGGTTTCTTCCTGTCTCAGGTCTTACCTGGGGATGAAGATGTTCATCACCATCGCCATCCTGGCCACAGCTGTGGTGACTGAAGGTGCTGGGAAACTCCTCCTTCTTTCCCGACACCCACAGCCTTTCTGCTGGGACTCACCCACGGGCCACAGGACCTCAGGCCTGCCATTGGGTCTCTGCTTCCTGGCTCTGCCCCTGCCTGGCTTCATCCCCTCTTTGGGGCTCTTTACTCCTCCAGGCACCTGTAAACATACCCGGGCGGTCGGCATTTACTATTTACGAGCCTCAAGGGTGCAGGGCCCACAGCTGAGCAAACATCGTAAAGTGGTGGTGGTGGCTTGGCGTCAGGGCACTTAGGGACACCAGGGTGCTTGTGTACATAGGAAAACGTGTTTGTGTACATGTGTACACCCAGAGCTAGTGAGCTTGTGTGGGGATAGCCGCATGTATCTATGTGTGTGTGAGTGTGTCCGAGCACGTGGTGATGTCTGTGTGTGTTACACACATCAGGATGTTGTGTAAGTGTGTGTTCACAGTGGCGTGTGTGTCTCTAGAGCGTGTATATGAAAGTAGGCTGTACATATCTTTGCACGGCAGGTGTGTAGCAGTGTCTGGGTGTGAGATATACCGGAAGACATGGAGCAGGTCTGGGGGCCTTTTCCCTTCTTCTTTCTGGGGGGCCCCACCCCCCGGACAGCCGAGGCTTCTGACACACAGGCAGGCGTCCTGGTGGCAGTTGCCCTGTGTAGGCGGAAGATGGGCTGAATGTCCCGCTGGCTTTCTGTCCACCTGTTCAGCATTCCCTGAACCCAGCCAAGTTTCAGACAAAGGAAGAAAATATCAGAAACGGAATAAGGTCAAATGTGGCCAGAAGTGAGAAACAGTTGGTTGAATTCAGGCGAAGTGACTTGTTATTTAGAACGTAACCCCTCGAGTTCAGCCCGGCCCAGGGGCCTGGGACAGAGGCTGCAGCCTGAGTGAATGCAGGTTTTGTTCCTTCCGCTCGGAGTGGAATGTGCACGTGGCCACTTTGGGTGCTGTGTGTGTGTGAGAGTGGGAGTGCGTGTGCGTGTGTATGGGCATGGGGGGGTGAGTGTGGGTCTGCTTGTGAGACTGTATGAGTGTGGGAGGTATAGGGGAAGGGCAGGCCTGGCCCAGGGGCCCAACAAATCCTGGGAGGGGGCACCATGGGGAGAGCGAGGGTCTGGTGCTTGCCAGGCCCCGAGCTGGGCGCGGGCCTGCCCGATCTCTGGGGGGCTGGGATTGTTATTCCCATTTTGCAGATGGGAAAACAGAGCCCCAGGGAGCTTTAGTTCTGGGCCTGCCTCTGTCTGACTCCAAAGTCTGTGCTCTTCCCACTGAGGCATGTGGAGGTGGTGAGTCACTTGTCATCACTAGCGATGTTGGACAACCACGTCTCCAGAAACAAGTAATTTCGGCCTTTGGGTTTCCATCCAGTCTCCGTTTCTGAAATTCTTAGCTTCCTCCCTCTCCCAGTACATTTCCTCTTTCAGGCCGTGGAGCTGGATGGGGGATGTGGAGAGAGTTAGGGTTAGGCTGAACTGGGTGCCTAGCCCCGGGCACAGATGGAGAAGCCCGGGGTGGGGGAGGCATCCCAGCTCTGGGGCACACAAACCTGGGTTCAGGTCTGGGCTCTGCCACTTCCAGGCTGAATGACCTGGGCAAAGCTTCACCTTTCTGAACCTCAGTTTGCTCATCCATAAAATGGGATGACAGCGGCCCTCCAGCCTGTGTGGGTGGCGGCCTCACCCAGGTAAGGATCCAAATGCCAGGCTCGATGTTGACTCAGCAGTGAGTCAGCACATCTGGGAGCCCAGGAGGCAGGGAAGCAGGGGAGGGGAGAATATGTCCCTGGGGTGAGCGGCCTGAGGATGCCGGGAAGCTGATTTTGCTGGTGTAGGAAAGGTTGTTGCACTACCTGTGAGACAAGGACAAAGGGGAAGAAATATATACGTGTGTGTGTGTGTGTGTGTGTGTGTGTGTTCATTGAATGATGCACTGGTCCCAGGGCCATGTGGGGACGCTGAGTCCCTGCTGGAAGCAGAGGAGCCAGGCCAAGCCAGAAGGG
Source organism: Lipotes vexillifer (assembly GCF_000442215.2). Taxonomy (NCBI): domain Eukaryota; kingdom Metazoa; phylum Chordata; class Mammalia; order Artiodactyla; family Lipotidae; genus Lipotes; species Lipotes vexillifer. The sequence goes on along the minus strand of NW_006786690.1, from coordinate 6,794,717 downwards.
CCCAGAATCGGGTTCAGAAGAGCATGTGGCATTTGTGAAGCCCCTTAGAGTGTATAAGGCACTGGGCTCTCAATGGCTGGGTCCAAATTCTGCTTCACCTCTTTTCAACCCTGTCTTCTTGGGGAAGTTACTATACGCTCTGGGTCTCAGTCTCCTCATCTGTAAAATGGGGATAATATCAGCACTCTGTAGGGTTGCAGGGAGTACTTGATGAGTTAATGCATGCAAGGGGCATAGGACAGTGCCTAGCAAATACTATTATTATATTCTCAGGGCCACAGGGCTCAGTGTAAGGATGTGTGTAACGCGCCATACCAGCTGCTTTGTAGATTGCACCCTCCTGCTCTGCTCTCCCTCTCCTGCTCCCGCTGTCCCTTCCCCTTTCCCCAGCCATGGGGTGTTGGAAGGACAGCCAGTCAAACAGAAGAGATCACGCACAGGGCAGGGAACTCACAGCACCCCCTGGGTTCTCTCGCAGTCCTGCCCGCGGCCCACAGCAGCCTGCTCAACCTCAGGTCCATGGTGGAAGCCAACACAGGGATGAACGCCATCTTGTCCTTCGTGGGCTATGGCTGCTACTGCGGGAGGTGGTGGGGCATGGCCTGCCGATGGATGAGGTGCACTGGTAGGTCCTGGAGAGTCTGGGCTGCTGGAACCGGGCAGGGACGGTGAAGGTCAGACTGTCTCCATCTCTGAGAGGTGGGAGAGGCCCCTTCCCCCAAGGAGGAGGCTTGTTTGATGAGTTAGTGGCCAGAAGCCTGAACTTTGACCCATGTCCTCCTCAACCGTCTTGGATATTTTTTATTTTCTTTCATTTTTTAAAAAGTGTATAACATTGTGGGGTTTTTTTTTAATTCTATCATTGGCATGTTTATTTTATTTTATTTTTATTTCTTTTGGCCGCGAGGCTTGTGGCATCTCAGTTCCCCAACCAGGGATTGAACCTGGGCCCTCGGCAGTGAAAGTGCAGAGTCCTAACCACTGGACTGCCAGGGAAGTCCCATCTTGGACACTTTCTATCGTCCCTTTCCAAGGTCTTGGGCTTGGAGGCATTTGAACTTCCGTTCTCACCAGAAGGAGCCTTTGACCTGCCTCCAAATACACATGAGAGCAAGTCACACAGCTTATACTTGACAAAGGCAAGGGCTGTGACCACTGGCCCCTTAGACTGGAGGCTCAGGTGGACAGGACTGTGCTTCCTCCATCAGACTGGGAGTTCCTGGAAGCCGTGGCTTATCCTTTGCTCCTGTCTCTCCCCGAAGCAGCCAGCACCAAGTCTGGTATCAGTGGAGGCTTCATAAATGCATGTTGACTAATTGCCTGCCCTCCACTAGAGGGGATGGGACAGCCACACCACATTTGCTTCCTGTCCCCCATCCCCGAGCCCCACTTAACTCTCCAGGCCTTTGTGTCTCCCTGGCCATCGTGCACAGCCAGGTATAGCCCCTGCATCTAGCTGGTCTCTTCCTACTTTGACTTGACCCAGGCCCCTCCCTCCCACCTGACCCCTCCTGCAGCTGCAGCCAGGGCTCCAGGGGGTGGGGGGGGGGGGAAGGC
>NW_006786690.1:6791561-6793007 GCF_000442215.2 Lipotes vexillifer | reverse complement strand
GCGACTGCAGCCCGGGCTCCAGGGGGTGGGGGGGGGGGGAAAGCTAGGGCTCTGGGCGGAGGGCAAAGGGAGGGGATCACGGACATGAACCTGGGGCACTGGCCTGGTTCTGCCCAGCTGTGTGACCTAAGGCAAGTAACTGCCCTCTCTGGGCCTCAGTCTGAAGGTCTGACTCGTGAGGGACAGGAACAGATGATCATGACAGAGGTCACTGCCGGTGGGAGAGGGGCCAAGCCTGGCTATGCCTGCCTGCTCTCCTCTCACCGCCTCTACGTGCTGCCACGCCCATGACTGCTGCTACCAGAAGCTCTTTGACCTGGGCTGCCACACCTATGTGGACCACTACGACTACACCATCGAGAACAACACTAACGTTGTCTGCAGTGAGTCCCTCTCCCACCATCGCCCCTTCCCCTCAAGAAAGTGTGTACTGCCAGCCCCCTCAGCCTGTGCTAGGGCCATGGGCCAGGTTACCAGATGAAATACAGGATGCCCAGTTAAATTCAAATTTCAGATAAACAATGAAAGATGTTTTTATGTAAGTATATCCTAAATATTGCATGGGACATACCTATACTAAAAACTAAATTTAGCATAAAATTAGTAAGTATTATTATGAAATCAAGAATTAGCATAAGTATATCCCATGCAATATTTGGGATATACTTATACTAAAATATTTATTGTCTGAAACTCAGATTTAACCAGGTACCTTGTTTTTCGTTTGCTTGTTTGTTTGCCAAATCTAATAACCCTGGCTGTGGCTCTGGCACATCTCCCTGATGTGCTCGGAGCCCCCAGGCTTGAATTGGTCCCCAGGTTCTCCAGTCCCCAAGATTCTTAAGCTTCGGAGAGCTTAGGGAGTGATCCTGATTCAGTGGGTCGGGTCTTGGTGGGGTCCAGGACTCTCTGTTTTTAATCAGATCCTCAGGTGATCCTGAGACTTTGTGTCAGGCTGGCATGGGAGTCAGGGGACCTGGGTTGGAACCCATGTTCTCCCAGCATGTATGACCCTGAGCCAGGGTCCTTCCCCACCTGGCCTCAGTCTCCCCATGGGTACATTGAGGGGTTTGGATCTGAGCAGACCCATTCCCTTCTAGTTCTGTCATTGGGACCCCAGCAGATGAGGTGGCCCCATCCTAGACACCCAGGGTTTCTAGGGATTCGAGGTGTTGGAGCCAGGCCTGGCAGGTTCCCTCCTTTACCATGGACTCATTCCCCACCTGAGGGGCACAGCATCCAAGCTGATGGCCCAGGTGTCCCTGCCCAGCCCCTGCTAGTGCCCCACCCTGGGGTAGCAGGTGCCCCTTGGCCCAGCCCCGTGGGCAGCCCTGGGCTCCCTTTGTCTCCTTATCTTAACCAGGCTGTGTGTCATCCCTTACTAAGAGCTCACAAGCAATGCCAGCTTTGCAAAGATACTCAAGACTCCTGTTCTCTGGGAAAGAG
>NW_006786690.1:6788120-6791551 GCF_000442215.2 Lipotes vexillifer | reverse complement strand
AAGAGTCTGGTGGGGAACTGGGCACATCTGGGGACCCTTGGCAGCCCAGGGCTGTCTGGTCCTTATATTCTGCTGTTCAGATGTGCGGTGGAGGGTCTGGCTTGAGAGAGGAGTTCATTAAGCAGTTCGAGGAGAGGAATCTCCCTCCTCAACCCCCAAGACAATGGACTAACCCAAGCAGTGGTTTTCACACTGGGTTCTGGGGATTTCTGGGGTCATCAGGTCAACTGCTGTGAGAGCTAGTGGGGGGTCAGTTATCCCTGGATTGGTGGTCCAGCTGGCTCTTTAATGTATTTTGTAGCTCTAGTGGCTTCTCTTTCAGCTGTTTAAAAAAAATTGTTTTTATTCTTATCTTTTTTATTTTGGCTGCACTGGGTCTTTGCTGCGGCGTGCGGGCCCCTTTAGTTGCCGCTCTCGGGCTCAGTTGCAGTATGTGGGATCTTAGTTCCCCAACCAGGGATCGAACCCGGGCCCCCCCTGCATTGGGAGCGCAGAGTCTTAACCACTGGACCCCCAGGGAAGTCCCTTCTTTCGGCTGTTTGATATATTAGTCTTTGGCCAAGAGTTTCACGTCAGAGAAGGTATTCTGCTGATGGAGAGTTTGCAAGTTTGCAAACAGTTGGGCTAGTGGGCGGTTCTCGAAAGGTGTTCCCCGAACCTGCAGCATCAACAGCACTTGTTAGAAGAAGCTCTACAGGTGGGGTCGGGCATCCTTGGTTTTCAGGAGCCGCTCCAGCTGATTCTAGCGCGCACCTAAGGCTGAGAACTATGCGGTAGATGATTTCTGAAGGCCCATAACAACTATGACAGCATTTGCTCCCTGGGACGCACCGAGCTAAGCTCTTTACAAGTGTTTTTCTCACTCCGTCCTCACCACGAACTCCCTCCAGGGTGGGTGTGCTGTGATTCTGTGCTTGAGAGAGGCCTGCAATGGTAGAAAGTAACTGGGCTGGGGGGCGAGTTCCTGACGCCTGAGTTTCCGTCCCAGCTCTGCCTTGGGTTTGCTGGGTGACTTAGGCAAACGCACCCTTTTCTGGGCCTCAGTTTCCCCCTCTTGACATTGTTCTGTTGGGCTTCAGGGGTTCTCTGTTTCCCATGCACCAGGGGCACCTGGAGGGCTGTGAATGCAGAGGCTGGGCCCCGAGCGTCTGAGCCTGCAGGCCTGGGGTGGGCCCGCTGACGGTGCTGGTGCTGTTGGCCCAAGACCACCTTCCGAGGTCCACTGTGACCTCAGAGTCCGTGCGCTCCACTCCCCACAGGCGAGCTCAACCAGACGGAGCGTGACCAGCAGACGTGCGAGTGTGACAAGAGCGTGGTCCTGTGCTTCCAGAAGCAGACGTACAGGGAGGAAGGAGCATGGCAACTCCCTCAACATCTACCGCCAGAGCCCCACGCCCAACTGCAGCACCTATGGGCCACGCCCCATGCCCCCCGCCCCTCCCTAGCGCCCTCTAGGGGCTGACAGAGAGGAGGATTGGAGGTTCCGGTCCTGGGGACCAGTCAGATGGAGCAGGTGGAGGTGGGGGCAGGTCAGGGGCCCCTGGGCTGCCCTCCTCCCTGGAGCCCTCCAGCGAGACCGGCCCCAGAGGACTCAGAAAGGCCGGGGCCCTGGTCACCTGGCTCCTCCAGCCCAGACCTGGGTGTGGCTTCATCCTGGACGTGGCAGGGGGCATGTGCCCTGTTGGGGTCTCTCCCGAGTGTGGAAGGCAAGACCTGCGAAAGACTGGGGGCCTCTGAGGGAGGGGGGCCTCTCACTGGCACTAGCTTGATGTCCTCAGCCAGGCCCTCAAGGCTGGGGACCGGAGTCTTCGAGAGCCAGACCTGGGGCAGCCAACATGGGCCCAGAGCTTGGCGGGTCCTAGGACCAGGTTCCCAGGCAGACAGAGTGCTGGTCACAAGGTCTGGTTCTGGGGCCCCTCGGCTGTTCCCAGGGGATGACTCAGGGTGAGCCCTGCTTTAGGAGCCTTGCAGCCCTCCAGAGCCCCATGAAAAGAGCAGGTGGCCCCATACTGGCCTTTGTCAAAGTAGCACATGAGTCCCAGCCCAGACACCACAGGATGGTCACGGGGCTAACGTCCCAGGCCTGAAGTCTGGCCTCAGTTACCCAGAGAGCCTCAGAGCACGGGCACTGACAGAACCCACGTGCACCGCCCCCAGGCACACAGGGACCGAGATGGGAGCACACTCAGATGTGTCCCCACCACTAGGGTCCTCTGTCGACCCATTCATGTCAGAGGCACACCCTGGCCGCCGCCCTGCAACGCTGAACTGCTCTGAGGGGCGCCCCGACCCTAGGCCGCCCGGGTCCCTGACAAACACGGGAGGGGGAAGCCCCAGGCCTCCAGGCGCTCCCCCTGCATCTCTCCCTGCGCAGCAAGCAGGCCAGGGGGTGGAAGGGACCAAAACCCCCTTTCCCTGGGCCAGGAGAGGCAAGGCTGCAGCCTGGCGACAGAAGCCCTCTCGATGGGGAGGAAGCTGAGAGCTGGGACCCGCCTCCGTGAAAGGCCGGGGGGTGGAAGGGACCAAAACCCCCTTTCCCTGGGCCAGGAGAGGCAAGGCTGCAGCCTGGCGACAGAAGCCCTCTCGATGGGGAGGAAGCTGAGAGCTGGGACCCGCCTCCGTGAAGAGGAGACAAAGGCAGGAGAGACCAGGTCCAGGCAGGAGGCTGTGGGGAAGATTCTAGAAGGCAGCAGGATGTGAAGAGGGAAGGGAGGGGAGAAAGTGGGAGAGAGGTGACACAAGGTGAGGGCCACACGTCCAGACCAGAGAGGCCTTGGCAGGAGAAGAGGGGGCAGAGGAGCCTTGGGGGTGGGGTCCCCGCTGGGGCCCAGGTTCCCGCTGGGGCTTGTGGGATTACGGGCAGAACAGGAGGAGGGTCAGGCCTCAGCGGGCCCGCTTTCCTGACTCTGCCCCAGCACTGCTGTTTCCCCAGCTTCCCAGTCCTTCCTCAACTCGCCTCTTGACCTCAGGGTCAGCAGCCTCCAAGTAGCCAGCGTGCCCTGCCTCGCTCCACCCTCTGCCTTCAACCAGCGTCAACCCTGAGGGCCACTGACCCCCCGGGACACTGAGAACATCCGCCAAGAATCCCGGCCCACCCTGCGGCCGCCGAGGACCACTGGCACGGAGGGAGGGACAGTCAAGACGAGCACAGGTGGGGAGGGACGTGGGGGTAGGGAGAACATCTACAAAAAAGACGGTAGGACTGGACGGAGCCCCGCCAAGCTGCAGCTTCTAGAAACCCGCCTTGGGCTCTGGAGTCAGCTGTCACTGTGTGTGGGGGGCCTCCCTGCTGCTCACCCCCTGCTGTCCTGGCCGGGGCGGGGGGTGATGGCTGCGGTCCCCCGTGGACCCGCACCCGACCTGCCCAGTCACCGAGATGCTCTCAGGAGCCCACCTGCTCCTGAGCTACCCCATCAACTCTGAGCTGAAGC
>NW_006786690.1:6784576-6787880 GCF_000442215.2 Lipotes vexillifer | reverse complement strand
CCAGAGGCGGGGGCAGCAGAGGCCTGGACCCCTTGCCTGTGGGAGCCTGGGTTTCTGGCTGTGCCCCTCTACCCGTGCAGACAGCCTCCCCTCCTAAAAGTCTAGGTGTTGGGATGGGATTCTGCTGCTAAGGGGTCCTGCCTGCCCCCTGCCTCATCCCAGACTTTCCCAGATACTGCAAGCCCCAGAGATTGTCCACAGGACGTGGCACCCCTCCTCAAACTAATAAAGGCCTCCTACCTCAACTCCCCACTGCTGAGTCCTCCTTGGCAAGGCACCCACTGTCCAGGAAAAAGCACAGTGACTCCCTCCCGGGTCTCCAGCTCTGGGGGAAGTGGGTTCCCTGACACTCAGCATCTGGCATGGCCTATCCCTTTTCCGCTCCTGGCCTGGGTGAAGCAGCCCTCCTCCAGCAGAGACAAAACTGTTGGGAGGGCTGGAAAGTGGGGCTGTGGTCCAGCGGTTGGACAACGATAACAACTACTGGGCTGAGTACTTGCTAGGCATCCATCTCCACAATGCTCTCCCTCTGCCCCATCCTTTTCTGTTGAAAAAATCGAGGCCCAGAGAGGGTAAGTAACTTGCCCAAAGTCACACAGGTCATTAGTGATGGGGCTGGGATCTGAATCCTCAGCATCTGATTTTTAATGTCATCTCTTCGCACCTTCTTAATGATGACTTGGGCAGCTGGGGTCAGTGGGACAAGTGACTGACCAGGTCCAGCAGGGCGCCAGGTCCTGAGTCCTGGCCTTAGCCTCTTCTCTGTGATGGGCATCAGTTTCCCCAAGTGCAGAGAGACCAGAGCCACTGTTTCAGATGCTCCCCAAGGCCATGGGTTTTCCTGGGACTTCTAGGGGTGATCTCTGGGGAAGGGGAGGCTGAGCAGATGGGGGTCTGAGCCCCCCACCTCATTCTTCCATGAGCAGCCGTGCTTTTCCTGTGTTACATATTGATCCTTCACATGAGCTACTGTAAGAAGAAAAGAGAGTCTTCAGCTAACATTTTGAAAAGCCCTGGACATGGTCATCCATTGGTTCATTCATTCAACGGACCTATCCCCATGGTCTCCTACGGACCAGGCATGAGGCTGGGCTTTGGGGTAGACACCACTTATCAGACACAGCCTCTGCCCCCAGGACCCCACAGCCTGGGAGGGGGAGGCAGACACGTGGACCGATACCCTTGACATATGGTGCCAGGTGGTGTCAGGGGAGCACGAAGGATGCAGCCAATCCTGGAAGTGGCCCCCAAGGGGATGGGGTGGAGATGGGATGGTGTATTTGATGCCTCTGGAGGTGGCGAGGGGCAGTGGGCTCTTCGCTTCTACAGTATGGGTGGTCTTTCTCTCCTCAAGTTAGTGAGGTCTTTTATGCAGAGGCTCGAGGAGGGGGCTGGACTTGCTTCCCACTGTTCTGGGGGGCTGCCACTAACAAAGACTCTCTCCTTGACCAAAATTTAGTCAGGCTCCTCTGAGATCTTTTCTCAGCTAGGTCTCAACATTTGGGTTTCTATTGCCCCATTTTAGCAAGAATCCTGCCATGTCAGTTTAGTGAGAATCCCTACCCACCCTCAATACTTGATCAGATTCCTCATCCTCCACCATCCCCTGGGTGATACCTGATTACCCCACCTGCCTTCTGCAAGAATCCCGTTAGCTCGGTTTAGCAAGAATTCCCCAGCTCTTATCAATTTTCCACCTCCCCCCAACCCCTGCTATAAACCCTCACTTAAGAAATCTAAGGGGCTTCCCTGGCGGCGCAGTGGTTGAGAGTCCGCCTGCCGATGCAGGGGACACGGGTTCGTGCCCCTGTCTGGGAAGATCCCACATGCCGCGGAGCGGCTGGGCCCGTGAGCCATGGCCGCTGAGCCTGCGCGTCCGGAGCCTGTGCTCCGCAACGGGAGAGGCCACAACAGTGAGAGGCCCGCGTACCGCAAAAAAAAGAAAAAGAAAAAGAAATGTAAGGCTTTGAAATTGTATTTGGAAATGAGCCCAATTCTCTACTGGTTCCTATTGCAATAGTTCTTGAATAAAATCTGTTTTGGCCACTTAAGCTACTGTCCGGCTCTGGTTTTCTAGGAGTTGTGACTCAGATGGAATCAGATTCATCATTGGACCCCGGGATCTCTGCCAACTAAAAGTTGTCGCTTGCCATTCTTGTTTCTATAAGAATGAAGTCACCAGCCACTGCAGCCTCTGACCTTCAACACCCCCTGAAAGGAGTTAAGGGTGGAGATCAGGAATGAGGCGCTCTGTGCTCTGGGAAAAACTGGCAGAACAGGTCTTCAGATAGTTAGATATTTTCAGGAGAAGATTCTATGAGCTCAATTTCTTGCATCTTCTCATATCTAGAAAAGCACTAAAATCATTAACAGAGATATCTGGCTCCTTGTGACTAGCAGCAACCTTCTTGACTAATAGCAACTTTTGTCAAAATGTGTGCCTGACTGCACCAAAATCACACATATTCTGACCCCTCCCCACTTTACCTCTTCGGAGCAGCTCCTCCGTGCTATTTGAGATGCTATAGTTCTCATTTTGCCCCAAATAAAACTTAACTCGCAACTCTCACGTTGTGCATTTTAAAAAATTCAACACCTCTCACTTTCAGTGGGAAAGTATAGCACAGCCTCGTGGGTTATTACATTACAGTCCTGTTCATTGTCTTTGAGCGATTTTTCACCTCTTGGTTAGATTCCATTTTCCTTTCTGCTTTGTTACCTGTCTGTAAACCGGAATGAATCCTGCCATCCTGCACATTTTGTTAATTCTTCTAAATTTCCCCCAAATCTGGCTACGACTCATCAAGTGAATGTTTCCAATTTTTCTCCCACCCTCTTGACTTGGAGTCACTGAGAACTAAAACCCAACTGCCCAGATCCTTACTGGGACTTTCTAAAGAAGCCCTATGAGCTGAAGCTGGATGCGTCCATGCTCTTCTCCAAGAAACAAACATGACCATGACACCGATGTCGGTGCCATCACCAGAGATGATGCAAACAGCAACCAGGAAGACGGATGGATTGCCACTGCTCTCCTCACTTCACCATCCACAGATGCTTCAAGCTCAACATCTAGAAATCTCAACCGACTGTCCTCTGAACCCAGAAACTGGGTTTAGTTGCTCCGATCATTAATCTTTGTTTTTCTTTTTTTCATAGATATCCCCCTCACTTAAATGCTTGATGGTTCACACCATCCAGAAAATACCCTTTACTACCAAGTCTCAACAGATGGTTCCACTGGTCACTAATGAACAAAAATGACCAATCGAGAAAGGAGCTCATATTGTCCGGAAGAAAGAAG
>NW_006786690.1:6771744-6784566 GCF_000442215.2 Lipotes vexillifer | reverse complement strand
TCCTCTTTCCCTGAACCAGAGGAGGGACTGGTAAAAACTCTCCCCTTGACCAAATTTTGGGCTCCTCTGAGAGTTTTCTCAACTTGACCTCAACCTGTGGGCTTCTGTGTTCATCTTTGCATCATTCTTGTGTTTCAGCAAGAATCCGGCTATATCAGTTTAGGGAGAATCCCCACCCTTCCTCAATATCTGATCAAATTTCTCACCTCTCACTAGTCCCCAGGTGGTATCTGATCACCAGACCTGCCTTTGGCAAGAATCCTGTTAGGTCAGTTTATCAAGAATCCCCTACTCTCTTAGCAATTTTCCAGCCACTGATTGCCCCCACCCACCCTGCTCCTTAGTTAGAAATCCCCACTTTTCTTTGTTCTATGTTCTATGTTCTGTGTTCTATTAAGAATTGAGCCCACTGCAATAGTTAATAAAATCTTTTCCCCCACTGCAATAGTTAATAAAATCTACTTTTACCGCTTTAACTTCGGTCCAGTTCTGATTTTCTACAACGCACCATCTCTGCTCAGACCTAGGTCAGTCTTCCATTCTCGGAGAAACACTGCCCCTTGCCCCCATTCTTCAGACCCCCGGAGGGAGTGGCTGTCAACTCTTTTCTAGAACTTGGGCGACACCTAGTGGTCATGATAGGTCACCACCTATGCTTTGCTCCACACCTCCTGCCCCCCTGGGTCTGAACCCAAAGGGAGAGACCCTGCCCCAGGCTGGCAATGCCCAGGAGAGCACTAGGAAACCATCACTGTCACCTCCACCTTATCACTGCCATCGACACTGCCTCTTACAAGGAGCAGACTGGGTGCCACCCTGGCTCTGCCGCTCATGGGGCCACTGGCCTTGGGTTAGTTGCCTCACCCCTCCCAGTCTCCATCTCCCACTTCTGTAAAATGTGTGTAATAATGAAGAGCACGTCGTTGGGTCTGAGGACTACATGAGGCCGCAGAGGAGAATGCTCCCAGCACAGGGCCTGGTGCAGAGACTGGAAACTCAGTGCTGGAGACTGGGGCCCTTGACTGCATGTTGGGCCAAAGGTCCTCAGGGCCAGGCTGGCAAAGGGCAGTAGGTGGTAGGAAGGAAGATGCTGATGGAAGTGTATGGCTTGGGACATTCTCCCCCAAATGGAAACCTGGCAGAGCAAAGCTGTGGTTTACCAAGAAAATCCGGCTCTCTGCACGTGGGTGTTGGGGGGAGGGGAGGGGAAGGAGAGAGGCAAAAGGAGAAGGGAAGGGGGCAACTTAGTGCCCCAGCTGCACAGCCAGGCCCCTGCTGCCTGCCCGGCCCTGGTCTCAGCTGGGCCTGGGAGCCATCTCTCTTCATGCTCAGGACCGACTATGAACGCAGGGAGGCGGCCCTGTCCTCCCCAGCGGTTGTCATGGCAACACTGCTGTCAGCTTCCCCAGCTGTGGCTTCTAACAAGCAGCTGATGCCACCAACTGTGACAACAAGCAGAGTTGGGCGTTAGGAGGCAAGGGTGCACAGTACAAAGGTCCAGGCACGTGGCCCTGCAACGCTGCCGAACACCCTGCCTCCTGGGCTGGCCATCTGGTACCTCAGCATGTCAGGGCCCTGTGAGTAGAGCAAGATTTATTAAGCACTTACTGTATGCTGAGCACCCGGCTCAGAGCTCTGTGTGTGCCATCTCACTGAACCCTCCTAGCAGCCCTATGAGGTGGGGGCTATTCATAGCTTTGTTTATAAAAGGAGGGAACTGAGCCCCAGAGAAGCCAAGTAAGTTACTCAAGGTCATGCAACAGAAGCAGGGTTTGAACACTGACTCCAGAGCCTTAGTTTCAGAGAGCATCCCTTCAACCCCTTCATTCTGAGAAAGGGGATGGGAAACAAGAAATTTAGAATTGGGACTTCCCTGGCGGTCCAGTGGCTAAGACTCCGTGCTCCCACTGCAGGGGTCATGGGTTCGATCCCTGGTCAGGTAACTTAAGATCCTGCATGCCGTGCGGCGTGGCCAAAAAAAAAAAAAGAAATTTAGAATCAGAAGACATGGGTTCCCATTCCAGCCCCACCTGCCTGCTCAGACCCTCCATTTTCATCTGTGAAAACGGAATGAATAATTTCTGAGGTCTCACTGATGATCAACAAATTGCGTGAAAAAAAGGTTCAGGAAGGGTCAGATGTACACAAATAGGAACCTGGGGCCCAGGAAGAGGAAGGGGCTTATTTGAGGTGGTCCTCACCCCAGCTTCCTTCTCTCCGGCTGTTCCCTCTGCCTGGTACCCTCTCCCTCCTCTCTGCCTCGCCTGGCTGACTTCCACCTAACCTTCAGGTCTGGAAGCCTCCGCTGACAGCTGACAGCTGACCGGCAGGTCCGGATGGGGTGCCCCCCAGGTATGCCTGCCTCCAGGCTCCCTGCCCCTCACTGTCTTGTTATCACCTGGTTACTTGTCTGTCTTCAGCTCCATTGTGAGCTTTAGGTGTCAGGGGTGTACCCTCCTATTCCCACTGAATCCAGTGCCCACCCCATCTCGGCACACTGGATATTTGTGCACTGGGTGAATGAATGAATGAAACCACACAACGACTTAGTGGCTTGGCCAGAACCAGAACCTAGGCCTCCCTCTAGGGCAAGTGTTTAAACCCCGGGGGAACAGCCTCCTCCATTACCCCTCCCCCAAGTCTCGCCAGTACTGGATTCCTTCCCAGATGAGCTCAGGGAGGGGAACCTTAGGGCAAGGAGAGTCAGCCTGGGCTCTAGTCGCTGCTCTGCTATGCGTTAGAGGTGTGGCCTTGAGCCTCAGTCAATTGGGGACCTAACAGCAACTGCCCGAGGAAGGTCGGGCATACTATGCACGAAGGGAACGCTGTGCCTGGACAAGGTGAGCCTCAGTACCTGGAAGCTGCTTGTTGCAGGAACCAAGGCTTGGGGGGCACATCTGGATTCCCCTTCTCCCCGCTCAGGGTCCCGGGGCCTGGGCCTCGCCCCCTGCCCCAGCTCTCTGTTCTCCCACCGGACATGATTTCGCTTCCGGATGAGCTCAGTAATGCCTGGCCCATCCCAGGCACCCCGGGAGAGCCTCTGTACTCGCTGACCCAGTCACCTCTCTCCCCGCCAGGCCGGCTGCCCCGCTCCAGGCCCCCAGCCGTGCCCACGCTGCTGCTTTATGCCAGACTCCCCACATCTGCTCATCCCCGTGCCTTTCATAGCTTTGCAGACACCCCGGAAGTGGGGATGGGGCACAATGGCTCTGCCTGCCATGCACACAGTCACTCCAAAGCAGTGACAGCCTTTCCCTGTGGGGCACTGAGCCCAAAGCCCGCCCTTGGTGGAGGGTGTGCCCACTGCTCCAACCCTCCCTGACCGCCTGGCAGCTTCACCCAGACGGCAAGAAATGCAGCTGAGGAAAAGGTGCAGACACAGAACTGTTGCAAAAATGCATCTACACTTGACGTCTGTCCCCTTTGAGGCGGGGCATTCGCTCCTACAACAGTGCCGAGGTGGAAGGAAGGGAAGGGACACGACTGCGTCCCCGCGGTCGCCACAGCCCTCCCCATGTGAGTCATCACGCGCCCTGGTCTCCGCCGTCCACCCGTCTGTCTCTTTTCCCCTGAGGACACTGAGCTGCCCAAGCTCTCCCAGGTGGAAAGTGGTGATGGCTCAGAGCACTGGGAGCCCCGCTGCTCCCAGGCTCGAGCCCAGACCTCTCAGAGTGGCCGCAGGCTCTCCTTGACCTGGCCTTGCCTGCCTCATCTCTTCTGCTCGCTTGAAAATCGACTCCCACATTCCATGCTCCCCACTCTGAGCTAATGCAATCCCTTCACATTGACCTCACGTCATTCAACATATACACCAGGGATTAGAAAAGGACACAGATCCTTGCCCCCAGGAGCTCATCTTCCAGTGGGGAGGCAGACAACGAACAGTGGTATCCATGAGTGTACGATGCATGGGGAAACAGAGAACAGGATGAAGGGGATGGGAACGGCCAGGGGAGGGTGGGCAGTATTAAAGTGGGGGGTCGCATAAGCTTTATTAGGAAGCTGAGATTCCAGCAGAGACTTGAAGGAGGTAGGGAGTCAGGCACGCGGGTTGCCCCTTCTAGGCAGAGGGAGCCACTGTGGGCAGGGTCCTCGGGAGGGAGCGTGGCCGCTGTGTTCAAGGAACAGAACAGCATGGAGGCCATTGGCTGGGGTGGAGGGAGTGAGCGGGAGAGGATAGGAAGCGAGGCTGCGTGGGGATGGTCATGGGGGTTTCGGGACTATGGAAGGACATTGGCTCTTACCCAGAAGCAGACAGGGAGAGCGTGAGGAGAGGAGTGACACTATCAGACGCCAGGCACCCTGCGGACCAGCTGCTGGTGGATGAGAGATCGCAGAGGATGAGGGTGGAAGTGAGAGAATGATGTGGGGCAAGCAGTAGCCCGGGAACAAGGAGGCGATGGTGGCTCAGACCAAGATGGCAACCCTGAAGGTGGCCCACGTGGTTCTAAATATTCCCCCTCTCATCTTTGTCTTTTTTTAAATGTGTATATTTTACTGAGGTATTTTATAAATATAGAATCTAAATATATTTTGAAGGTGCCAACACATTAGATGCGGGATATGAGAAAAATAATTTGACATGCATGTTTTTGGCTTGGGGGAGGGGCAAACATGGAGGACGGCCCTTCAGCTGATCTGGGGGGAGACTGGTGGCAGTGGCGCTTTCGAGCAGGTTTGTTGAATCACCTTCCATCCCTCTACCTCACTTGGTATCCCAACTCCCCCCTTATCTTCAGCTCTCAGGTGAGACGTCAGACCCTCAGCATTCCTCGGGGAATGCTGACCCCCTGCCCCGATGGTGGTCATGGCTCCCTGAGCCGACCCCAATTCCAGCATCTCCCAGCCTGCCTTGTAATCACCTGCTGACTTGTGTTCTGCCTGATCTGAGAGCAACTTGGAGTCAGATGCAGCTTTATTTCTCTGCTTTAGCACAGGGCCTGGCTTGCAGCAGGCCCTTGATGTGGATTTGTTGAGGGGATGAATGATCACCCTTCCAGGAGAGTGGGCTTTCCCAGTGAAAGCCAACGACATCCCTCCACAGTCCCATCACCACCCTGTCCTCCCAGAATCAGGGCATCGATGGGACCAGTTCGATACCACCACGGGCCCCATTTTACAGATTAGAATCGGAGGGCCAGGTAGTGGACCATGGCCTGGATCTCACACTGAAATCCCTGCCTCCATGCTGAGCCCAGCTCTGGCCTCTCTCCCTCAACTGTGTCATTTGGCCAGTCCTGAGCTGGTCTCTGTTGTGGTCCGGAGTCCCCAAGGAGGGGAGGTGCCTGGCTTGGGCCCAGCCACCCTGGTTCCATGCCTGCCTTTCCATGGTCACTCCCCTCACCGCCTTTTACAACATTAACCGTGATGCCCGTCAACCCCAAGCTTCCTTCTGCAGTAGTGATTACTACAGCACGTGGGCAGGTGGGAAAAGAGACCAGTTTCCCCTGTGACCTGCCAGTTGAGCCAGGCAGAGCCCCGGAGCCCTAGTTCCCAGACCCTCTGCTGACCACCCACCTCTGGCTTCCCTTTCTGTCTTCTCACCCGTGACAGCGTCACTCAATCCAGATTGTAAGTGCCTGAACTTGAACTTCTAAAAGCTGCTCTGGCTCTCAACTTTCTCCCCAGGATACTTACACCTGATTCTCTGTTTGTTTTCTTTAAACCTCTGAATCCCTACTGCCCAGCTCTGTGCCTGCCACCTAGCAGAGGCTCAATGAACTTTTGTTGGATGACTGAGTGATTACAGCCTCTGTGTGTTCTCCGGTATTGCATGAGGATGGCCTTTCTCCTCCCAAGCCTGTCAGGTAAGGGGCAGGGCACGTCCACGCTATTCATGTGGCTTCCAAGCTCGGCACAGTGCTGAGAACCCCAGAGCCTCGGGTAGTGAAGACCAACGACATCAGTGAGTTACACCGCATGGCAAACCACACCAAAACAATGACATTAAACAGGCCCATTATGTAGCTTGCACTTCTGCAAGGTGGTGGTTTAGCTGGGGCTCAGCTGGGCAGTTGTTTTGGTCTCAGTGAGGTTCTCTGGTGTCTGTGGTCAGCCATGAGCTGGCTTTGCTGATCCCTGCCTAGTGCTCTCACAGGTCTGAGGTCCTCAACCAGCCAGCTGGCCTGACGACCCTGATCTAGGTGGACTCCTGCCCTCCTGCAGATGGGCCCAGGGTGTTTCTCATGGCAGTGGCAGGCGTTTCCGAGAAAGAGGGGATGTGCGTTGGGCCTCCAGAGGCCTTGCTGGCGAACTGGTGGACCATCACTTCCACCATGTTCTATTGACCGCAGTAAGTCACAAGGCCAGTTCAGAGTTCAGATTCAGGGGTGGGGAAAACAGTCTACCGCTTGATGGGAAAAGCTGAGCATTACATTGTGAGAGGTGAGGATACAGAGAGGTAAGAACAGTTGTGGTCATTTTTGCAATCTACCCCCGGGCATCAGAACGATTAGTAACCACCCTGACTGGATCACTTTAATATTTATTAGAATTTACGCCTTATAACCAGGGGCTTCTAAATGTGGATCGAAATCTTGGATACCCTCAATTCCTTCTCCCTTGCCCTCTTTCTTCATTTCTTTGTTATCTTCCTGGCATGACATCCAGGTGGCAGCCGTGGGAGCTGATGTTCTCATGCTCTGTCTCCTGGGAGGTGAAAATGGCATCGACTTTTTCCTACCTCGGGGTTTTCTGGAGAAGGCAGAACTCCAGCAAATGAGAAACAGAGTCCAAGTGTGCTTCTCGGGTCCTTGGCATGTGGCTGAGACCTTGTTTTCCAGGATCCCTGCTTGGCTCCGGCTGGATCTGGGTTGTGGGTCTGGTTCCCAAATCCATCCTGTATCCTGATTTTGAGGTGGGGATGGAGGGAGAGTTTAAGGCAGATCCTGGGGCCTTTCCCCTCCTGGAAATTTCCTGGGGTGGGGGTAGGCGATATCTCTCTACCCTGTCACCTTGTTTTATTGCTTCCTAGCGCTTACTGCTATTGGAATGTACTATTTATGTGTATGTTTATGGTCTGTCTCCCTCCATAGAAAGCCAGGATTCTGTCTTTTCCACTGTTGATCTCCAGCCCTCTGATGCCAAGTGACAAAGGAGTATCCCAGACCAGACCGACCAGGGACCCGTGGCCTCACTAGCATTGGAGTTTGCGCCTGCCGCAGCAGGGCTAGCTGGAGAAAAACTGCTTGAAGTTTGGGCAGGTTCTCTTTGAGGCGGATTGCGTGTCACACTCGCAGGCTCTTAGCCCACAGAGGCAGCTGACACCAGGACCAAGGGCGCATTCAACTGAAGGGAGACAGAGGGTCACAGGGGGCTTCCATCCACTCCCAGGGTTTGATTCTAAAGTTGGGGAGAGCTGGGAGCTCGCTGCAAGGGGTCAAGGGTTGAAAATAGAAAGGAAAGGAACTGGGAGTTCTTTTCTTTTGTCCCCAAGCCGTTCCCCCACCACACCGGGACATGCCCCAAGAAGAAGCCTGGAAGGAAGCGAGAGAAGGAGCAGGTGTGGGCTGCACGGAGGGGCCCTGGGTTAGTGCTGCCAGGCAGCACCCAGGCCAAGGACACGAAACATATTTTTTCAGAACTCAGCCCCTCCTTCCAACAGCTTACCTGGCATCTCACCTGGATGTCGCAGGCATCTTCAATGTAAGACTCCCCAAAGAAAGCTCTTGATGTAAGGGTCCCTTTCCGGCCCCCAGCCCACTGAGCTGGTCCTCCACCCACACTCTCGGCTTGGGAAATGGCAGCCCCTCCCACTCAAGCCAGAAAACTAGCAGCAACCTTGATCTCTACCCCCCTTTCAATTTCACAGCCCATCCACCCAAAGTTCCATTGATGTCTCTATGTTTAGCATATTTCACTCCGCCCTCTTCTCTCCATCTTCTTGGCCACAATCCCAATCTCTGTCATCACCAGCAATTCCACCCTAATGGAAGGAAATAAACAGGGACTGTCTTTAAAATTTTTTTTTTAATTTTATTTATTTTTGGCTGCGTTGGGTTTTCATTGCTGCACACAGGCTTTCTCTAGTTGCGGTGAGCGGGCTTCTCTTGCACTGGCTTCTCTTGTTGCAGAGCACAGGCTCAGTAGTTGTGGCGCACAGGCTTAGTTGCTCTGCGGCATGTGGGATCTTCCCAGACCAGGGCTGAATCCCTGTCCCCTGCATTGGCAGGCGGATTCTCAATCACTGCACCACCAGGGAAGTCCGAGATCGTCTTTAAATGTAACTTGAATTAGGATCACTCTGTTGCTGAAATCCCTGATGTGGTTTCCTACTATTTGGGCAAAGATATCCCAAATCCTTGCCATGGACTCCGAAGCAGGCTTGCCATGATGGGGTCCCCGCCAACCTCTCCATCCTCACAGACCTCCACTCTCTCACCTTCACTCTGCTCCAGGACCAATGGCCTCTTTATGTCACATATTTTGTTTGATCTTGTCCCAGGGCCTTTGCACTTGCTATTCTCTTTGTCTGAAACACTTCTCTCCAGGATTTTTAAGTGGCTGGGTCCATCCCACCTTTGGGTCTTGGTCAAATTTCCTCTCTTCAGAGAGGCTCTCCCTGCCCACTCCTTCTAAAGCTTCTCCAGCCACTCTCTCTCACATCCCCATTTGTTTGATTCACCATACTTTTCATATCTCTTATTTCTCTTATTTGTTTACTTGCTTGTGTCTGTTTCTCATCAACAAAGTGTAAGCTCTGTGAGACTGGGGCGTTTTCTGTCCTGTCCCTCCCAGTATCCACAGCTGGGATACTATGCTGGCACATAGTAGGTACTCAATAGTCATTGAATAAGTGAATGAAGTCTCAGTGGGCCTTTGGGATTGAGTGTCTGCACTGTGGCCAAGTGACCACTAGGTGGGCATCTTTCATTTAGTAGTCAGAGTTATAGTGCTCTGTGCATGGGCGCATAAGCATGTGCGTGTGCGTGCGTGCGTGCTTGTGTGTGTGTGTGTGTGTGTGTGTGTGTGTGTATGTGTGTGTGTGTGTGTGTGTAGGGGACGTCTAAGGCAGCCTCCTTCTAGATAACTCCACCCCAGTTCCACTCTCTCTTTTTTTTTTTTAATGAAAGCTTATTTATTTATTTATTTATTTATTTATGGCTGTGTTGGGTCTTCGTTTCAGTGCGAGGGCTTTCTCTAGTTGTGGCGAGCGGGGGCCACTCTTCATCGCGGTGCGCAGGCCTCTCACTGTCGCAGCCTCTCCTGTTGCAGAGCACAAACTCCAGACACACAGGCTCAGTAGTTGTGGCTCACGGGCCTAGTTGCTCCGCGGCATGTGGGATCTTCCCAGACCAGGGCTTGAACCCGTGTCGCCTGCATTGACAGGCAGATTCTCAACCGCTGTGCCACCAGGGAAGCCCTCCACTCTCGTTTGAGGGTTGGGGGGGAAGTGAGGAAGTGAGGTGGCCAGACTCCCTGATGTGTTGGTCCTGGGCAAGTTAGTTTCAGTATCATTTATAAAATGGTGATAGGGCTTCCCTGGTGGCGCAGCGGTTAAGAATCCGCCTGCCAGTGCAGGGGACAGGAATTCGATCCCTGGTCCAGGAAGGTACCACATGCCGCAGAGCAACTAAGCCCAGGTGCCACAACTACTGAGCCTGCGCTCTAGAGCCCGTGAGCCACAACTACTGAGCCCGCATGCTGCAACTACTGAAGCCCGCACGCCTAGAGCCCCTGCTCTGCAACAAGAGAAGCCACCAGAATGAGAAGCCCGTGCACTGCAACATAGAGTAGCCCCCGCTCTCCACAACTAGAGAAAGCCTGCGCACAGCAACGAAGACCCAATGCAGCCAAAAATAAATAAAATAAATAAAATTTTTAAAAATGGTGACAAAAGCGATAGTATCAAAAGTAAATAATGGCGTCTACTTCACAGGATTGTTGTGAGGATTTTCACTGTTGCCGTTACAGATGGAGTGGTCTGGATGTGCTCAGAACAGAGAGAGGCCTCTATAAATGCTTGTTATTATGACAATGGTGCACCCTTAGCTTCACATGTTGGATAAAGAAGGGCCCTTTGAAGCTGGACCAGTGCTGGCTATCGTCTGTTTGTTTGCCTTTCCCCCTCTCCGAAGTCTACAATTCCTGCAGGAAGCTGTCCTCCCACATCTCACTGGAGCCTGGATTTCTCAAGACATGTTGACACCCACCCTACGCCTCAGCTGTACCTCTCCACTCACCCTCAGGAAATGTGCCAGGGATGGTTCCTGCCGCTCCCACTGTTCCTGGTGCCTGGATCACCTTTGCCTTCGCGCTCTCCCTTCTCCATCTGTGACAGTCCTTCAAGACCCATCAGGCCCCAGCTCCCGCAGGGACTCCCTGAGAACCTCCATCCCCTCCATGTCCAGGTCTCTCACCTCTGCCCAGCATGCCCCTTGCTGCCCTCCCCCGGCAGCCGCCATGGCCTGCAGGGGCTCACCGGGTTGTTTGGCTGCTGCCCTTGGTGGGGTCCAGGGCTACTTGGGCACAGGGCCATGCCCCATCCAACCTCGCTTCCCTCCCAAAGGGCCTGGCACCTGGTGCTGTCACTTACCCGGATGCTGCTTCTCTGGAAACTGGAAGCGAGGCGCTTTTCTCACCCTTTCCTCTTTCGCATACTTCTCCCTTCCCGTTTATCTCTGTTTCTTGTTCCTAGTCTGTAACATCTCTTCTTTCTTCCATCTCAATTCACCAAGCCTCCTTCCTTTCTCACCACCCCCTTTCCGGCTTTGTCTTCCGCTCTTTTCCAAAGCGCGGAGTATAATTCTCTCCTGCTGTCTGGTCCTACGTCTAACAGCTTGCGCAGGGTGCAGGCCGTCAGGACCGACCTGGAGCAACGCTCTATTGCCGTGGACATCCCACCGCCGTTGTGGCATCAGGCCAGTCATGGGCTGGAAGAAGAGGCAGCCCTGGGCCAAGAAATGCCATGTTTGGAAGGTCATCTTTTAAAAACAAGCCCAAACCCAGATCCTGCATCTTCCGATTTGCTGATGGGGAAACTGAGGCATGAAGAATGGAACTGACAGCTTTCGGATATGTTTTCTCATTCCATGAAATATACCTCCACCAATGAGACAAAGCAAGAAGGTCTACGTTCCTGCCTGGGCTAACCCAGACTGCCTGCCACGCTGCTACTGGCTGTGCCCGGCCTCCGACCTGGTCTCTAAACCCTCTCCTTGGGAGCTCTTGTTTTGAAGCTCAAGGCTCTAAATACCACCGAGCACTGCTGACTCTCCACTTCTCACCTCAGCCTAGACATCTCCTTTGAGCTCTAGATGCCAATAGGCTTGTGTTCACGTGACTCCCTCTTGAGTGTCTGATATGCATCTCAAACCCAACATGGCTCTTCCAGGCTCTCTCTGTGTCTGCAGAGTCTGCTCTCCCCCATCTGCACAAGCTCGTAGATGCACCACCATCCATCGCTGCTCAGACCAAGAACCTCAGAGTCAGCCTCCCTTACCTTCAAACCCCACATCTAATCCATCAGCAGGTCCTATCAATCTACCCCCCAAACACACGCAGCATCTGGCGCTTCTCCCCAGCTATCGACCTGTGCAATGGTCGCTTCTCCTGAAACACCCCACTAATGGCTCCCCGTTTCTTCCCCTGCTCCCCAACTTCTCTGTACAGGGGCCAGAGTGATACTTCTAAAGCAAAACCTGAGCAGATCACTTCCTGCTTTAATGCTCCCCCTGCAACCGAAGGAGAAGGTGAGTCCCTCACCCCATGGCCAGGCCCCACCGGACTCATTCCTGTTGGGCCCCCCCCAGCTCCTCGTCTCCTTCCGCACTAGCTAAATGCCACCTCCTTAGAGAGGCCTTCTACAGCCACATAAAGTAGCCATCCTCCCCGCGCACCCACACCCCCTGCCCTTCTGCCCGCTGCCATGCTCATCCTTTAGCTTGTGGCCTTATTTTAGATGCTTCATAGCACTTGTCACTACCTAAGTGTATCTTTCTTTCTTTCTGAATATTTTATGGGCCGTCTCTCTCCCTGCACACAGGCAGGGAGTTTGTCTTTTCATTGCAGATCTTCAGCCCCAGACACGCTGTAAACGCTCCATCCCAGTTTGCTACTGCCTTACTGGCTGGGCTTACACGGCCTGCGGGGCAGTGAATGAAGCCCCCATCCCAAGAAACAGGGAGTCGGTTTCTCAGTCCAGATCTGCCACCTGCATGTTCTAGCAGGGCAGGCAAGTTGTTCCTCTCTGAGCATCTTCCCTCGGCTTTCAGGTGAGCGTACGGGTGCTTGCATTGACTATTTCATGATTTTTTTTTCATTCACTCACTCATCAAACAAACAGGTATTAAGTTCCTAACCCGTGCCTGCCCTTTGGCTAGGAAGTGCGGAGGTACAGGTCTGAGCGAGTGGACCCCACACTGCATAGCTCTGGGCATCCTCTGTGGCCTTATGAGGATAAGTGCCGCCCCCAACAAGTGCTCTCCGCTCTCCTGGAATTCACATTCCAGTCGAGGGGAGAATCAATGCATAAATAAACAAATAATCAAACAAGAAAATGAGATGATGTCAGGTTGAGACAGATGCTAGGAGAGGAAATGGGTGATGTGTCAGTGAGCGGAGGTGTTGTGAGGAGGAAACTCAGTAGCAAAGGAGAAAGATCTTTGCAAACTACAAATTCCAGTGGTTACCTGCTTCACCCTCCCCCTTCGGCAGAGGGAGAAGTCACAGGCTCAGAGATGGAGGTGACAGTGGTACCTCTGGCTGGAACCTGGGCTCTGCTGCCCACGGCCGGGCTCCCTGCTGCACT
Organism: Lipotes vexillifer; assembly: GCF_000442215.2. NCBI lineage: Eukaryota > Metazoa > Chordata > Mammalia > Artiodactyla > Lipotidae > Lipotes > Lipotes vexillifer. The sequence goes on along the minus strand of NW_006786690.1, from coordinate 6,771,818 downwards.
ACAGATGCATTCATGTGGGGGTGGAGGGGGCGTCACCACTGGCAGATCTTAAAATCCCTTGCGAATGCCCAGGA
>NW_006786690.1:6753626-6771073 GCF_000442215.2 Lipotes vexillifer | reverse complement strand
ACTTATGTAAGCCCACTCAACAGAGGGCTAATGACCTCCCCGGTTACCCGAGGAGAGCCTTCGCCCCTCGGCAAATTGGCCCCAGGGCTTGGGTTCCAGGCCCTTCCCTGCACTGAGCTCCCAGTGACATTTAGAGACATGGGCAGGCCAAGTTGTTTTTCTCCTTTCCCTTCCCTGCTTACACCGACTGCATCCTGGAGCAGCCACTGGTTGCTAGGCAACCTGGGACCAGGCTTAGGTGCGGGATTTCAGAACTTGGAGGCTGGGGAGGTGGTTAACCCTTGCAAGGCAGCTCCTTGAACTGCAGTATAACTGGGGTTAGAGTGGGCGAGCTTTTATCCTATAAGGGGTTAATAACATTAGCTCAAGGGGAGTCAAATGCAGAGGAGATGCTTCCAAGAAATCTCTCAACAGTACTAAAAAAAACTCCCAGTGCTTTCCCACAAAGTAAAGGGGAAAAGGAAACTGAGATTAAACGAAAGAAATCTCAACTTCTAAAAGGAGGGGCATTAGCTAACTAAGCACCTGCTCTGAGCTGGGTTACTTTAGTCAGTCCTTTAGTGACCTTATGAAGTTCTGATTAGTATCTCCATTTTACAGATGAGGAGACTAAGGCCCAGGGGGGCTGTGCAATTATCCAGCTAGAAAAGGTGAAGCTGGGATGCAGGCCCAGCTCTGCCTGACTCCAAAGCGTGTGCTGTCTCTGGGCCTCTTAGCAGGGTACATAGAGCTAGAACAGAAAGATCTGGGTCCTTGCAGAGGGGGCAAATTCCTTCCGCTCTTCTTTGCCCCTTGGGCCAGGGCTGAACATTCTGACAAGGCTGTTGTAGATAATGAGACTTGCATTTGCGTGAGCCCCCAGTCAAGAGCAGCCCCATCGCCATCCCAGCGGCCCCATGCCCCTGGGGAGGATGGTGGGAGGCAGGGGCACCAACTGGGGTCAGACGACCTGGGTCTGAATCCCAACTCTTCTTTCCCTGGCTGTGTGGCCTTGGCCATCTCACTTAACCTCTCTGAGCCTAAGGGTCCTCCTCGATAATGGGGAGAATAATGCCCACCTCAAAGGTTTATCACGGATTCACAGTGCTGAGTGTAAAGCGTCTGTCATATGCTCATGAACTGTAGCTGTTGTTAGTGCACCTATTTTATGGATGAAGAAACTGAGGCCTAGAAAACTCAGGCCAGCAGTGTGTTCCAGAGCACTGGAAAGCCTCAAGATGTATGAGTTTTAATCTTGCCTGTTACCTTGGATCAAACCCTTCTCCATCTCTGGGTCTCAGTCTCCCCATTGCTACAATGAGGGTTTGGTTTCTATGGTCCCAAGGGCATTTTCAGCTCTGGAGAAGGCCAGGACAGCAGGGCCTGCGGCTGGCTGCCTTGTTCTGTGCCCCTGGCCCTGGCACAGCACTGGCCCTGGATGGGCACCCAATGGGTGCTCAGTTGATACTGGGCAAGTGAATGGATGTGTGTGGGGTTCACTTGGGGTCTCAGCACACACTGGAATAGGGGTTTGGCAAGGTGGGGGTGGGGACAACAGCAGGGTCAGCCTGGTCCTCACTAGCTGGGGCGGCTGAGGAGGGGGTGCTGATGTCCTGGTGAGGACGGAGAAGCATCCCTCCGTGCTAACTCCCTAAGCAAGATGTTGAGCTCTGGGAGCCCTGGTCAAGATTCGGGAGCAACTGGCTACTGCTGCTTGGCAGGGGCCAGCACCTGCAGAAAGCAGGGCCAGGCCACGAACTTTCCAGTCCAGCTCCCGGCCCCTGCCTGCACCTCTCCTCACCCCCCAGCCTGATGTGCCAAAAGCAGAGAACGTTCCCTGTGCGACCTCCCGGGACTCCAGCCTCTGCACCCAGGCCACTCTCCCCCGTTTCCTGGGGTCCTGGGCTGCGCTCTGATCCCCACCTGGGAGGGTGAAGAGAGTTGATAAGGAAGCTGCTCCAGGTGCAGAGAGCCCGGGCTGGCCCCTGTGACACAGGAGCAGCGGGCAGAGGCTTGGCCTGGACCTGAGACCACAGTGCGGGAAGGTCCTTTGCACTTACTGAAATTCCACTTCCCTCCTCAGAACACCGTCTCCCTCCTTCGTTGGGCCCTGCACTTTACAGGGGCATCAGAGGAGAGAGCTCTTAGAGCATATTTTCTCTCATAGTGATGCTTTTCAACCATTCTAAGGTAACAGTTAACATGACAGATGTTAAGATCAAGGCGAAAAGAGATGAGAAGAAACCATGTGAAAGTGAGACCGTGAGCTGGGCTGAGGGGAGCTAGGGGCAGCTTTTCTGTGTGCCTCTCCACCACCAACTGACAGCCAGGCTCGGCCCCTGTCTTCCACCATGTGGAGCCACGAGGGTTGGGAGGAGGACGTCAGAAACTTGGTCCCTGGCCTCCAGAGGGCATCATGTGCGGAAGCAAACAATCCTCTGCGGACAACCTCCTCCAGTCACCCCCTCCCCCGCCCCTCCACTAGACCCTGACCCCTCCCCATCTCCTGGACATGGCCTTGGGGGCCTCACAGAGGAGACGCCTTGCTTTAGGCCTGAGGATGGTCACAGCCAGAGAGCTCCAACACAGGAAGTCTCCTTGAGCTCACATAAGAAAAAGGGGGTTCCCTCCCCATCGGTGATGTGCTTGGGGGGGCCAAGAAGCAGACTCCGCTGAAGCTGGTCTCCTGTCTGTAGGGGCCTGAGCCACGTTTCACCACTGGGACCAGGGAGACTGCACCACCCTAACGCTCAGTGTGTCCTAAGCCGGAGCCCTGGCTGGGGGCTCTGGGAGATGAGTGGAAGTGAGGTGGTTCCCCGGCCTCGGAAGAAGACGGGCGATCTCCAAGACACACTCACAGCTCTGAATAAACACACAAGCGGGGGGACAGTGGCTCACGCAACTCCCCAAGGCCAAGCGGAAGGCGAGTCACACGTTCGAAGGGGCATTGAAACCACCGGTTCCGCTGAAACGAATGGCGTTCACGACAAGGCCATGGCCCAGCACCTGCGAATGGGCTTGTTCTTTAGATCCAACTTGCCCTACACACCCAGCAGTCCCAGAACATGCTCTGGGAGATCAGGGGCCCCTCCCCGCGTTCTGGACACTCAGTACTTGCCCACCCTGTCCTTGGCCCTCTTCCTTGAATGGCCTCCATGACACGTGGGTTCCCTTCCCCATCCCCCTCCTGTTGACTTTGGTGTCCCCCCCCACCCCCGCACTTATCCCAGTGCTTGGCACGCAATCACCCTTCCCAAATATTTGTTCAGCTGAACGACAGCTGAGCTGCTTTGTTAACACATGACAGACATCAGGAAGAAGCTTCTCAATGCCAACAGCTGCCGGGCGAAGCTGCAAAGTTCACTGTACCCTCGAGTCAGCAGCTACTTATGGAGCACATGCAAGACCCCGGGCGGGGGCGGGGCGCTCTGCCCTGCACCCCGCCTCTGGAGGGAGCTGGGGGCACAGCTGCGAATGGGGACCAGGGAGGGACCGGGCCAGGACTCTGATTCTCGGAATTACAGCTCTCCATCCCAAAGCACTTGGAAAAAAAAATCTCATTTCCCCCAAATTCTCTGGGTCCACAAGGCTGACCTTAAGGAAAGGCCCAGTTTCAAAGACATTCCCTACAGAGAAGGCAACTCACAGATCACGGTCCCGTTGGCCACGCGGAACTGGTAGCCGTTCAACACGAGCTGGCAGCTGAGTTTCTCGCGGCAGCAGTCGTGGGCCAGGCAGCACCTGGCAGGTAGATGGAGGGAGATGACAGCTTTCCTGAGGGTGGCCCTGGGGAACTGGCTGGAAAGGATTCACATGCCTCCATCCGCCCCCCGACCCCGCCCCGGTGAGAAGGTGCGGAAGGCAGGGGGGTAACTTCCTGATGATATTAAAAATCACAGAAAGAGGGCTTTCCTGGTGGCGCAGTGGTTGAGAGTCCGCCTGCCGATGCAGGGGACACGGGTTCGTGCCCCGGTCCGGGAAGATCCCACATGCCACGGAGCGGCTGGGCCTGTGGGCCATGGCCGCTGAGCCTGTGCGTCCAGAGCCTGTGCTCCGCAACGGGAGAGGCCGCAACGGGAGAGGCCACAACGGTGAGAGGCCCGCGTACCGCAAAAAAAAAAAAATCACAAAAAGAGCCCTCCTCTACCTACTGCTGTCTCATGAGTGCCTCACAGTAACCCTAGGACGTGCAGTCCTTGTCTCCGTTTTATAGGAGAGGAACTGAGATCCAGAGGTGAATTTCCCAAAATCATACGGCTGGAAGGTGATAGAGTCAGGACTCAAATCTAGGTGCCCATGACTTATTCATTCATTTAATGACTTTTGACTGAGCACTGAATGTGTGCCCAGCCCTGGGAGAGGCTCTGAGCAGAAAGGGTCAGCACATCAGACATAATCCTTCAGTCTTTGCTCTCCCGAGGTTCAGGGTTGGCCAGGGGAGGGGTGGGCATGTCGGGAGGGGAGAGCACGGGAGGAGAGAAAACAGCTGGGGGACGGCCTCGGCGCCCCCTCTTCCACCACGTCTGAGTGGCAGGAACACAGAGATCTGGGGCTGGATTCTATGACATGAAAAGGATCAGCTTCTGGCCGATGCCCTGGGCTGGACGCTCTGTCTTCCTCACTCACCATCCCCACCCACACGTGGGCTCTTTGCCATTGGTCATCGTTGGCTAATAGTGTTAAAATTCTCATCAGCCACAGGACTTGGAAGGGGAGGCACGGAGTGTCAAAGGGCCCGGACTTTGAAACAGGCAAATTCTGGTTCAAGTCTTGACCCTGCCACTCAAGGGCTCTGTGTCTATGGGCTCTGTTGTTTTGTTTAGTGGGTCCCTCACCGTTGTCACCTGTAGAATGGGGACGGTGGCACGGCCTCGGCCATGTGCTGGGAGCATTAAACCAAGCCCTGCATGCAAACCACCAATCCCAGGGCTCAGGATGTGACGGGCATTTCATCAGTGTCAGGTCCCCTCAAGGGCTCTGGGGTCCTTCCAGCTGGAACATTCCATGGTCTCATGAGCCCAGCCCAGAGGAATCAAGCTCCAGGAGTGATATTCACGCCCTACTACAGGGATATATTTATCCACACTACGGTGAAAGTGACTAGGAACATTTTGCTTCTTATTTCTTCAAATAAAAAGATGCACAAACCATCCTGTTTCCTACCTCCCTGTTCCCTCCCCAGATTAACACCAACCTCCACCTTTTCTGGGAATTCGCCCTCCCCCACCCCCATCCTTAGAAGTAGGCCTGGCAGCCAAGTTTGTGCCATGTGTCCTCGCCCAGATGGACAACTTTTCCAAACTGGGCCACTTGGATTCTCTTTCCTGGAAAATGGAATTAGGACTGGGAGACAGTTGGTCAGTCTTGCTGCATCTGTAATCCTAAAAACTGGAGGCCTGAGAGAAGACCACGTTTCCCATGAGGACTGAGAGCTGAACATTCTAGAGCTCTGGGCAGGGCTGTGACCACATAATCTGCAAAGCCCCTGCAAAGGGGCCCCTTATTCAAACATTGTCAAGCATTTCCGGAAGGTGACAGAGCAGGGAACCTCATGCGGGCCCTGGATAGCTGCATAGGCCACGGGAAGCCAGCCCCAGCCTTGGGTTCAAGACCACCCTCCCACTCCCATTCAGTTTTTTTCCTTACCCTCAGGCTCACCTGAATTGGTTTCGGTTCCTTACAACGCAAGGGTCCTAACACCCTCTCTCTCTTCAAGCAAATGAACCGACAGGAAGCCTCAGAGCCTCTGCACTCACCTGTCAGTGTCATCCATGGGGATCCCTATGCCCCCAAGCCCGCAGTAGCAGCCATATCCATAATTTGAGAAAAAGGCGCTCCTCCCTGTGATGTGTTTGACCGTCCTTTGAAAACTGCCAGAAGCTGCCTTGGGTGGGGGCCGTCACTGCCAAGGAGAAAATAAGGAAGAAGCGAAGGTGCGATGAGAAAGATGCTGCTTTCAGGTCCCCTAGCCAGAGCGCTTAGCATTCAGATATCAGGAGACCCCTAAATGTGGTGCCTGGGCATCAGCCCCTTTAACGGGGACAAGATAGGGTCATGCTTACCGCGTTACACAGCTAGTGTCTCGCTAGCCCAGGATGAGAACCCAGTTTCCATGACATTCAGGACAATACTATCAACTACAGTCTTCTCCCCAAAGTAAAAGACCACCATCCTGGGCAGAAACACTCTCAGATCTGACGTTAAACATTAACGAGAAAGGTTCAAAGCCAGAAAGGTAGTCCTTGCAAATGCCATCAGGCATTCACAACCTCACGGGAGAAACAAAATACTCAAGAGGCAGAAAAACTTGTCATCAATCCATTTTTTTAATGGCAAATACACATGGACCTAGCGACTTTTACAAAATGCTTAGGAAAGTGAGGGGGAAAAATTATATATATATGTATGTATGTATGTATATACATATATATATGTGTGTGTATACATATATATACAGGGATGTTTGCTGCAGCATTATTTGTGATATCAAAAACTTGGAGACTACCCACATGCCCACAGACAGGGAGATAATAACTAAATGATGTCTTGAAAACATACTACTTTTAACAATATCACTAGGCAATGGGACTGAGGAAGTAGGTGGAGATAAACAACAGATAAACAACATTTATCTTAAATATTTTCCTGCTGTCTGATATATATATATATATATATATATATATATATATATATATATATTTCTTTTTCTTACAAAAAGCGTGTTTTACTTTTCTATTGAAATGTTTCAAATGTACATATATAAAGGCCTAGAAGGATGTATATCAAACTCTGAAGTGTAGGAAAAGGATCAGGGTCTGGGAAGGATGAGAAGGGGCTTTATCTTGTTACTCCATATTCTATACTCTTGTTACTCTGTGTATTTTTCTTAATTACAAGCAGATACTAATTTTACAATAAAAATAAAATAAAAACATGAACTTTTAGAAGAACTTTTAGAAGACAGGAGGTTTGGAGAAATTTTCCTAGGAGGCTTCCCACCTCATACTGTGATTTTGGATGCCTTGTTGTCACAAAGCATTGCAGAGGGGGCCAAAGCCTGGGGGTGGTCTCTGGGTCCAGAGCAGCCCCTGGAGAGAGGGCAGGACCACACTCAGACACTGCTCTTGGGGTACACGATGGGGGCTGCAGCAGTGGCTCTTCCTACACATGGGTCCCCTGCCTCTAACATCATGATCTGGAAAACTGTAAATTCCACCACTGACTAAGGGAAAAGGGAACCCCATCTTTGACATTTTGACTTAGGAAGCCCAAAGCGATTGCTTCACAGCTGAAACAGATAGAAAAATGGATTTGAGCAAATCTCTACTCATCTAATCAAACCAAAGAGTCAAAGAGTTTTCCAACAAACCCAACACGGTTTCCTAGTAAGTTCTCTTTCACTTTGCAGAGGTATGTCATCGGATCTCCTGGTAGCAATGACTTATAATTACTAATTATTCCATAGGTCACCGTAAGAATGGCTTTCTGGTGAGAATTAATCATTCCTAAATTAGCTAGATATATGTCTGCATTTTTGTCCTGGAATCCACAAGACTTTAAATAAAGGCAGCTAGCATCCAAATGAAAAAAAGACTCCTGAATGGTGTGTGTGTGGTAAAACAATAGTCAAATGCCCTCTTTCTTAGCAAATGGTTAGCAACCTTTGATTTTCTAGACGTTCTGTGAGATCCCAACACCAAGATCAACCCATTTTGTAGAAAAAGCAGAAGCAGGAGGACTTTGGTGGGGGCTGTTCCACTCCTGATTCCCCTTTGAGCGACACCTGATTTCCCCTCACCTGATGCTACCTGAGGAGGGGCCACCCCGGACACAGACACACAGACACACACAGCGGCTTTGAGCTCACTCAGCTGTTACTACTTACGACAGGAGACAAAGACCACGAGAACCCCAAAAACCTTTATCCCTGAGGAGACCAGGGGGTCGGAGGCACCAGGATCACACTTTCCTCTGCTTTCGAGGGCTCTGCCAGCTGAACTTCTGTTTGGGGAGGAAATAAGCAAAATGAGGGAGGCCACGTAGATGTGAAACCCCAACACAGTGCAGGCCTTCAAAAGCCCTCAGTGGAGGGCTCGGAGCAAAGAGACCTTTTTCAAACCTAATTATCTCTGAATATGATAATCCCTCGGTTATTTAGACCTAAATATAAAGATGAGAAGGGTTCAATTGTTTGAAAAGTGCAAGGTTTTTTTTTTTTAATTTCTTTCTTTGGCAATACTACGCCTTCATCTTTTTTATTTTTCTTTTGAAGATTCAGTATTTCCTCTGTTGCCAAGTTGACAGGCAAATGCTATATGACTCGTGTTGGAAATCCAGTGTGGGAAAGTCTGGCCCCATTTGCATGGTAGTCCTCCTCTGTTTTCCTTCCTTGATGCCCAGGTATCTTATTCATAAACTTAGCCCCTCTGAATCTGGCTTTCCTCTCCTAAAGAGACTAAACTTGGGGCTTCCCTGGTGGTGCAGTGGTTGAGAGTCCGCCGGCCAATGCAGGGGACACAGGTTCGAGCCCTGGTCTGGGAAGATCCCACATGCCGTGGAGCAACTAGGCCCGTGAGCCACAACTACCGAGCCTGTGCGTCTGGAGCCCGTGCTCTGCAACAGGAGAGGCTGCGATAGTGAGACACCCATGCACCGCGATGAAGAGTGGCCCCCGCTTGCCGCACCTAGAGAAAGCCCTCGCACAGAAACGAAAACCCAACACAGCCAAAAATAAATATAAAAATAAATTAATTAATTAAAAAAAAAGAGACTAAAATTGACTATCAGTAATTTCAAACATTTGTTAAGAAATTAGTTGGAATCTAAAAAAAAAAAAGATACAAATGAATTTATTTACAAAATGGGAATGCATTCACAGACGTAGAAAAGAAACTTATGGTTATCACAGAAGGCAGTGGGGGGGGAGGGATAAATTAGGAGTTTGGGATTAACAGATACACACTACTGTATATGAAATAGATAAATTACAGGGAACTCTACTCAATACTCTAATAACCTAACACAGGAAAAGAATCTGAAAAAGACTAGGTATACGTGTATGTATAACTAAATCACTTTACTGTACACCTGAAACTAACACAACATTGTGAATTGATTAAACTTCAGTTAAAAAAAGAAAAAACACTTAGCAGATCATTGCATCATAACAATGTATTATTTCTTTTTTTAAAATTAATTAATTAATTTATTTGCTGCGTTGGGCCTTCGTTGCTGTGCGCAGGCTTTCTCTAGTTGCAGCTAGCAGGGGCTATTTTTTTAAATTTTTTTTTGCGGTACGCAGGCCTCTCACCGCTGTGGCCTCTCCCGCTGCGGAGCACAGGCTCCGGACGCGCAGGTTCAGCGGCCATAGCTCACAGGCCCAGCCGCTCCGCGGCATGTGGGATCTTCCCGGACAGGGGCATGAACAGGTGTCCCCTGCATCGGCAGGCGGACTCTCAACCACTGCGCCACCAGGGAAGCCCAGGGGGCTACTCTTTGTTGCGGTGTGCGGGCTTCTCATTGCGGTGGCTTCTCTTTGTTGCGGAGCACAGGCTCTAGGCCTGCAGGCTTCAGTAGTTGTGGCATGCAGGCTTCAGTAGTTGTGGCACACGGGCTCAGTAGTTGTGGCACATAGGTTTAGTTGCTCCGCGGCATATGGGATCTTCCTGGACCAGGGCTCAAAACCTGTGTCTCCTGCATTGGCAGGCGGATTCTTAACCACTGCACCACCAGGGAAGTTCCATTTTTATTTCTAATAAAGTAAATTCTTTGTTAAAAAAAGAAAAAAGAAAAAAATTCTTACATGCCAGGTGCTATTTTCTTTAAGGGCTTCATGGGTGCTACATTATTCAATCCTCACAATAACTTAGGAGGCTCTATTATCAGCTTAGAGATGGAGAAACTGAGGCCCAGAGAGTTTGGACAACTTCCTTGTGCTCAGACAGCCCCCTACTGCACAGACTTGTGGGTACCAACTAAAATAATGCAAGTAAAACTGCTTGGCACTATAAAATGCTGTACCAGGCAACCACACCCTTCGTATTATAGCATCTTACAGGAAAACCCGAACGAACTTTTTGGCCAAACCAATATCATCAGCAATGGTAACGGTAGCCATATCCAGCACACTTCCCACAGGACGACAGAGGAGAATGTGGGGTCAGGGTCCCACATCCTCACATGGAGCCCCCACTAGTTAGTCAACAGCTGTCTTTAAATACAAGTGGTTTTTATGCACTCCATCATAAATCAGGCTAACTCTGATAAGGTCAAGACTTGGACTATGAACCCTAGCTCAGCAGAGCCTAGAGGATTTGGCAGGTGTAGAGCTTCAGCTAGATTTGCACTCCGTGGCAAAGTTTCCCAGGAAGATTTCAAAACGAGCGACCTGCTGAAGCGTCCTGGGAGAGTTTGCCATTTTTGCCCTCGTTGGCAAGTTTCTGGTGGATGCTTCGAGACTGGACCCTGACGGGGCCTGGTCCCAGGCAGCCTTCGTTTCAGATGCTGCACGGGATGTTTTTCAATGAGGTTCCATCTTACAGGCTGGCTTCCTTTGTCTCTTTTGAGTGTGAAAAAATAACTGTGTGGTGGTTTAGCCCATGATGAAGGGACTCATATCTTTCAAAAGATCGGGTGGTGACACTTTGGAGAGACAAAGAAAGGGACCTGGGTGCACTACCGGTAATGAGATGGTACAGACTCTTATTAAGCACCAACTATGCGTTCTTCTAATGAGACAAGACTGTGGCCCAAGGTGGGCCTCCAAGCTGACCAGAGACCAAATAGGTAAATATAGACCATATATAGATCGAAAGTCCCATGTGCAGAAGTTCTATTCATTCTCCATTGATCCCGAATGCTTGGCATAGCTTCTGGCAGGTCCTCTCTTTAGGGATGGGATATCAGCTGTTACTGACACTGTCACTCATTCACTGGGAATTGCCTCTGTCTGGTCGAAGGTTATGACTCTGCCAGGTGATGGGGGGAGGAGTAGCTCCTGGTCGAGGTGATGATTTAAAGGGCCAAACCCCCCACCCCCAGGATGTTGAGAAAAGGGAACTCTCGTGCACTGTGGGTGGGAATGTAAATTGGTGCAGCCTCTGTGGAAAACAGTATGGAGGTTCCTCAAAATATTAAAAGTAGAACTACCATACGATCCAGCTATTCCACACTAATCCGAAAACGCAGATGAACCATATGTTCATTATTTTCAGTAGCCAAGGTATGAAAGCAACCTAAGCATACATATATATAACGAAATATTACTCAGCCATAAAAAAGTTAAAATTTTTGCCATTTGCAACAACATGGATGAGCCTAGAGGGTATTATGCCAGCTGAAATAAGTCATAAAAAGAAAGACAAATACCATATAATTTCACTTATATGTGGTATCTAAAAAACAAAACAAATGAACAAACAAAACAGAAACAGAGTCATAAATATGGAGAACAAACAGGTGGTTACCAGAGGGGAGGGAGGTGGAGGGTTGGATGAAAGAGGTGAAGGGCATTAACAGATACAAACTTCCAGTTATCAAATGTCACGGGGATGTAATATACAGCACAAGGAATATAGTTAATAATACTGTAATAATTTCGAGTGGTGACAGATAGTTAATAGACTTATCATGGTGATCATTTCATAATGCATTTCCTCAGTCACTCAGGTAAACCCCTGAAATTAACAGGATATTGTATGCCGGCTATACCTCAATAAACAAAATAAATTAAAAAAAAAAAAGGGCCGCCCCCTTGCGTCCTTCAGGACAGCTCTGAAAGGCCATCCCAGGTCTCCCAGAGCTCGCTGGCGGACCAGCTGTGGCCTTAGCAACTGTCTCCACGTGTCAGCTTCTGCTGCTCTCCAGCTTCACCTGGTTCACTTCCGCACAGGTGTCTCTCCAGGGAGCTCCCTGGCAATCCTCTCCTCCGTCTCAGAGTCTGTGTCCGGGGAGGCCAGTCTAAGCCTGTGCAGAGTGATGAGCATTGCTCTAGTGGGATATCAGCTGTTACTGACACTGTCACTCATTCACTGGGAATTGCCTCTGGTCGAAGGTTATGACTCTGCCAGGTGATGGGGAGCAGATGCCTTTGAGCTTCGAGAAAGGAGCAGTGGACTCACCTCCAAAACGACGGAGGCGTTTGAGGGGGCCTTGAATGACCTTACATTTGTATTCTGCTCCTACTTCCTCCTCACTACAATCCTTCCAGGCAGGACCTATCACTCCTTCGTTTGACAATTGAGAAACCAGCTGAGAGGAGAGGTGACCTGAAACAGTTCCACACGGCTACCAAGTGGCGGGGCCAGGACTAAGCTCTGTTCCCTAACTTCAAATCCACCTCACCGGGCTCCCTACCTAAACCTCTTTTCTGTGTGGCATCTTGAAAGTTACAGAGCCTTTTCATAGATACTGACCTCCACAGCTGTGACTTAGGCAAGACAGACATGGTTCTCTCCCTTTGAGTAATCGTTTACGGGTGCTTTGAATCGTGCTGAACCAAAGCTAAGAGCACAGGGCTAGGGGCCCAGAGACTTGATGAAGGGGGAGACGGAGGGAGGGAGGGAGGGAGGCATGACTCTTACGCCAGCCTCTAGGGCAGCAGCCAGCAAGTTGGCAGGTCCCTAGGAGTGACTCTCTCAAACCCATTACTTCATCTTACATGGGCAGTGATGAAACATTGGTTGGCTTTTCTCCCCATGGAGAAAATAAGGAGGAAAGAGCCTACAAGATCCACAAGTCAAAGGTCATTCTAGTTTGTTCACCTAGCATCTAACTAGCACAGTGCCTGGCACAAACTAGTACTAATGATGATAACGGTTAACATGTGTTTCACGTTTATTTTACACCTGGCACAATTCTGAGCACTTCACATATATTTACTCTTTAAGTCCTCATATCTAGTCCTCAGCTAGATAACTCCTGTTATTATCCTCGTTTTGAAGGTAAAGGAAACTAGGCACTGAGAGGTGGGCAGTAATAAATATTTGAGGGGTGAATGAATGAATGAATGATCCGAGGCCTCTCATGCTTCAAGTCACAGAAATAAAAATGAAACTACAATCCATTGAGGAGCAGAATGGGGCTAAGCCTGGTACGTGGATTATCTCCTCGAATCCTCTTTCAATCCTCCCAAAGAGGCACAGATGATCAAGCCCGGTTCACAGGTGAGGGGATAGAGACTGGCAGAGGGTAGGTAGGTTGCCCTGCAAATTGACAGAGCCAGGGCTTAGTCCAGGTGTGTCTGACTCCAAAGACAGCACCCCTAACCCCTTCACAGTTCTCTTGCTTACCTGTGGGTCACTGGGCCAAACCCTGTAACTATCCAACACACAGCTGAGAAAACAAAACCAAAGACGCCCCTGAGCAGCCAAGCACATGGCACAATGCTCTTATTTTAGACAAAATTCTAGCAAGAGCCTCAGCCTCTTTTTCTCAGACCCAGAAGTTGAACAGAAATTAGAAAAAAGAGTGGCTGCTCTTAGCAGGAAGGCAAGGGAGACGGAGGAATGATTAAAAGGATAACTGACCAAGCCCGTAAAACCTTGGGCCAGGAGTGCAGGGCAGATGGCTCTAGCCACGTCAACAGTATTGCACCTGGAGCGTAGTTATTGCCTTCCAAGCCCCGAGAAAAGGTTGTAGTGTGCAGAGATGCCACTTCCTGTCGCAGCCACTGCAGCTCCCTGAGCCTCAGGGTCTTCATCTGTGAGATGGAGACAATGGTCCTGGCCCCCGTCGGATTGCCGGCGAGATTCAACAAGCTCCCGATGGCAAAAGCACTTGGTCAGCGGTAGCCAAGGTGAGTTACCATGTCTGGTATGTTTTGCTGAAGAACACTGGGAAGAGTAGGCAATACATTTTTGGAAGTTTTCCAATAATATGGCGGAAATAATATTTAAGAAAAAAACAACTGCAGTATGTCAAGGGGCGAATTTCATTTTCTAGAAACCTCTCTTGCAGTGCCCTCAGGAAGCTGATTCATCGGGAGGCATGACTAACTGTGGCAGCCTCTTGGCCTCTTTACCAGAAGATCCACCCAGTTCACCTTCTGCTTGAAGGTTATCCATGATCTCAATCGACATGTCTAATGGGACTGAGGACAGACAGAGTAGGACACTGGGTACAGACTCCAAAAAAAAAAATAAAGGCCGATTGCTCTTTGGGGACAAACTGCTAAGAAACTGAAGCTCCTGCCTTCAGCCCAGACCAGGGGGAGGGCTCATTTAGACTTCAAGCCACATACCCTTGGGGGGATACCAACTGGCAACTTGCTGGATCTCTCATAGAAAAGCCAGCTGTGCAATCACCATCATCATGAATTGAATTCTCATATGTACCTACCACAAGGCAGGCACGTGGTGGGCAAAGCAGGAAACTCAGACACAGGAAAGTTCCTGCCCACGAGGAGCTCATAATCTACTGAAGGAGATGTGCACCGTGAGATGAGAACAACAGGATGATGAACTTAACCCTCACCAAGCACTCACCACGCGCCAGGCACTATGCTAGGACCTTTACACGTGTTATCTCATTTCACCCTCCCGACAATCCTATTCTCGTCATCTCCGTTCTACAGATGTGAAAACTGAGGTCCAGAGAAGTTAAAGCAGTTACCCAAGGTCTCCAGCTAGCAAGGGATGGAGCTGGGATTCAAACTCAAGCCTCGACCCCAGAGGTCACGCCTGCAACCCCATGACCAGCGCAATAGGCAGGTACAGGTAAAGTGCCAGGTGGGAATGCTGGGGTGGGGGATGGGCCTCTGGGGTACAGGGTGGGCTTTGGAATCAGCTGGACTGGGGTTCTCTGCCAATCATTAACTTGGGGGGCCCTGAGATTCAATTGTTTTCTACAACTACATTGGCGGGGGGAGAGTCCTGAAGATTAGAGGAGTTGACCTAGTGGGGGTCCATGGTGCCAACTTGGGCATCTTCCACTGGACCAAAAGGGATCAGAGAAAGCACAGGAGGGGTGTGTGTGTCGGGGGTGGGGGCGGGGGTGTGTGGTCAGGAAAGGCCTTCAAGAAAATGGTGACTTTTAAGATGGGCCTTGAAGGATCAGTAAATTTGGATTAACTTCAAGGAAGGCAGCAGGGTCAGGCAGGCACACGCAAAGACCCTGGAGGTGAAAAAGCTGAGGGCCCATTTGGGGGACAAGCTGGCTGGAGCCCAGGATGAGAGCTGTGGAGTAGAGAGACCCATGGCTGGGAAGGAGGTGAATCCACATTTAAGCTGGCAGGGCAGTGACCTTTGGCCACGTTTACTGAGAATCCACTTTGTATGTGTGCTGAAGACCTGGCATTAAAGGGTTCATCCTTTAAAGACATCCTCTTCAAAAAAGGCAGAGAGACAAAGGTAGCGGAGTCAGCCCTCTCTTTAAAGAGCAGGCAGCACAGCAGTTGGCTGGCCAGCTTCCTTTCCTTCCCTTCCCTCCAGCCTCCCCCTAGGGCTGTGCATTCCATGGCCCCTGGTAGCAAAAGGCACACACTGCTGAAGATTAAACAGACCCTAGGCATAAGCACCGTTTCATTGTGTGCACACACGGGGACACATCCACACACACAAACACTCACGCACACAAATGGTGTAAGAAGCCAATCTGATTTTCCAAAAGATTGCATAATTCTTAGGTGATATTAAAATAGCTGATGAAGAATCCGCTTTAATCTTTTTTGGGTGGGCGTTGAAGGGCTGAAGAGCCTTGCTTAGATATTTCTGACAGAATCATTTACAAGAAATAAGCCACCAGCACAGAGCTTTAAAACCTTCAGCTCCTAAAACCTCTAGCTCCTGCACCTCCTTGGGTCCTTAGATGCCTCCCTAGATGTGCAGGGTGGGTGAGGGGGTAACCCTAGCAGGGGAGCTGCCAGCAGCTCCCACAGATCAGGTGCTTCTTTTCTGAGATGGGAAGAAACACCACCGCTGAAACGATCCCCTCTTTCCCAGGCCCCCAGAGAACTTCCTGTCCGTGCCAATCACGTGGCACATAGTCATGTCCAGCCTGTGCTGCTCTTCCACCCTTGGCTCAGATTGTACTGAAAAGAATCTGATTTGTAACTCCTTATGACTGTGCGACTTGTCTTCTCAGCCAGTTGTGAACATCTTGCAGGAGGGTTAGAGCTGCGCTCTATTACAGTCCTATATCCATGCATCTGGGATAGACAAGGTAGCAAACATTTTGCCATTATGCTAGGTAGTGAATCTAAATTTTTTCATCTGATGATATGGTTCTTGAATGTCTCCTAACATTATCTTCTAATAATATAGTCACTAGGTATTCCTCTGCAAATTCCAAGAGTCTAGAACAGAGCCTGGCAGACAAGTGTCCAGTTAGGGCTCCTTCTGAAGCTATCTTAATTCCATCTTGGAAGAAAACCTTCATCTATTAAGTTGGGATCTGAAGGGTAAGTGGCCATTAGGCAAAGAAAGAGGATGAGAAGTTGGGGAGCATGGGGAAGAATCTTGTGGGCAGAGGGGACAACAGGAGCAAAGGCCTGGAGTATATGGTGAGGGTGCGTACAGGTGTGACCCTGTGGCCGGGGACAGGCTTCAGGGCAGCCCTGGAGCAGCAGTGAATCTCGGACAGAATCAGAGGATAGGTTCCCTCCCATCGGAACAGGAGGGAGGAAGGAAAGCAAGGAAACGAAAGTAGGCAAGTTTGTAGGTCTGAGGGCAGAAAGCTGAGAAAGTTTCCATATGATGGCTTCTATCTTCCCTCTGAGGAGGGAAGTAAGGATATCTTCTGAGCAGGAGGAGGAACGAGGAGAGGTGAGAGATTTGGGGAGAGAGGACAAGGTCTGAAATAGCCACTGAGAAGAAAGGAGTCAAAACTGGGCTGGGGAAAGTGGGAGGATTTCTGTGTACGATCTGTGTAGGATTGAGCATCCAAAGGAGGTTGGAGACCCCATGTTTCCATGACATCAATGCCTGTGGCTGGTCAAGGTTTCTTCTGGACCTTGGCGTAGGTGCACTGGTTGGGGTTTCCTCAGGTGGGAGTGATGGAAAGACAGCAGGACAAGGGCACGGCTTCTTGCAGGGGAATAGCTGAGGTAATGGAGCTTGAACTCAACAGGGTAGGGAAGACGCAGGTTCATGTGGAGAAAGCAGAAAGGCAATGGACAGGCCTCAGGAAGATGTTGAATGACAAGCGTGGTAGCAGTGGCTGGAGCTGCGGAAGAAGTCATGGTCAGGAGGGTCAAAGCAGGCGCAGATGTAGCTACAGCAAGATTTCGGACGTGGCCCGGGAGCGCTAGGCTGATAGGGAAATGAGGAGGTCAAGGAACGGGTGTCGAAAGGGCAGCCTCAAACAGAAGCCCTAAAAGCAGCTGCTTTTCAGATTCTAGGATTCCCAAGAATCAGTCAGCTCAGCAGCTTCATCTGACAATCAGGGACACTGAGAGGGTCAGGGCCTGAGCCAAGGTCACGAAAGGGGTTTGAGGCAGGCGGGCCTGCCCCTCCCAGCCTCCTGGCCACGCC
>NW_006786690.1:6742847-6753339 GCF_000442215.2 Lipotes vexillifer | reverse complement strand
CCCGCCCCCTCCCCCCCAACACACCCCTCCCCCCAGGCCAGGCCGGTTCCGGCCAGACCGGAAGCACGTGGCCGCCCACCGGCGCGGTTGCCCGGGAGACCCAGGCTGTTTACCCGCGGGACAGCGCCCGGCGACTGCGGCGGATGGAGCGGCGCCGCTAGGTGAGCGCGGCCGGCCGCCGGCCCGAAGGTCTGTCCTCGGCCTCCTGGGGGCGTGGGAGGGGCCGGGAGAGGCCAGCCCCAAGCCTCCCGGGGCCCGTTGCCCGGGCGGGCCTCCCCAGACTCGGCCCCAGGGGCGAAGCCCGGGAGACAGGCCAGGGGCCAGGAGGGAAGCGGCTGCTCCCCAGGGGCAGAGCCAGCCCGGCCAGAGCTCACCGTTGCCGGAATGGGACAGCTCCCGGGCTTTGCGGAAGCCGAGGGCCCTAGGAAAGCGCTGGGCCATGCCCTCCTGGCTGGGCAGTACAGACCGAACACAGACTCCGAGGGACAAGGGGATGTCCTGTCACACGGAGAGATCGGAGCCAGATCTGAGCCTCCCCCCAGACCCCAGCTGTTTCACCCAGGTCAACTCGCACTTTCTAGATGCTCTTTCTTGCCCCTCCCCCACAGCCATCCTGCCGCCTGATCTTGCCTCCTTCTAGAACTAACAGTACTTGAAAAGAACTGAGCTCTTCTTCCCCACCTACCTCTAATCCCCCCTCCCCACTGCTGCTGGAATCATGCCCAGTTCCTTTTCCAGACCTTTGATCACTTGGTGGCTTGTGGTCCAATTTCTCCACTCCCCCTTTTAAACATGGCACTCTGCGTAGGACAGTGTATTCTAATCTTTAGTCCTGGGTAGAACTGGGAATGGTACCAAAGTTTTCTCATTCTCAGGCCAACTACTATCTCCTGTTTGTTCTCCTGAGCGTTTTCATCCTCAAAGCCTCACAAGGAGGGGTGGGGATTGGCAGAGGATAATATTAACGGACAAACATTTTTAAAAGACCAATTCAAATGTATGCATCCTTGGTATATACCAGCAGATGATATGTGGGTAGTTATATTTTATTGCATTTATTGTAGGCTTAGGTTTGGGTTGTGAGTGAAATAGGGTGGTCTGACCCCGTGGTGGGAGGTGGGAGCCTTTGGAAAGCAGAAAGATGGCTTTAGCTTCTCCTATCCAATTCTCCTTCTTTCCAGTTGATTTGGTGAGTAATCTTAAGGAATGGGCACCTGCCCTTTTGGCAGTTCCTTGGGAACCGTTATCAATGTTTGTTTCCTGACTCCTAGCGGGCCTCTGGGGTGCAGCTATTATGTTTAAGTAAACAGGCCACTTGCCTATTCAACAGGCAGCTTGATGGAAGCCTACGCCTAGATCTTTTCAAATCACTTTGTGGTTGAGAGTCTGCCAGGCCTAGAGGTAGTGAGATGAGCTGAGCAGGGCTGATGATGGATGCAGCAGAAGCCTCCCTGGACTGAGGCGGGAAGGAAGAGTTTGAGACCCAAGGTGTGAATATAAAGACACCGTTGGCCCAGGTCCCCAAACACCTGTTTCCCCCACCTCCCCTCTCCATGTGGGAGAAGCTGGGGAGAGTTGATGTTCCCTCCATGTAACAGATGGTTCCTGCGCTCGGCAGGAGGCAGCGGGTTATGAAAGCAGGTTTGATGGAACGGTTTTACCTGAAGGAGGTGTTAATCTCTAAATAACCATGAGTGGGCTTATAGGGATTAGTCATAATTGAGGTTTTTCTCCGAGATAGCTCGCAGTCATGTTATCTTATGACCAGGGTGTCTTGGATATGACACCCCCTGAGCATGGATAATTATATAGTACCAAAAGGTATAGAAAGTGCACGCACACACTCAAGTTTTACTGTTAAAAATAATCCAGCAGGGAGCCTGTGAGAACACATGACTTTCCTCATCAAAGTTGTTAAGGAAGAGGTTTCTAAGTTACCAAACTTACTGACAGTTAAGCCTTCCCGAGGCGTGTGTGGGAATTAGAAGCCAAGTCTGTGATAACTGGGTAGAAGCTGTGGCAAATTAACAGCCCTTCTTTGACGGGGAAGGGTGGGCAGAGAGGGGGAGCCGGTCTCCCAGCTGAGCTTCTCTTTGGCAGAACAGTTGGGCAGTTATGACCTCCCCATGCCACCCTGAGTTAAGTGCAGAGCTGCTTAATTACAAGCGAAAGACTTTGACTAAAATTAAAGGGAACCCCCCACACACACATTCTTCACAGTTGATCAGAAAATAGATTAAATTAACAAGGAGCTGGGCAGGCTTGTTTGATGCCAAGGAGAAGGCTCCCGAACTCCCAGCAGCCAGATTGAGTGTGAAAGACTAGAAGTGGGAAAATGGGAGTGTGGAAAGACATGGCCTGTGAGCAGAATGGAGCAAACACAGAGGCCTTGCAGTCAAGAAAGACAGGGCAGACTTCTTTTTCTTCTTTTTTTAACATCTTTATTGGAGTATAACTGCTTTACAATGGTGTGTTAGTTGCAGCTGTATAGCAAAGTGATCAGCTATATGTATACATATATCCCCATATCCCCTCCCTCTTGCGTCTCCCTCCCACCCTCCCTATCCCACCCCCCTAGGTGGTCACAGAGCACCGAGCTGATCTCCCTGTGCTCTGTGGCTGCTTCCCACTAGCTATCGATTTTACCTTTGGTAGTGTGTATATGTCCATGCCTCTCTCTCACTTCGTCCCAGCTTACCCTTCCCCCTCCCCGTGTCCTCAAGTCCATTCTCTACATCTGCGTCTTACTCCTGTCCTGCCCATAGGTTCTTCAGAACCATTTTTTTTTTTTTTTTTAAGATTCCATATATGTGTTAGCATATGGTATTTGTTTTTCTCTTTCTGACAGGGCAGACTTTGAACAACTGAGTAGGCCTTCAGGAATACACAGGGATACTGTGTTTTGTTTGGTTGTGGTTTTAGTGGTGAGGAAGGGGATACTCCCTAAAATTAGACAATGATGGTAATATTCACAGAATGGGAATATTAGGGTGCAGAGCTAAGGGGCTTGAATTGCATTGCTCAGCATTGTGTGATGAAGGTAGCTTGGAGTAAGTGAATGGGAGGTAAGTATACGGTTAAAGTGTGGGATTAGGGGGAATTCCCTGGCTGTCCAGTGGTTAGGACTCCACGGTTTCACTGCCGAGGGCCCAGATTCAATCCCTGGTCGGGGAACTAGGATCCCACAAGCCATGTGGCGTGGCCAATACATAACTAACAAACTAACTAACTAACTAAATAAATAAAAGTATGGGATTAGAAGGGACATATTAGAATGCATTTTTGGAGGCAGTAACTCATTGGAGTCAACCTTCCGGCATTTCTGTGCAGTGGGCGGGGCAGGCATGGGTCCCCTGAGTCACCCAGCCGATTAGAGGTGACTGGGAGTAGACCCACCACGGACACCCTGGGGAAAAGCTCTGAAGCAACAGGTAAGACTTCTGGACCTAAAATAATCGAAAGCACTAAATAAACAGAAAACAAAAGCCAAAAGCAGAAAAATGAAGCCTTTACTGTGTGCCAAGCCTGGTTTTTACAGCCTTACCTATGATGTTTCGTATTACTGTCCTCATGTTGCAGATAAAGAGACTGATGTTGCTTCCCACTAGCTATCTACCTTACGTTTGGTAGTGCAGCTCGGTGCTTTGTGACCGCCTGGAGGGGTGGGATACGGTGGGTGGGAGGGCACCTCCCACGCAAGAGGGAAGAGATATGGGAACATATGTATATGTATAACTGATTCACTTTGTTATAAAGCAGAAAGTAACACACAATTGTAAAGCAATTATACCCCAATAAAGATGTTAAAAAAAAAGAGAGAGAGACTGATGTTTAGAGGTAGTTAAATAATGTTTTCAAGGTCATATAGCTAATTCTATAGATGAGGAAAGCAATGTACCAGAAAGGTAGAATGATTGTCCCGTGGTCATCCAGCTAGCTCTTGGCAGGGCCTGAAATAGAACCTAGGTCTGACGACACCTCCCAAACGTGCTGCTTCCTGGGGAGGCTCTGGGAAGCTACCAGAAGGTCTTTCGAGGGCTGGGAGAGGGCTGGTCAGGCTGCAGGTGGAGAGAGCCGCAGTCACAGTGGTGGTCAGGATTCAGAGGAGGCAGGGAGCCCAACATGTTGCAGCGTCCCGGGAAGGACGTAACCAGGGACTGGGAAGAAAAGGTGATCAGAAGCGTGTTAGCGAAGGTGCTGTGAAGACGGCGAGGACGGGGGAGGGGGCCTGACTTGGCAGTTCCAGGCCCGCAAGAGAAACACGCCTCCCACCGTGCTTTAGGACGTGCACTCGTGCACACCCCCAAATACAGGCTGTGGGAGGGCCAAACACAGGGGCCCTCAAAGTGTTGACAGGGTGGTTGGGAAGAAGAAACGTCAACAGCTAACGAAGAGATCGAATGTGACCGGTGCTGGAGGAGAGGCCAGGTCTGGTCCTGGAGAACAGGACTGGGCGTCACAGACCTGGGTTCTCTTTCAGCCTCTGCCGCCAGCTGGCTTAGTGGCCTGGGGCATTTGCTCTGCTTTTCTGGCTCACACATCTGTAGAATTAACATGTGGCCGGAGGCCCCTTTGGAGTTGGCTTAGGACGGGGTTTGGTTAACCACGGCCCACAGGCCAGATCACACCACTGTGTTTGTGTGGCTCGTGAGCTAACAATAGCTTTTACACTGTTAATGGTTGGAAAAAATTAAAAGAAGATTTTGTGCCGCATGTAAATGATGTGAAATTCAAATGCCGGTGTCCATAAAGGCAGTTCTCTTGGGATAAAGCCACACCCGTTCATTTACACACTGTCTATGGCGGCGTTCACACCACAAGGGCAGAGATGAGTAGTTGTGACAGACTGTGGCCCACGAAGCCAAAAATATTTACTCTCTGGCCATTTACGGAAAGGGATTGCCAACCCTGGTCTAGAAGCTGAGTGCCCTCCTGTGAGTTCTGGCCAGTGGGTGGAGCAGCAGTGGGGTCTCCTTCTCTCCCCCAGCCTGATGACAAAGTGAGGGCAGCAGAGGGATGTTGCATGAAGTGACTGGTACAGAGCCACCTAGCAAGGTTGAATGAAAAGCCAGTAGAAAGGAAAATGAAGAGTATGGAGGGGGAAAGGGAAAATGGGCGTGGCAGACGGGGGTGATTCCCCAGTGAACACAGGGCGGGAGCCCCCCTGCCACCTGTGGCAGGAAGCTCAAGCTCTCAGCTCTTTTTTTTTAAACATCTTTATTGGAGCATAATTGCTTTACAATGGTGTGTTAGTTTCGGCTGTGTAACAAAGTGAATCAGCTATACATATACATATATCCCCATATCCCCTCCCTCTTGCGTCTCCCTCCCACCCTCCCTATCCCACCCCCCTAGGTGGTCACAGAGCACCGAGCTGCTCTCCCTGTGCTATGCGGCTGCTTCCCAGTAGCTATCTATTTTACATTTGGTAGTGTACATATGTCCATGCCACTCTCTCACTTTGTCCCAGCTTATCCTTCCCCCTCCCCGTGTCCTCAAGTCCATTCTCTAGTAGGTGTGTGTCTTTATTCCCGTCCTGCCCCTAGGTTCTTCATAACCTTTTTTTCTTTTTTTCAGATTCCACATGTGGCACATATATACAATGGAATATTAGCCATAAAACAAAGTGAAATTGAGTTATTTGTAGTGAGGTGGATGGACCTAGAGTCTGCCATACAGAGTGAAGTAAGTCAGAAAGAGAAAAACAAATACCGTATGCTAACACATATATATAGCTCTCGGCTCTTGAGTGAAGCTGAGCTTGGATTCCCTGCTGGGTAACTGAACAGGGATACTTTCTCTCTTCTGAGCAAAGGCAGCCACGGGTAACGCTCTCTTCTGGGCCTCCAGGTCTGTGGACAGTGTAGGGCAGAGCGCCCCACCCTGGGAGCCAGCAGATTCTGCCCTCAGGACTGGACCCTGGCTCTTCCCTCACCCGGGATACTTTCCCCCTAGAGCAAGGGTGGGCAAACCACAGCCTGTGGGCCAAATGGGGCCCACCCCTGTCCTTGTAAATAAAGTTGCCTGGGAACACAGGGAACGCAGCCGCAGTCCCTTGCTTACTACGTATTGTCTATGGCTGTTCTTGTGCTGCAGGGGCAGGGGTCAGTGGTTGGATCAGAGACCACGTGGCTCCCAAAGCCAAAACCATTTAGAGAAAAAGTTAGCTGAGCCCTGCTCTCGATCGTAACAGGGCTTATTCCTTCTCATCAATCTGGTCTCTCAGGTTAAAGCCCTCCCGACCCCCCGTAAGAATAAGAATTAGTCACTCGCTGGTGCAATACTTTATTTTCCTCATAGCAGTTATTAGTCGTTGAAAATATCTATTTACTTGTGCATTTAACACCAGCCTCTTCTCACTATAATAATTTAAGTTGCAAGGACTTTGGTTCACTGATATATTCCAATGCCTGGAATGAAGGAATGAATGAATTGCAGCTGGTGCCCTTCTCCAGATGCCAGAAATCCAGAGAGAAGCTCCTCTGCACACCCCCTCCCGCCCCCATTGTGGCCGGTCCTTATTCTGGATCCTGGGAAGTGAATGGCTCAGGTCCAGAAGTCCTAGAACATTTAACCCACAGCCTCCTCTCTTTTGCTTCCTTAGGGGTCCTGAGGAGCAATGGCCACAGAAGCCCCTGTGAATATAGCCCCCCCTGAATGCAGCACTGTTGTCAGCACAGCAGCTGACAGCTTCCTTTGGCAGCCAGACTCACTAAACATGCACGTCACGAGGCCCAAGTCCGCCAAGGGACGTACTCGGCCAAGTCTGCATAAGCCCGCAGGCACGGAGGGATGCTGCAGCCTCACACCATCTTCACCTCCAGCCATTCCCTGCGAGTCGCCGAGCAGCCAGAAACCGGGAGCCTGCACACCCAAGTCTCCGAATCAGGGAGCCCCCGATGAGATCCCGGAGCTGCTGCAGCAGGTGCCCATAGGGGCATCCTCTTCCCTCAATAAATACCCAGTCCTTCCTTCCATCAACAGGAAGACCCTGGAGGAGGGGGCCCTGGAAACAGTTGCTGAAAAGGCTGGTTCCCTGCAGCTGAGCAGCGCCCAGGCTCTTTACCAAGCGGAGACCTGCACCGTGAAGATGAGTGAAGCAGATTCCCGAGCTCAACCTTGTTCCCTGGAGAGGAAGTTCATCGTGCGGACCAAGAGACAAAGCTCCTACAGGGCCAGGGACCTGGAGGAACCGTCGGATCAAGAGCCTAGGCTGCTGCTTGCCGTCAGATCACCATCCGGACGGAGGTTTGTCCACCACTTCCGGCCAACTGATGACTTATACACCGTTGTCGCCGTGGCCGAACACAAGAACAAGGCCACCTACCGACACCGCAGCATTGAAACGATGGAGGTGCCCAGGAGACATTTCTCTGACCTCACCAAGTCTCTGCAGGAGTGCGGAATCCTCCACAAGTCGGTGCTGGGCATCTCACAGGAAGATGGGGAGGGATGGCCCTGAGTCCACAGCCACCCAGCTGGGGTCCTGGGTCTCAGAGCGAGGAGCGTGCTTGGGCGCCACGGCCTCCCAGGCAGCTTGGTTCCAAGTGCCATGTGAATCTGGTGCAGCTGTGACTCTTGGGACACTCACCCTCAGAGCATCTTCTTTGAAGCGGTGAAATCTACACAGGCAGCAAATGCGTTAAGAGGATTCTCTTCCAGTTGATCAATTCTCTCCAACACGGGAGTGAACTGGCAAGTGACCAAGGCTGTTCCTGGAACAGCTGCGACCAGGCCTCTTCTCTTCTTCTTGGGTCCTTTCTGAAGCACCGGCTTTACCTTTACAATGAACGTGCACTCTCCTGAAGCCAATGGTTTGCCTTTCTGTATTTGATGCAGGATTAAACACTTCCCAGAGAGGATTCTGGTCCGGTAAATAACCAGGGTTCAGCAAATACTGCACTGGTATTTGTGTTTCTTGCAAGCATCTTTAAGAAACAGGCGCTTGACCCTATTTTGGGAGCAGCCCCTTTGCCAAGCTCGGTGGCTCGAGTTTCTCAGGGGTTACCGTCTGTGTGAAGTGCTTTCAGAAGAAAGAACAGGTCTTCAGCTAATACAAATCCCCCAATACACCAACATTTCGGAAAGAGCCCCAGGGCTGGAAAGTGAATCCCTTCCATAAGCAGGGATTAGCCAGGAGCTACTTTATTTTTAACAGAGACTGACGAGGTTTACAACTTTTGGTAGCTACTCTCTGCACAAAATTTTCCCAAAACTGAGAAAAGCCAGTGTAATCTTACATCCTTTGCTTTTGTCAGTGGTGGCATCTTTTGTTTTTAAATGGCACAAACCTATAAGTCTGCACAAGCTTGTAGGAAAGGCCCCCTTGGCTTATCTGGGTGTGGATACATTGTTTTATCCTCCAAACATGGACGCTCCCGTGAGACGACAGGGGTGCCCCCGTGTTCTGATTTACAATCCCCTGGAGGAAGAGGGCGCCTCGGTTTGGTGTCGCTTTGCTGTGCCTACGCTGAGACCATGTGCCCAAATAAATGTCTGGTCCATCAGCATGACACCCGTAGCTGTGTGGCAGACGCCGGAGTCTTGCTTTTCCCCCTCTGAAATGGTGACATGGAAATTTTCCAAAGTTCCCTCGTGTTGTAAGTTCAGCAAGGCTCCCACATCTCACCTGGATCCCCTTTGTGGCCAAATCACCGTTCAGAGTGGAGAACACCTGTCCTCCCAGAGCCCAGCCATCACAAAGCCATGAGTACTGATACGCACCCCTACTTGCTAGGTACACAGAGAAGGCAGGACTTCTAGAAGCATAGCAACGAGTGCATCTCGTGCATAGGTAAGGCCTGTGGTTGGAAATGTTACTCCCAGCAAATTGATACTTGGCCCTGGAGATGAACACCAGCATCCTTTCCTCTGAAAAAGGCTCGACTTGTCCTAACTGCATCCCACGCCACCCAGATCGTTCCAGAATAGGTTATTTTGGAATGTTTTGCAAAATTTCTTAATGCCATTTGGTCAGCCGCTCCTCTGACTGCAAAGGTCAGCTGGGGCTGGTGGCGCCTTGGGCAGGCCCAGGCCACTGGCCACATCCCCCGGCTGCTGACCACGCAGAAGGGCCTGGTGACTCGAGCCCGGTACGCACAGTCCAGGGGTTTCACCTCCTACCCAGGACTCGAGCATGGAACTCTGCCTCTGATCTAGGAGGCTGGGGGAAGAGACTCCCACATTTTATTCTTACCACCTACTCTGTGGTAAGAATAAAATCCCACCCACCTGGGACTTGGTAATTTCTCCAGGCTGGAAATCTTTAGAAAATTGCCGTGAAATGGAGTCTGCTTGGAGGAGTTAGAATGTTCTGCGCTTAGGGGTTTGCTACTGCTATTTAGCTTAGAATTTGGGGTGGGGGGGGGTAGTGGGAACAAAATGGAAGGCAGAAAGCATAGAAATATTTTAGGATATTTGGGAATATGTGAACAAAGCTAGATTTGAAACAAATCTTTTGTTTCAAATAAACTTTTTCTGCGGGGACAAAAGATGACAATACTAATAATAAAAACCGATTTGCGTGAAACTGAGTCAGTGGAGAAGTGCATCTTCTTATTTCAGCCCAAGGCTTCGGCCACCCACGCTAGTGGACAGAGGGCGTTGTGAACCCCGTCTTCAGTTCTCTCCTTGGCAAAGCACTTGGCCCTGCTCTTTGATCCATGTCCTCTTCCCCCGGCACTCCAGATGCCCACCCTTCCGAAAGCTCCTGCTTTCAGCTCATATCAGAGCACTAAGCTGGCCTGTAGGGGAAGAAACTCCTGAATTTCTTCCCCAAATCATTCCACGTACTCTCCTTTTGAGGTTGGCAAGAACACACTGTATCAGAACTTCAGCGTTCTTGGCTCTGTAGGTGGTACTGCCAATCAGGTGCCCTGGCCTAATGGGCTAAGCTGAGCCCAGGGCCTAACTCTTGGCGGCCCTGGTAGGTCTGAAGTTGGCCCACTTTGCGGTCACAGGCCTGAGTCATTCATTTAACCCACAGTCATTGAGGGTCTGCCCCGTGCCACACCGGCTCACAGGCATTGGCGCCCTAGCAAGACAGCGTTGGCAAGACAGTGTGGAACCACCTTGGACTGTCAACTCCAACCAGCTGAGGGTGGCAGCTGTAGCTTTATCTGGGAGGTCCCTAGAGTGAGGGCCAGACTGGATGGCTGCCGGGTCTTCTCCCCACCTTGTGGGAACACAGAGGAAACTCCTCCGCACCTCTTCTAGTGATGGCACCAGGAAGATCGCTCATTAGGGACATGGACTTTGCATAGGACAAAGCTTCATGGTGAGAGATTCCATTCCATCCCCTGATAAAATCCAATAGGTAAATTCATCCTGGCAGCAGAAGGAACAGCAGAAGAAAGAAGTGACTCATCATGTAGAATCCAAAAAAATTTCACCAACAGATGGCAGGTGCTTCTAACACAACAACAGCCCTCGCCCTGAAAGTACCCGGGGACCCAGCCCACAGCCGTGAATCCAGGGCAGTCCTGCTGAAGAA
>NW_006786690.1:6725250-6742837 GCF_000442215.2 Lipotes vexillifer | reverse complement strand
CCTGCTGAAGAATCGAGGTGAACGGGACCATGGGCCGCCGGTCACCCCTGAGCTCCCCACAGAAAATCCTTCTCAACAACAAAAAAAGCAGGACAAGCCTTGAGGCTTCCATTCCAATGAGAAACTTTCAAGACTAGTGACAGATCAGTCTCACTATCAGGCATGACAAAAGTAAGGCATTCCACGCACTAGACTTTGCTTTTGTTCATGCTCTTATCACCATTTGAAAGGGGTGTCTAATGTCAAATAAAGCCACCCTGGCCCAAGAGGCAAAAAGGTTTCTCTCTACACGATTTTTAGTTGTCTTCATAATATGTTGAGGTAGAGGGGTATTCAGTTTCCCGTGGTTTGGGGTATATTTTAGACGAGCCTTTTACATGGTCAGTGGATCTACTTTTATCCCTTTTAAACAGAATTGCAAAGAAAACTAGATCATTTTACTTCAGCATTAGTGTGGAAATCATTCTGAGAATTAAGCAGGAATATCCGTTTTCTTAGTCCACCGAGGCAACACACCACAATAAAGTTAAAACTTTGAGCACGTTTACCCGCGCCCTGAAATCAGAACCCCACCACAGAAGCAGAGAGGGTCGGGGGCCACTGCGGAGGAGTTGGCCATCCAACTGGAGCAGACTTTTGGTGACTCACCAACAAACAAGACAGTCTCTCAATTATAAAAAATAAAATTGGGTGTTTTATTTTGCGTCTGCACCGGTGATGTGACATTTTCCTTTCCTGGTGAGGGCAGTTTCTACCAGCCCTTGCTGACGTCCCTCTGTGTGCCTCTACCTTCAAACAGCTGAGGAAACAGCAGAAGTCCTGAACAGCTTATGCACAAACACACACCTCCGGAAGTATTTTTGGACACACTTAAATCCCATCCCAGGACGCTGAACAACTGATGGGACAACTGCCGATGGGTACAATGAAGTGAGCCTCATTCCCAGTCATGCTCAGAGGAGCGCTTTGGCTGCTGTGTTGAGAACAGACCGTAGGGGTCAGGGTGGAAGATGGGAGACCAACTACTGGACGTTGACAGTAACCAGAGGAGAGATGGTGGTGGCTTGGGCCAGGGGCGTAGCCATAAATGTTATGAGAGATGGTCAGATTCTGGATACACAATCCATTTTCTTAAGGAAAAAGAAAAGGAAAGATAGTTTGACAAATTGGAATTTACCCAAGTGGGCTTAGCTTGACCACCTCACCAATGTGGACTGTTTCTGCAAAAACAAAAACAAACCTGACAGCAACAAGACCAATACATGGTAGGCAGGGGGAAAACCCTGACCAGAAGCAATGTGCAGAGGAAGGAAATGCATGAAAGTTTTTGGACAAAGTGTGTAGAGAATTTCAAAGCTGTTAATTGCTTTAATTAAGAGACGCAACTAAAAAGTTTGCCATTTCACTTAATGTATAGGTTAAGTCAATTACCGTCTAACTCTAGGGGTATAATTACCGCCAAGGTTACTTTATGAGAAATCCTTGTTCCAGTAAAATAATACATTGTTTACCTCTTCTCTCCCTCCCTCTCCTGCCTCCATTCCATTCAGCCAAACCCAGCGGGCTGATTTGGGGTGCATTTCCTCTCATGAGGGCAAATAAAAACCACTGTCCTTTGGTGTAATTAACAAAGCTCCTAGTTTCATAACTTCCACGCCCACCTGTTCTTCTGTTCTTTACACTGAGGAGAGCTGTGCTGTAGGGCCTTGGACCTGCTGAGAGCTGCACCTCTCTGACATCTGCCCTCTAGCAGAGAGGTGGGGATCGTGGGTCTACTGTGGTTGGTGAGTACCACCGACAGACATCCTGGGTCTGCTTTAGCCCTAGCCCACTGTTAATAAGAGTGGCCAGCCACCTGCAGACAGACCGTGGGAGAATGGTGGCAACTTTCATCCTCTCTACTGGGAAGCGCAGTCTGGAAATCACCTGCTGTCTCCACGCCAGCCCTGCATACAGCCCCTGGATGTACTGCAGGGTCAACCCAGACCATACTTGAATGGGCCATGTCCCAAAGACCCTGGATCCAGACCCGATAGAGCTTTGTTAGTTTCCCCAACCCAGGCCTGGACCTCAGCTCACATTTCTCCTTCTTAATGGAGTTAAGGTAGGGCAGGAGCTCACCTTATTCAAATTAGCTGTAACAAATTAATTCAAAATGTATCTATAGGCACCTATAGGCCAGGCACTTATTAGGTCTATCAGTGAACAGAGCAGGCACAAATTCCCTGCTCTTATGGAGGTTACATTCAAATGCCTGGAGACAGAAAAGGAACAATATACATAATAAATAATATAGTATGATAGAAAAGGATACAGGTGATGTTAAATGGAAAAGCAGAGGGTGAGGGGGATCTGGAGAGCATGGGGGTTGCAGAGGGTGAGATCTTACACGGGGTGGGGGGGGGGAGGGGGTCAAGGCAGACCTCACAGACAAAGCAACATCTGAGCGAAGAACTTGAAAATGAGACTCAGCGGTGCTCCTGGGGGCGGGGGCGGGGGCGGGGCTCCGGGGGCGGGGAGCCTGCTCCTGGCTGAGGGGACGCACAGGTCCTAAGGCGGGAGCACATCTAGCCTGTTGGAGGGAAGGGCAGTCAGTGTGACTGGTGGGAGGAAGGGGTTGAGCTGTTGGAGATGGGGGCGGAGAGATAGATCATTTGGGACCTTTTAGGGGCTGCAGTTCTGGGTAGAACGGAGCCACTGCAGGGTGCTGGGCGGAGGTGTCTACGGACATATGTGTTCACATCAGCACTCTGGCTGCTGTGCTGAGCACAGACAAGCGCAGAAGATGGAAGAACAAGCAGAAACGATTACTGCTACAATCCAAGTGAGCAATGAAGACTGGAGAGGTAACCACAGATGTCCCGAGAAGCAGTCAGCTTCTGGGTATCGAATCCGTTTACTTTTTCAAGAAGTATTAATTTTACTGTAAAAACAGTAGTAACAGTAGTGAAAAAAACAGTAGTGAAAGTAAAAGTAAAAACAGTAGTGAAAGTAAAAGTAAAAACAGTAGTGACGTAACCCATAGTCTGCACCGTCATCATAAATAATTTTTCCAGGCAGAAGAGGTTTACTCTGCAGAATCCATTACACCCTCTGCCCCCAAAACAAAACACAGGCTTTTTTTTCCTTTTAATAATGGGAAACGTGACGAATACAGGGAAGATTGAAGAGGAAACTAAAAGTCGTCCATGATCCCTTCAGTCAGAGACACCGTTGTTAACATCTTGGTGTATATTATCTCATCCTTAAAGATTACATTAGTTTGCACATTACCTTCTTGTCAGTAGGCACACATGCATATTTTTAGCATTTGTAATCCTAGCAAAAACAGCAGTTTTATATTCTTTTTCCAAATTTCTATAGTCTTCATAATTATTGTAAGACTGAGTAACACTTCGACATGTTGGTGTACTGTAATTTATTAAGCTATTTCCCTTTTGGGGAACATTTACATATTTCCAGGTTTTGTTTTTGTTTTGCTACAGAAGTCAATGCTAAAATCTTCATTTATGTAGCTTTTTGCATCTTTTGAATTATTTCTTTAGGACAGATTTGCAGGAATAGGACTAGGTAGGTCCAATCATATATATATATTATATATATATAAACTTTATGGATTCTGCTTTGCTTTTTGAAGGATCATATAACAAGCACCTAATAGTTTCATGCAGCATCTTCAGTTTTGAGGTTACTGCTTTTTATAATTTTCTTTACTTTTGTTGAAAAAAGAACCTAAATACTTTTAAAAAATATTTTTCATGTCTTTGATTACTATTAAATATTAACACTTTTTGCATGTCTTTCAAAATATTTTTAATATTAAAATTAAAAACTCAAGGTACACTTTAATTTTTTTTTTTAATTTTTTTTTTGGCTGCATTGGGTCTTCATTTCTGCGTGGGCTTTCTCTAGTTGTGGCGAGTGGGGGCTACTCTTCATTGCCGTGCACGGGCTTCGCATTGAGGTGGCTTATCTTGTCGCAGAGCATGGGCTCTAGGCACCTGGGCTCAGTAGTTGCAGTGCACAGACTCAGTAGTTGTGGCACGCGGGCTCCATAGTTGTGGCTCGTGGGCTCTAAAGCTCAGGCTCAGTAGTTGTGGCGCAAGGGCTTAGTTGCTCCATGGCATGTAGGTTCTTCCCCGACCAGGGATCAAACCCATGTCTCCTGCATTGGCAGGTGGATTCTTAACCACTGTGCCACCAGGGAAGTCCCTCAAGGTGCATTTAATTTGTTGTCATAATCTGGGACCCTATGAAAGCGGGGACTGATGGGTGGGGCTGAGAGAGAAATTTGTTCTTAATATTCATATTTGTTGCTATATGCATCATAGTTGATATAAACATTACACTTTTCAAAATATATATAGTCATGAACTGAACGGTATGCATATCGGATTTTTATGAATCAAATCTTAAATACATATCTTTTCATTGAACCAACAAAATGGACATGTACATGCACCAGACACGGGGCATAAAGATGAATCAGGCGGGTCTTTGCTCTCCAGGAATTTCCTGTCTAGAGGGAAGAGGCATGTAAATTTTTAAAAATCATATGTGGTGAGTATTATACTCGTCTTTTATCTCATTTGACAGTAGTCTGAAGCCAACTACACTCCATAGTGGCAGAAAATATTCCTATTGATCTGCAACAAATAGTCTTGGAAGGAGGTCTGCATGCTCAGCTGCCCAGGAGCCTGGTCAAAGCCATGAATGATCAGTCTGAGGACCCAGGCTACCCTGCCACAGTCTTCTAACACCTTTTAATTTGGATTTAAAAAGAGGATGGAGGAGGAACAAGAGGCAGACTGAGGCAAGGGCCAGCGTGGGAGCTCAGGAAATCAGTTCACCCTGCAGAGAGCATTTGCCCTCACTGTTATCTGTACTGGAAAGGGCCATCAAGGAGACACTCCCAGGACTGACTGAAGATGCTCTCGGACTTGGTTCTGGCTGTTCGGGCTGTGCTCCACTCCTGCAGTCATTCCCCCAAGGCCGGGCCAGCCAAGGCATCCATCACCAACCAGTCTAGAGTCCTCAGTCCCGTCTCCAGGAAGTTCAAGTGTGAGCCCGGTGCTCAAGAGAGACCAAATCAACATACACACTCACAGTCAACAGCAGAGGCTGCTCCTTCATTTTCAGCCAGAGGAGTGGGAAGACCAGTGTGTAGAGGCAGGGGGGGGGGGGGGATGCGGGGGACGAGGTGGGGGATGCAGCTGGCAGACAAGGGCGAGGCTGCAAGTACTGGGGAAGATTCAGACCACCCCCAGCAAGCCTTTGACGCGGTGTAGCCATGACGCCTCCCCAACGGCTTTTGAACTCAAAGACTGTGTTCAATAGGAAAAAAAGAAAAAAACCCTGAGGAATGGACTTTAAAAGGGGTCTCAGCATCCCAAAGGCTCTGGAGAGTTTTAGAAAGATTCGGCCCAGATCTTCTGAATTAAAGTGTCTGGGGTTGGAGCCTGGGAACCACCCTTTTAGAACCGCCTCCAGGGTATGCTAAGGGTCCCCAGGCTAAGAACTGCTGGGCTGGGTCATTTCAAGGTCCCTTCCAACACCTATGGTCTTTGATTCTCTTCAGCTCCCTCTCAGCAGGCCAGGCCAGTGACTGGCCTTGGAACCTGCCCTGGGCCATGGGCTTCCTCCCCACCAACCCCCCCCTCTGCTTGTCAGGAGCCGCCTCTCAGTTGCAGCCTCAGGCCCAGCCTTCTCTGAAGTTCTCTGCAGGGAGCGACTTGTCTCTTCCCTGGGTTTCCCCAGCTCTATACCCACCCCCCTCCAAGTTCTCATAGAAGAAACACTCCTATGTGGAGTAGAAAGAGCACAGGGTTTGGCATCAAGAACCCCATCTGCTACTGGGTGGCTCATATTTGACCCAAGCCTCCATCTTCCCAAGGGGCTGTGGTGAAGAATCAGAAGTAACATTTTATTGAGAATGTTCTGACACCCGTAAAAATAGGGATAAATGCTCATTTTTATTTTAGGAACTACCCCTCTTGTTGTCATTTCTCTCTTCATTTGTTCCACAGACGTTTATGGAGCAGTGGCTTTGCTCCAGGGACTGGGAACACAAGAAGAAAGATGTGCTCACGGCCCTAAAGGAGCCCCCGTGCAGTGAGGGAGGCCGATGGGTGCACAGAAAACTGTCATATCACCAGATTAGCACAAGCATCTAAACAGTGCCTGGCACACAGCTGGCACGCAGTAAGTGTTTGGGGGATTAATGAATACATTAAAGGATATTATGGAATCACAGATGGAGGATGGGGGAAGCTCTGAAGACTCCGAGGGCCGGGTAGGATAGAACCAGCCAAGGGAGGAGCGACGTCCCAGAACCGGCGCACAGCTGGCCTCTTTGACAAGTTTGCGAGGCCCTTCAACACCGGCGCGTGACTCATTTATCCTGTGCTTCTCTGGGTACCTAGCAATGGGGCTGCCCCTGGTAGGTGCCAACGTTCCCCAAATGAAACTGTTAAAGATCCTGCTTTCAAAACAAAACAAATATTCAGCATCAAAGGCGTAGAACTGACAGGTCACTTGGGTCACCCAAGCCCTTCATCCAGTTCACAGTGGCACGTCTCCATGATGCCATTCCCAAGGAGCTTGGCATGGTTTTCAAAGTCCTTGCAGTGCTCTGGGTAGAGCTGGCAAACACGAATTAATTCCGTCCATCTGCTTTGGTCCTCACCCACGTATTTCAGAGCACATCTCTCATTACCTTAATCAAGATAATACATTCTTAGCGGTGAGGGACCGTGAAGACAGGGAGGTTCCTGTTCTCTATGGGCTTCCCATTTTCACAAGAACAGAAGCCCAGTCAGTAGCGGAGACAGCCACCGGATAAGTAACCCAATACTTTAATGGGCCCTGCTGGGTCCCTTTCAGAGACCACATTTCTGAATGAAGACGCCCTAACTGGAGGCAGAGCCCTCACCCTGAGGACATGAGTGGGTGAATGCGTCTGGGGTCCCTCTATGATCTCTGTCCTTAGATACATTCAGGAAGCGAGATAGTGCCTTGGGACCAGGGTGGTTTATACATTCCCTGTCTAAAGACGGAGGCTGAGCAGTCTCTCAGGACTCCTTCAATTCTATGGCTCTGCAGCCCACCAAGGACTGGGTCTTTATTACTCGTAACTGGAGATTTGGCTAAAAGCAAGCACTGCTGCCAAGCTGTAAGCACGAACAGGCTCCTCCTGCAAAAGGCTCAAAACTGAGGTTCAAGTTCAACAATTGTCCTCTGACAGGGCCAGCTACCCAGCCCGAATGGGCCTGCGTTTCTGCACCATTTACACCTGGGGCCAGGTGGGCAAGCAAGGCACACAGACAGCCTGCGCGAGCTCCAGAACCTCTGGCACTTAGAGAATAAGTCTTCCCTCGTTTAGTGCATAGCCTGTGCCTAAGCTGACTCTTCTCCAGGAGAGGGTGATTATACGA
The DNA here is from genome assembly GCF_000442215.2 of Lipotes vexillifer. Classification (NCBI taxonomy): domain Eukaryota; kingdom Metazoa; phylum Chordata; class Mammalia; order Artiodactyla; family Lipotidae; genus Lipotes; species Lipotes vexillifer. The sequence continues at coordinate 6,735,404 of NW_006786690.1, read as the reverse complement.
GGGGGTGTGTGCAGAGGGCGCCGTGCAAAAGTCCGGTGACATTTTCTCCGCCTGAAGCAGATCACGGAATTGGGAAATGTGCCGTTCAGACTTCATACAGAGTGATCTTGCTGCACCAACCTGCTCACCCCTTCCCTCCCCTCTTCCAACTATCGTTCAGCCTCTACCCTGTTAACCTGCCTTTACTTTCTTTTTTATTATTATCTGAAATTTTCTTACTTATGGAATTGCTTTTTAGCTGTTTCTCCAACCCCAATATAAAGTCCACGAGGCCTGAGACCTTGCCCGTCTGTACCCCTGGCAGCACCCCCTGCCTGGATGGTAAACTTGTATGGAATAAGTGAATGAAAGCCCCACTGCCCAAGAGCGCGCCCTAGGTATGCTGGGTTTGGGCAAAGGCCTGTTATCCAAGAGGAAGTGGAATCTTCAGCCTCCTGAGGTATTTTCCCTAAGCCAGGGCTGCTGATTTACCCTAGAACCAGTGGAGATAACCTGAAAGTTATTTAGGCTGCGGGAGTGAAATCAGCTCTTTGTGTAAGGAGGCCAGACCACCTGGGCTTAATCCCAGGCCTCCCACCTACCGGCCAGGTCACCTGGGCCAAGTTATGTCGCCTCTCTGTGCCTCAGCTGCCCAGTGTTTTTCATTAGGGCATTAGCTCTCAGGGTTGTGAGAATTCAACGGGTTAAACCACACCTAGAATTGAACGTGGCACATGGTCAACGCTCTTGTCAACAACTCTGCAAGGAACACGGAGGGAGGTGCTCTGGCTCGTGCTCAAATGAGTCAAAGGGGTGTTCCCGTCAGGGTTCCTGAGCAGAGGGCCATCAAGGGCTCTCTGTCACCCCCAGTATAGCCTCCTAGTCGGGATGCTGCTGCCCTTCCAAGTGCTCCCTCTACGGTCCCTCCCTTTGGACCCTCTGGTTACTCCACAGCACCACCTTGTGTACTTCCTGGAAGAGCACCTCAGCCGTTCCAGGCCCGTCTACACCCCAGTGATGAAAGCAGGTGGACCCACAGGCACTGACCAGAGGTGGTGGGGCAAAGGCGCCACCTCTGCACCTAGTACTCAGCCACAGACATGAGCGAGTATCTACGGAATCCCTTACTAGGCAGAGCTTTTCCCTAGGCAGTAGGAAGAAGAGGAAAGGGGGCTGCATTTGGCCCCAGGCATCCCACCCTCTGGTCTCACCCATCACAGCTGAGGACTCCCTTCCATGGCCAGGGCAAATTTCTAGCTGAAGTGAGGAAGGGACAGGAGAATGGAACTAACTTCTTTTTAGTGCCTCCTAAGAACCTCATAGGTAGATTCTCATTTAACCTTCAGGGTATTCCTCTGAGGCTGACGTCATCCCCTCCCTTTTATAGACGAGACAGCAGAGATTCAGCAAGGAAGCGTCACTGTGCCCAGCACACAGGTGACTCTGAAGCTCAGTGACTAGGGTGGGTCAGAGAGGGGCACAGGGGTGGGTGGACTCTGGGGGGAGGGGCACCAGCATCCAATCTGTGTAAGAAAAGCCCTGTGGGTGACTCCGAAATGCCTCTGTTCCCACCCTCAGCTGAGAATCCCTGCTACAGTTCAGACCACATTTCAGTTCTAGGTCCCCATGCTTCTCTGTTTCGTTATCACAAAAATGATGGGATGTTTTAACAGTATTTAATATCCCCTAATCTTCAGTTACAATTTCCAGGTCTAGGACAATTTCTGTGGTAAATGTTTATCCTAAGTCTTCTAAGGAGGCTGAAACGGAGAGCATGTGACATTTCCCAAGGCCAGGCTACACTGGTCAGCGGTACCCAAGCCCCACGCAGAAGCTGGGGCTGGCAGGGTGGCTGGTAGGCAGGAGCTGGCCCTTGTATAACAGGAAACATCTTGACCTTCACCAGGCAGGAGGTTCCTGCTCACCAAGGAGCGTGTGAACCTCTGCTTGAGAAGGTCAGGGGAGGCCACATAGAGGAGGTGTCACCTTGCAGCTGAGTCTTGAATGATAAAGCACGAGGTTGCCAGGCAGAGAAGGGGGTAGGGGACAGCCTTCCAGGCAGTGGGATGAGCAGGGTGCCAGGAAAGTCCTGGCCTGCTGTGAATGATGAGTACAGAGTGCCTGGGGTGTGTCCTTCTGGGGGAGTGTTTGGTGGGGTGATTGTTGAGGACCCTGAAGTCCATGCTAAGGACTGTGCCCTTGACCCTGTAGGCAAAGGGGAGACTGCAGAGATTTCCAAAGAGGAGTGTATCATCAGAAGTTGGTTCTAGAAAGGCCTGCTGGTGACTGTGTGAAGGGTAAAGGAGGGTGAGACCGGAAGATAGGTTTGGAGGCCCTGAGCTAAGCCTCTTGCAGCATAAAGTACGTACAGCTCACTCCAGGCCGCTCGACAATTGACAAGGTTCTTTATAGAGGACAGCGTGGAGATTCACTGTTTACAACCATGCTGGTGGGTCAGCATTGCTGTCTGAGCACAACCCAGATTGCCAGAGTGCTCAGAGGAGGGCTGGGCTGCAGGGGGACGCACCCTGGCCAGCGGCCCACCGCCCTGCAGGCTGGCCTTTCTCCAGCACTGTTGCTGCAGTCAGACTGGCCCTGACACACAAGCCTGAGGCAGCTGAGACCTTCTGCAGGGACCGTGGACAGCAGGCCTCCCTGACCCCTGCCTCTCCTTCCCCAATTTGCAAAAGGGACATGTCTCCTCCCCCAAAGATGATATCATGAATCGCCCAGGCAACAAATATCCTAAACGCTTGCTGTGTGCCAGGCTCTCAAGTTCAAGCTTTCTGTGGATTCTCTCTTTCAACCTCACGACAACAGCAGGGGTGGGCTCCAGAAGAATCAGCAAATGCCCACATGGCAGAAGAGTCCTTGCCGAGAAGGGAGGAACACTTGAGAATCATCTGATCCCTGAAATCCCAAACTCGAGGCTCTTTGATACATAGAGTACATCATGCTGGAAACCTCTTCCTCCTCACCTCTCTTATCCCCCCACACATGCCACCAGAAATCAGGGCTTTTTTTTTTTTTTTTTTTTTGCAGTACGCGGGCCTCTCACTGTTGTGGCCTCTCCCGTTACGGAGCACAGACTCCGGACGCGCAGGCTCAGCGACCATGGCTCACGGGCCCAGGCGCTCTGCGGCACGTGGGATCCTCCCGGACCGGGGCACGAACCCGCGTCCCCCGCATCGGCAGGCGGACTATCAACCACTGCGCCACCAGGCAAGCCCCAGGGCTTTATTTTTAAGGCCTCTGGTAAATGCTCTTTGTCTATCAAAATGTCTGCCGAATACTTATCACACTTTTTTGTAAAGTGCTTCATTAATGGATGGGGTGGCCTTTCTTTGGGGATTTTCATTTCTGCCCAACCTGGGCAATGGCTCTGAGCTTTAATGAGGTGGTCACTCTGCTTTTACAGTGTGCTCATTAGTTACACTTCTCAATTCCCGGTTTTAAAAAGACGTTAGATTCCTACAGGCACGCAATGAATTTCTTGGCCCCGAACATTTACCCCTCGGTAACAAGGCCCTAGAGAGGGCCTGGAAAGCGAACTGTTTCACCCAAGCACTTACTGCATGGAAAGTATTGGGGGAGGCCGGTGGGAGCTACAGCTGGTCCAGCTGGTTGGAGGTAAGTCCAAGCAGGATTCTACTGCAATTCACCTAGGAAGACAACTCAGCAGGCAAAGTTAACTAAGATTAGGATTTCAGACAATTGCATTGGCAAACTTCCTCATGTATCCTCTGAAGGAAGGCTGCAGGACTAGCTGTTAGCAGGTGTTTTTCATGAGGGGACCTTTATGTTGCTGGGTTGAGGATGACGGTTCTTTGTTCTTCTGTGAAAAGGCCAGCAGAAGGTCTGACCATCACTAGGGCCATTTGCCCAGAGAGCTGCCCCGAGCAGTGCCTGAGAAGGGGAGGGTCTTGGGGTTTGGTCAACACTTCCACATAAGTCGGAGGCCAAAGTGTGTCAGCGAGGGGAACAGCTTCAGAGCAAAGCTGCACCCGAGTGGGGACCAGAGAGCAGAGCCTCTGAAGCTCTGAGCAAACAGCAACTGTCGCTTCCCTGGGAAACCACAGATGTTTAGGGGATGCAGTTTCGCTCTGGTCTTGTTGAAGCAGAGTCAGGAACTACCTGGAAAAATGCCCGTCAGGGTTCTGTGGCTCTGGCCTACCGAGCAATGTGCTGGGAGCAGCCTCCATGAGTTACTAGTAAAACCTAAAGAATTTTCTAGAATAAGGTCAAAAGAGATGGCAGACATATGCTTCCGTGAGTACAACTGCTTATCCGACCCGGCCTCAGCAGGAGACCACGCCTCTCCGGCCCCCCCACGCGCCCCCCCCCCTCCCCGAGGCCTTGACTGTCACATATGAGCTCAGCAAACATGCCCTGAGTCTTTTATTTATTTTTTTAAATTTTATTGGAGTGTAGTTGATTTGCAATGTTGTGTTAGTTTCAGGTGTACAGCAAAGTGAATCAGTTATACATATACATATATCCACTCTTTTTATTTTTTTAGATTCTTTTCCCATATAGGCCATTACAGAGTATTGAATAGAGTTCCCTGTGCTATACAGCACGTTCTTATTAGTTATTTATTTTATATATAGTAGTGTGTATATGTCAATCCCAATCTCCCAATTTATCCCTCCCCCCCTTATCCCCTGGTAACCATAAGTTTGTTTTCTACATCTGTGACTATACTTCTGTTTTGTAAATAAGTTCATTTGTACCCTTTTTTTAGATTCCACATATAAGTGATATCATAGGACATTTGTCTTTCTGTGTCTGACTTACTTCACTCAGTACGACAATCTCTAGGTCCATCTATGTTGCTGCAAATGCCCATCATGAAAAAAATCTACAAACAGTAAATGCTGGAGAGGATGTGAGAAAAGGGAACCCTCTTGCAGTGTTGGTGGGAATGTAAATTGTTACAGCCACTATGGAGAACAATATGGAATTTTCTTACGAAACTAAAAATGGAAATACCATATAACCCAGCAATCCCACTCCTGGGCATATACCTGAAGAAAAACCATAATTTGAAAGGATAAGTTCACCCCAATATTCACTGCAGCACTATTTACAATAGCCAGGACATGGAAGCAACCTAAATGTCCATCAACAGAGGAATGGATAAAGAAGATGTGGTACATATATACAATGGAATATTATTCAGCCATTAAAAAGAACAAAATAATGCCATTTGCCTGCAGCATTTTTGAGCCTGTTTCCTTCTCTACAAAGCGGAGATGTTAACACCTGCCCTGCCCACTTTCCAAAACTGTTCTGAGGATCCAAAGAGAGAGAATAAGTATGGAAGCACGTTGTAGCCTGTAAAAGCCTGTACCCATGCCATGTGAGGAGGTTAAAGGTCACCTGAACCTCTGGGTATGAGCCCCAAAGGGCTCATGGGACTTGATTTCACCCCCAAGTGGATCTGAACCCCAGAGTCTCCTGTCCTGCTTGACCAAATCCCTGCCAGGACAGTTCTTAGTGCTTGGATGTTGATCTTAATTTCTGAGTTCCCCAAATATTCATCTGAAACTGGCAAATCTTTACAAGGGTGAGCGTGGGCGCTCAAAAACAAATGAGAAAGCATCTCCTACACCTGTGCCAGAAAACATCCAGTGTCCTCAGAAGGTGAGAGTACAATACAGGCGCCCTGTCCGGACCTGGTTCATAAAGCAGGATGTAGCACTCGCTCTCGTGATCGTCATCCAGGAGGTCAAGGTTAGCAGGGAGTGGAGCCACTTGCTTTTGGCAGGGAGGTAGAAGCCAAGGCCAGATGTCTCTGAAACCAAGGGGAGTTGCAGGGCAGCCAGGTGGTCATCTGCCCAAAGATAGAAAGCAAACCTTTACCTAGATTCTGCTTCCAGAAGGGATTGGCACTTTGCTCTTGTAAAACTATTTCCTGGCTGGGAGCTGACCTACATAGCTGTCCCTGCCCACACTGGTAATTGTTTACCACGGGGTGCCTGTTCTTTGGCCACCGTCCTTTCTCTGGTTTTCAGCCTGTTAATTGGTTTCCAGTGGTTCTGTTTCACCAACTGTGCAGAATCCCGCCCTGGAATCTGTCCGCTGGCCTCTCTGAGGTGCCCAGGGGAACAGATGGCCCCGAAGGCATCACTGTGACCCCAAAGAGGCGGCCTCCTGCAACAACCATCTTTGAAGAAGGGGTCATTTGACTGCTCTTGGAAAATATTTGTGACCACATGAAAACGGAGAAGGGAGGCTACCGGGGGAATAAGGCGGGAAGGCAGGCACGGTAACCGGTAGAGAGGTGCTCTCTTTTCTCTTTTTCTTAAGACCAAAGAATAGTCAAAGCAGAAAAGAATTGCGGGGGCAGAGTGGGGAGCTGGCGTGAATGATGCCCCACTTAAGGAGAGGCAGGGGAGCTCTGCTCTCTTGGTTGGGAAGCCAAAGACTCCACAGTAGAGGGAGGCTCACAAATCAAAGTGCCCTTAGATGGTCACAGAGAAGGACTCCGGTGAGGAGTCTGGATCAGAGACGGAGAAGTGCCTTAGCCGGTTAGTGGGAGCATCTGGACCGGCTCCTCAGACTTCCTGATTCCCAAGCCAATGGTCTTTCCAGTCATTAGACAAATGCCATTACGCCTTCCCCTCTCAAGCCATTTGCGGGTTTTTATCTGCTTTATTCACAGCTATATCCGAGTGCCTTGGAAAGTGTCTGGCACATAGAAGGAAGTCAATAAATATCTTTGGAATAAATGAATGCCCTATTTAGGTACCTTTTTCTCATACAGCCTAATGGATCGGGTGTATATTCTGGCTGTTTTAGACCTGAAAGTGCATTACACAGGGGGTTTCTGTACATGTTCAGGTTCAATAACTTGGGGAGGGAGGCTGTCAGGACGATCTGGGGGGCTGCTTGTCACAGCGTGGATTATGTCACGGGGGTTACGGGGCTGCAGGGAAGGAGGGCATAGGAGATTGTGAACTGCTCTAAGGTCTTTTAGTTAAAGGCATTTGTTGAGGAAAGGAGAAGCACCGGCCAGTGTGGAACAACTAGGGGATGAAGATCGAAGCCAGGAGAGCCGGGGGGATGAGGCCCTGGCCTGTGCTGCTGGGGAGGGACCACTCAGCTCAGGAACACTGAGTAATGAGCTGAGAGCCCTGCCAGAAGAGACTTTCTTCTGCGAGATGATTACGGAGGCCTGGGGACATATTGCGTTTTATGACCTGCTGCTGGCTATCATGGGGATTCATGTGGTGCCAGGTCTCCTGTTAGAAAGGTGCCCTGATTATAACGGTGTCCCTGCGGGAAATATCTACATCACAAAAATACTCTTTATAGCCCCTTTCCCAGGGATGCGTTGGGCTGAAAAGCAGGACTGTCTAGGCTTCTACATGTCAGCGGACTCCTGGACAGACCACAAAGCCCAGGTTTAACCACACGCTTTGGAGAAGGATGACTTTTGGGGAGCAGGGCAGTGAGGCTGGGGAGGAGATGTGAGGCAATGGATGCAGGACCTTGCCTGGGGCTGGGCTTTCTGTTCAGGGGCTGCAGTACAGCCTCAGCCAGCAGTTCTGTCATCTACTGAACTTAGGATGTTTTCACCCGGAGTAAACCAGGCCATGTGATGCTGCACCGTGACTCAGCCAGGGCCCTGGGCACTGAAGGTTTTATCAATCTTGGCCAGTTCAGGACATTCCAGTCCACAAAAGTCCCTAAGTCAGATTCCCTGGGTTAGAAAAACAAATGAAAAGTTCCCCTTCCTCTAATCAGCGTTAAAGACATGAAATGAAAGGAGGGAGCACCAAGGTTAATAGCACGCCCTTCATACTCACATTGACAGCTTAATAGGTGCCAGTGACCTTGGATTTAAAGCAAGATGGGATCATCCTTCCTTCTGAAATGATGGTCTAGGAGTCAAGGGAAGGCCCAGACTCTGAAGAAAGAGAATGCAACCAAGAAATTCTTTGGCTATTTTAGGGCAGCCACGAGAAACTAGACTTAAGATTTCTCCCAAAGCACAGCCATATGTTTCAAGTCAACATTTAGGATTTTATTTCGAGGGAATGAAGTTAGGCAACGGCTTTCACCTTTCCCTCCACCCCTCAAACTGACACTGAATAATGCAGCGTGCATTTCCCTCTCCACGATCTACCCAGTCTGGTTGCCTTTTGGCTGTAGACTGGCTGAGGAGCCCACATGCCGCGCAATTCCTGACAGCAGTCTCCAGAATATGCAAGAAACAGGGGTGCCACACCCCCTCCCACTCTCATCCCTCCTCCGGGATCTGGGGACCTGGAAGGACCAGGAAGCACCTGGGGACCACCAGGAAGGTGCAAAAAATGCTCCAAAAAAAGGGAAAAGGACTGGGGAAGCCTGGGGCTGGCAGCCCACACGCTCTTTCTCCTCTCTCCCCTCCGGGCACAGGTGACCTGTGGCATCTTCTGCTCAGTAACTCAGCGCAGTGGATGTGGTCTGATCATGTGCTGAGTTTCACGGCAGCTCTGTGGGGGAGGGGAGCAAGGCAGACAACTGGATTTGCTCCGGCCTTGCACCCATCACGGGCAGTCCAGCCGAGGCATGCTACAGGACAGTACATCAGTGAGCCTTCTCTTCAGACACTGGCCCCCACATGTGTTCACCTCCACCTCGGAAGAGGTCTGAAATGTTCAACAGAAACGAGAAGCTCTCTTATCTTCTGGTTTCTTTACTGCAGGATAGTGCAAAGAATGCTGAACCAAGGCTCCAATGATGAGGTTCTGTAGTGTTGATGCAGCCACTAGCCGGCTGTGTGACATTCGGGAAATCCATTTCCTTCTCTGGTTCTCAAGTACCTTTGGTATCAAACGAGGGCCGCTGATTCTTTGGTCTGCTTCAAGGATGCTCTGCTAATTAAAAAAAAGCAATGGGGGATTATGTTTCTCCACTAGATGGCGCCGTGCCTCCAACTGCCGCTGTCCGGGATCTGCGGCAATCCCGTGGGTGTCTGTTCGGCGGTTCCAGTTGGCCCAGCGCGGCAAAGGCGAGGGTGCAGGCCGCTCTGCCAGGGCCAGACGGAGATGGAGAGATCTGGCTCTGCAGGTTGAATCAGAGCAGAACAGGGAATGGTCAGGAGCTTACATTTCAAAAAGCGACGTGGTGTAAACGGTGAAGCTCAGGCTAAGGTTGGACAGGCCAGGCAGGCTCCTGGAGGCTGCACTGTGAACCTCACAGCATTGCCTGTGTTGCCACACGTACCCTATTTTCACCAGGACAAGACACCAGAGGATTCTGGCACGGGCTCTGTGCTGGATCTCCATTTGCGGCTGAGCTTTCTAGAATGTCAGCCTCACAGATTAAAGGCTCAGAAGTGTTAGGAAGAACCTTAGGCCAAGTACCCTCTGCCGCAGAAGCCCTGCCACGGAGTCCCCGAGTGGTGGCGGTCCAGGTCACCTGTGATCGGCGCGTTTCCTCACGTCCGTTCAAGTCAAAGATGACAAGACTGACATTTCCTTTTTCAGCTACAATCTCGACATTATTTTTTTTTTAAGACAAGGTCAAATCGTGCATCAACAAGGATACCAGAGTAACCAGGTTTTAAAATGTAGTCAGTAAATCCTTCTCTGAATACTTGAAACAGTATTGTACAGTATAAGTAAAAATACTTATAGTCTTCTGTGGGAAGAAAACCGTATAAATGTATCTAAAGCTGTGTTAAATGTTGTGTATATATGTGAGCAAATATTACAGTATAAGGAACAAATCAAAAGATGGTTTGGTGTGTGGCATTTGTGTGTTATGGGGGAATTTTTCTTTCTTACATTTAGAATGTTCTTAGTTTTGTTCTGATGTTTGAAAAATATCAATAGCAAATCCCTAATTAGACCCGGATCTACTGACTTCTAAAAAGCTTCCTGTATTTCCCTAAAAATGTGTTTCTGTTTTAAAACCCCTTTCAAGTTCTCTGCCCAAAGGTCAGAATTTCCATTAAGTGTGACTGTTTCTGGGACTTCCCTGGTGGTCTAGTGGTTAAGACTCCATGCTCCCAATGCAGGGGGCCCGGGTTCGCTCCCTGGTCAGGGAACTAGATCCTGCATGCTGCAACTAAAGGTCTCACATGCCACAACTAAAGAATCCCACACGTGGCAGCGAAGATCCTGCATATGCTGCAACTAAGACCCAGCCCAGCCAAATGAAAAAAAAAAAAAAAAAAAAAA
>NW_006786690.1:6716295-6725182 GCF_000442215.2 Lipotes vexillifer | reverse complement strand
AAATAAAAAAAAAAAAAAAAAAAAAAAACCACTCTCTTCACCATGCATATTACCTTCTGGATGCTGGACAGATATATAGGTATTTTTGTATAGTCGTAACCACAGAATACATGCTATTTTTCAGAATACCCCTTTTTAAAGACTTGCCAAAATGTATCCAATATCTGGCTGACATTATTTCCAAAATGCCAAATGTCTCAATACCTAACCCAAAGATCCTTCAGAATGATAATCACTCAAAGCTAAAATGATACTGGGGAGTTACATTACCTATCATGACCTATTTAGTCCTTAGAAACAGTAATATCTGTGGGTTCTGATTAGTAGAAAAGGATTCTCAGGTATCCACATATGTGATTTAGTGATCCCTAAGACGGATCTTGGAGTAAATTACCCTTTCCTCTGCACTCCCCTGGGTATCTCTATTTAGCACTTTTGAAGTTCTAATTCGCTTAGTTTATTGTTTATGTATCTGTGTGTGATAGAGCTGGGGCAGTGTGTCTCTTTCTCTTTCTATCCTGGCCCATTGCTGAGCAGAGCACATCACCATCCATAGCTGAATGAGTGAGAGATTCCTAGGAGTGCATCTTCTTTTGTCAGAGACAATGATCAGCGGTCTATGGCAGAAATTGGGCTTCTGAGAGAGGTAAAGAATAAAAAGGAGCCATCCCTCAACTCCCAGTGGGAGGGGAGAATTAGAAATAGTTCTCAAGTACCAAGATTCTGCCTTCCATCTCCCACTGGGCAGGAATGTCACCAACCACCAGAGTCACACACGTTTATTTGCACCGTTGGTTGCCCCAGTCTTTCTACAGACTCAGTGATATCCTTCACTGGTCTGTGCAAATCTAGAGAATCCAGAACAGTTCCTTTCCTCGGGGTTGTGCTGCCTGCTCACTGGCCCATACCTCAGGCTGTCTGAGGCTACCTGAGAAAGGCTATCAATCAACTCCTGGCAGGAAAGAGGCAGGGGAGTCACTTCAACACCTTGTGTCCTTACATTTTGCTCAGAGCAGCCTTGCAGATTCCAGTGATGAGACATGGCAGGCCAGTAATTAAAATATAGACTTTGCTTTCATGCCATGACAGAGTAAGAATGGGCATGACTTGCTAAAATACTTCCATATGGTGGTAATTACTTGAAACTTCTCTGCAAGGTTATATTAAAGCATCCCTTGCAGCCCCACATGCCGCAACAAAAGAGATACCTTTTAATAAAGCTCTATCACATAGTCATATAATTATACTCTGCCTTGACTCAGAAAGTATTTGAGGTAGCCAATAACAACAATGATAATAGAAAAAAAAAGAGCTGTCTCATATGAGGAACTATTACATGTCAGACATCGCATGCCATGTATTTTATTTACATTGCCTATAATTTTACAGAAACCCCTCCAGGAGAGAGATTCTTAGGGAGGCAATAGGCATAGAGGTGAAGAACTCAGGCCCTGGAGTCAGACTATTTGGTGTTAAATCCTGGCTCCATCACTTACTAGCTGTGATACTTTGGCAAGTAGCCTAACCTCTCTGTGGCTCAGTGTACATCTGTACAATGGAGATATTGGTAACTACGTCGTAAGGCTTAAGGCTAAGTGGGATCAGGGTGTAAAGCATTTATAAAAGCATCTGACACATAGGAAGGGCTCAGTTAATGTCAGTAAGCTGGCAGAAACATTAATGGCACACTCAGTGGCCCATGTTTTCTCCTAAATATCCAATCCCCTTGCAGGTAGGCAAAGCCATATGGCTAGTTTGAGTCAATGAAATATGAGAGGAAGTGACATGTCATTTCCAGAACAACATTTAAGAGACAGCTCTTAGCTCTCGCTTCCCCAACTCGTGACCCTAGAGGCCACCTGTTAGAGGGTGGCAACACTGGATGGACAGCACCTGCATTCCAGAGTCACCAGATTGAGTTGGGACCTGGTAATGCACATCAGATTTTACATGAGCAAAAACTCAATTTTTGCTGTACTAAACTACTGATATTTCCAGATTTACTTGTTACTGCAGCATAGCATACCCTATCCTGACTAACCTAGCACTATTATGTTATTCTGATTACCTTCTTTCTACATTTTGAAGAAACTGAGGGTCAGCTAGCCAAAGAGAACCCTCATTCAAACCCAGGTACCTATTAAACTCCAAAAGTTGCATCTTCACATGAACATTTGCCTTTTCTGGAATTTCCTCAAACTCCTGGATGCATGAAAAAAGTTCATCTTCATTTAAGCACTGATAAAAAAACACCAGAGATGGTAACTGTTGGGGAATATGTGTATTTGCCTTCTCTGAATCTGGACTGTGACCACCTTTTAAAACTACATCAGAAAACTGGGATGGAGAGAAGCTTAGAATTCTGTTATCACTCTAAGGGGAGCACAACCTTAATCTCAAATATAAGAGTTACCATAGATGGGCCAGTGTTCTGGAGACACCAGTGGCAGGAGACTGGAGGGCCACCGAGGAGGAGCTGTGATAGTCTGACTGTTACGAGGGGATGAGAAGAGCCCCAGAGACACTGACCCAGTGGGGAATCCAGGAGTCAGGCCTACTTTCTCCAGCTGCCAGTAGCCTTCCTACTTGCCCCATCTCCAGTCTAATTCTGTAATCATTCAGTGTCCCTCCTTTTTCTTTTGAAGGTTCTCAGCAAGAATAATGTTATATATTAAAGCAAAAATCTCCTTTGGAAGATCCTCCATACTGAACAAGTAGGCACGGGAATGATCTTTCCAAATACTAGGCTAACTCAGTGTTTCCCCTCAGTTTCCTCTTTGCGAGGTAGTGGAGAACATGCTATTTCTATGGTTCCTGCCAATCCTAAATGTCTGTGTGTGTATGAATGAGGAACAGCGGCAATATGTCCTTATGTGGGCCCAAATTTCACAGCTTAAAAACATCAGTAGAAGCAAAATACAGTGTTCATTCTGTGCCTATTTTTTTTTTCCCATCCACAAAATTATTACAATTTCTATCGCCTACCACACAGGGATGGCATGAAAATGAGCTCAGGTGCTACAATACACTTTAAAAGTCTCCCATGAAATGTTATCTTAGTGCTAAACATTAACATCCAGCTGATTCCTCTTCTTACCAATTTCTAATTTAAAGGTTCTACCAGGATCACCTCCCTGGACCTATGAGGTTTTGCCTTTACTTTTGCTAAGTAACATTTCTACCTAAATTGAAGTTATTAGTATGTACTGTGAAAAATTGGAAAATATGGGAATATATATAAAGAATAAAATAAAAATCACTTATAGTCCCACTCACAAGGAACAACTTTGGTACAATTATCCACTTGGACCATTTCCTTTCAGTCTTCATCTATATATCTTCTCAAATTTAAGTCAAGATCAGGCTCAACATACAATTTTTATGTCCTGCGTTAAGTATATCATAAACATTTTGCTATGTCTTCCATTAAAAACTTTCCATAGGGACTTCCCTGGTGGCACAGTGGTTAAGAATCCGCCTGCTGATGCAGGGGACGCGGGTTCAAGCCCTGGTCCGGGAAGATCCCACATGACGCGGAGCAGCTAAGCCTGTGTGCCACAACTACTGAGCTCACACGCCACAACTACTGAAGCCTGCGTGTCTAGAGCCCATGCTCCGTAACAAGAGAAGCCACTGCAATGAGAAGCCCGCGCACCACAATGAAGAGTAGCCCCTGCTCACCGCAACTAGAGAAAGCCCGCGTGCAGCAACAGACTCAACGCAGCCAAAAATAAATAAATCAAAATATTTTTTAAAATTCATTGTCTTGTGTATTTTTGGTTTAAGCAATTTTTCCTTATGTCTGTTATATTCCAAAAACATACACACAAAGTTAAACAAAGAGACAGATCTCGGTGAAGGGGCAGGCCCGTAAGCCATCCATCCATCACGTGAAGTGGGCGAGTGCCTGCTCATAACCGCCGACCCCAAGGCAGAGCTTCTGCAGCTAACGCTGTGTAAATTTTAGAAAGATGAACAATTATGAGAGATACAGGGAGAGGCTAGAAGCAAGCAGGTGTTCACCATATGTTTGTTGAATGAATGAGTGAGCTCTGGAACACATGCATAGTACGCATTTTTAGACACACATGTTTACATGGCACTGCCCTCGAGGTGACCGTCTATGCAGGTGCCTATTCCCCTCTAATCCACAAGCCTGCGGAAGACAAAGGAACACAGCTACTCTGCAGCCCAGCTTGGAGATGGCAGCACCCAGGGAGAGGCCACAGCCTGGGCTGGCTCGGGCCCTTCTCTCAGCAGATCTACTTTCCAGAGCCAGGGCCCAGAGGCTTCAGGTGGAGGCGGAGGCCATTCTTGGAGAGCAGGGTATCTGGATGGGTGGCCTTGAGGGGTCCAGGGAAAACTCAAAACAGAGCAAGCAGAGGGCTGTGACCACATTCATCTTGTTCACGGCAAACTGCTGTGCAAGGCAGTTCCTGTGATGAGCAGCACAAAATGACATCAGGCTACAGGGTGTCCAGAGTGATGAAAACCAGTGCTCTAAGTGACCAGCAGAAATCAGTAGCTCTTTTTGGATGAATAACTGGCTGATTGATTGATTGACCTGGGCTTAAGAAACAGATCCTGGGAGTATGGTGAGGGTCCCAGACCAGGTAGGTTCACATTGTGGGCTGTGGCTTAGGGGGTCTCTCTTGGAATGACTCACCCACCCACCTGCCAAGTACAAGACTATGCTAATGGTAGGAGGAAGGTCCCTGAAACTTCCCCTGCATCAGGGTCACCGCACACCCAGCATGGTCCCCCTCATCCCAGAGTTCCCCCAAAGGATGCGTCCCCAACGACATCCTCCATCCTCACCTCCCTGGTCCAGAGGACCAGGGATGTTAGGCGCTCCTTACCTGGGCCCAGCAGAGAGCAGAATGAAGGCAAAAATCCAACCACATTCTCCGGGGAAAAGGGCAGGGGGTCGAAGACCTGAGGGGACAGGCCTTTCTTAAATACCTTCCAGGTCCTAGGGCAGGCTGACCCCGTAGCCACCCACCCCATCTGACCTCTGGGCCCTGGGATGGCGTACCTCGGGTTCAAGCCACACTGCACTATTCCTACGGTGGGCATAGATGTGCAGAGAAATCAGGCTACCTGTGCGCAGAGCAGAGGCCTGGTGACCAGGTGGTCATGAGGCAGCCAGGCCCACCTCCTCACAGGGCCAGAATCCCCTAACGTCCCCCTAACTGGGTACCAGCCCCTCCCTGAGCACTGCCAGTGACAGAGGGTCCATGACCACCCTCAACACATCAAAGTGCCTCTGATCATCATCACACCTACTTCCTGTAGCCCCTGTGCTCACTGACCACAACACTGGACACAGACATTTGTAGAAAGGAAAAGGAGCAAAGGACTGATGCACCCACCCCACCATGAGGTAGGACAGGCAAGGACTATCACACTTTCTGCTTTCCATTAACTGACTCTCAAGGGGAGTACTTGTTCATGAAATTATGCTATCAGCAGTAACAGCTACCATTCATCGGTGCTTACTAGGTGTCAGACCCAGCATCGTACCCAGCAACACTCAGACCCAGCAACACTCCTTACAAAGCTACCACACACGGTCATACGGGTTGTACATGGCAGCATCCAAGAAAGGATCCTAAGAACCCTGGACTGGAAATCAGGATTCTGGATTCGAGAACCAGCTCTGCTGGTAACATCCTGGAGCTTATCCTCACCTTCATGTACAAGAAGGAAGGACTGTAGACTGTCTGAGGGTCCTTTCAAGTTTCAATGTAATTGAATCCAACTGAGCAAACATTTATTCCACACCCACACTGTGCCAGGCATTATCCTGGCTTGGAGGTGTAAAGTCTTGGCCTCTGCCCTAGACAAACCCAAAGTCTGCCAGGAAGGGAGTGTGTATAAACAAATAATCCAAGTAGTCTGTGATACGGGTGCAGCAAAAAGCAGCACAGGAGAGGCAGGATCCGCTCTTTTATTTTTCTTATCTGCTTATAGCTGCTTTACAAGGTTGTGTTAGTTTCCGCTGTACAGTGAAGTGAATCAGCTATACATATACATATATTCCCTCCCCCTTGGACCTCCCTGCCATCCCACTCCCCGCCCCCACCCCTGTCTAGGTCATCACAGAGCACCGAGCTGAGCTCCCTGTTCTGTACAGCAGGTTCCCCCTATCTATTTTACACAGGGGAGCGTATATATGTCAGTCCTAATCTCCCAATTCATCCCACCCTCCCCTTCCCCCCACATCCACATGTCCGTTCTCTACGTCTGCGTCTCTATTCCTGCCCTGCACATAGGTTCATCTGTACCATTTTTCTAGATTCCACATATATATGCGTTAATTGGGGGCCTAGGAAGGTTCATGAAGTTAATGACGTCTAAGCTGGGTTTCAAAGGATTAAGAGGCACTTATTGAATGGGGGGAGAAGGCGAGGTGTCTGGTAATCGGCTCCTAGATACCTTCTAACCTGGAGTAAAGCGGAGGTCAGATTTCTGTAAGCTCCGGGGAGCAATTGGTTGGTTCATCGGGTGATGCGGTGCTCATCCTCAGGAGAGTCCAAGATGATGCCGCTGGGAGTAGCCCTAAGCTCACTGGGCCAAGTGGGTATCTTCTAGGGCAGGACTGTTGCAACAGTCTTCCTCAGAGCCTTGGGGTTCAGAGGTGGGGCGGGGCGTGACAAGAGGAAGGCTGAGTGAGCAGGGCCTCAAGCCCAGCCTCCACCTTTCCAGGGGTCACCTATGCAAGATTTCACTTTCGGCGGTTCTGCTGCTTAACTGTTTTTGGAAACCAGTGCTCTCAGGCTTGAGTGGCTATCAGTCCACAGTGATTTCCTTGTAGAAAGCCTTGAACACAAAAACCATCACAACAAGGTCCACTCTGGGTCTCTCCCCGCCTCTGGCACCCTCTTCTTAGTTGTCTTGGCAGATTCCCAACTCCTCCTTTTCTAAGAGACCATTAAAT
The DNA here is from genome assembly GCF_000442215.2 of Lipotes vexillifer. NCBI lineage: Eukaryota > Metazoa > Chordata > Mammalia > Artiodactyla > Lipotidae > Lipotes > Lipotes vexillifer. Next base: position 6,718,242 of record NW_006786690.1, on the reverse strand, counting down.
GGTGGAATTCCTCTGGGCTCAGTTTCGGCTTGAGCTTCCTCTGGGAGGAGGGACTCGCCACCCCACAAGGGAATTTCATGGAACGCCACAAATCTGTCTACTGTGGGCCGAGGATGCCCACTTCTCCAGCTCACTCAGGCTCCAAACTCACCAATCCCAATGCCCTTCTCAACATCACCATTCAATGCCTCAGACTAAATATGGCTAAGACTTGCGTTATAATTGCCCCATCCGCAGCCCCGGTTCTACTCTCTCCCCCCAGCTCCTAATCTCAGTAAATAGCCCCACGATAAATCTACTGCTCAAGCATATCTTTAGGAATCATTCTTGACTACCCCTCTTCTTCACTCCCAATGTCCAATTAACCAGCAATTCCTGTTCATTCCATCTTCTAAAGGTCTCTCAAGTGTACTCAACTCTCGCATCCCCACTGTCAGCATCCTAGCTCAGGCCACCACTGACTTTCATTTGGACCACCGTAGAAACCCTGATGATACCCCTGCTTCCCATCTGGACTCCTTATGTTCAGTTCCCCACACAGCTGCTGGGATATTTCAAGAATACAATCTGATCATAAGAATCCCCTGCTTAAAACCTTTTAATGCCTTCCTTCCAGTCCCAAATCCTTCGTGTGACTTAAAAGGCTGTGAATGACTGGGCACTGCTCCAGCCCCAACTCATGAAATCCTTCCTTTCCTCTCTCTGCTCCAACATGCGGGACTTTTCTTGGGTCCTCGGATGAAACCTGCTCTCTCTCCCTCTCTCCCTCCCACTTCCCGTGTGCTATTCCTGCAATGGGCACTCAGTTCTGGCCCCTCTGCCCAGCCCTCTCCTACCTGACCTTCGCGTCTCAGCTTAAACTTCCTTCCTCAGCGAAGTCTGCAGTGTCCATATAGGGCTTGCCTAGAGTGCTCAGAATCTATCTTTTGCAGCACTTTACACACTATATTTACAATCATTTGTTTATCGTCTGTCTTCCAAAGAGTCATGTTTCCTTCAGTGCTCTATAACCTGTACTCAACATGGTGCCTGGCACATGGTAGGTGCTCAATATATATATTTTTAAAATTTTTTTGCGGTACGCGGGCCTCTCACCGCTGTGGCCCCTCCCGCTGCAGAGCACAGGCTCCGGACGCACAGGCTCAGTGGCCATGGCTCACGGGCCCAGCCGCTCCGCGGCATGCGGGATCCTCCTGGACCGGGGCACGAACCTGCGTCCCCTGCATCAGCAGGCAGACTCCCAACCACTGCACCACCAGGGAAGCCCTCAATATATATATATTTTTTAATATTTTATTAAACCACTTGTATTGATATATCTCCCCCTTCTTCAGTGTAAGCACACCCTGCCCTCAGAGCCCCACTCCCCATCCTCTAGCTGTCCCCTCTCCCTTAGCTCATGGTCTGCTTCCCATCATCAGGCCCTTCTGTCCTATTTGCAAACCTGGCTTCACAGGATCCCTCACACATTGTGGGAGATGACTGCAACCTGGAAACCAACTTTATTGTCTACTGAGTCATGCCTACTATGTCAGAGTTCACCCACTACTGTTATTTCTACCAAAAATCATCATCAAAACTCTAGAGTACTGTGTCTGGAGTCCAGTATCCAGGTTAGTAGGAAAAAAAAAACACATTGTGGGAGATGACTGCAACCTGGAAACCAACTTTATTGTCTACTGAGTCATGCCTACTATGTCAGAGTTCACCCACTACTGTTATTTCTACCAAAAATCATCATCAAAACTCTAGAGTACTGTGTCTGGAGTCCAGTATCCAGGTTAGTAGGAAAAAAAAAAGAAATATTTGTTTAAAACAGTCCTCTGCTTTCAATTCTCACTGTTACTTTTTCAGGTATATATATATATATATATATATATATATATATATACACACATATATATTTCTCTTTAGACAATAATATATATTTCTCTTTTTAAAAAACAT
>NW_006786690.1:6690201-6710695 GCF_000442215.2 Lipotes vexillifer | reverse complement strand
AAAAAAAAAAAAAAAAAAAAAAACCACTCTCTTCACCATGCATATTACCTTCTGGATGCTGGACAGATATATAGGTATTTTTGTATAGTCGTAACCACAGAATACATGCTATTTTTCAGAATACCCCTTTTTAAAGACTTGCCAAAATGTATCCAATATCTGGCTGACATTATTTCCAAAATGCCAAATGTCTCAATACCTAACCCAAAGATCCTTCAGAATGATAATCACTCAAAGCTAAAATGATACTGGGGAGTTACATTACCTATCATGACCTATTTAGTCCTTAGAAACAGTAATATCTGTGGGTTCTGATTAGTAGAAAAGGATTCTCAGGTATCCACATATGTGATTTAGTGATCCCTAAGACGGATCTTGGAGTAAATTACCCTTTCCTCTGCACTCCCCTGGGTATCTCTATTTAGCACTTTTGAAGTTCTAATTCGCTTAGTTTATTGTTTATGTATCTGTGTGTGATAGAGCTGGGGCAGTGTGTCTCTTTCTCTTTCTATCCTGGCCCATTGCTGAGCAGAGCACATCACCATCCATAGCTGAATGAGTGAGAGATTCCTAGGAGTGCATCTTCTTTTGTCAGAGACAATGATCAGCGGTCTATGGCAGAAATTGGGCTTCTGAGAGAGGTAAAGAATAAAAAGGAGCCATCCCTCAACTCCCAGTGGGAGGGGAGAATTAGAAATAGTTCTCAAGTACCAAGATTCTGCCTTCCATCTCCCACTGGGCAGGAATGTCACCAACCACCAGAGTCACACACGTTTATTTGCACCGTTGGTTGCCCCAGTCTTTCTACAGACTCAGTGATATCCTTCACTGGTCTGTGCAAATCTAGAGAATCCAGAACAGTTCCTTTCCTCGGGGTTGTGCTGCCTGCTCACTGGCCCATACCTCAGGCTGTCTGAGGCTACCTGAGAAAGGCTATCAATCAACTCCTGGCAGGAAAGAGGCAGGGGAGTCACTTCAACACCTTGTGTCCTTACATTTTGCTCAGAGCAGCCTTGCAGATTCCAGTGATGAGACATGGCAGGCCAGTAATTAAAATATAGACTTTGCTTTCATGCCATGACAGAGTAAGAATGGGCATGACTTGCTAAAATACTTCCATATGGTGGTAATTACTTGAAACTTCTCTGCAAGGTTATATTAAAGCATCCCTTGCAGCCCCACATGCCGCAACAAAAGAGATACCTTTTAATAAAGCTCTATCACATAGTCATATAATTATACTCTGCCTTGACTCAGAAAGTATTTGAGGTAGCCAATAACAACAATGATAATAGAAAAAAAAAGAGCTGTCTCATATGAGGAACTATTACATGTCAGACATCGCATGCCATGTATTTTATTTACATTGCCTATAATTTTACAGAAACCCCTCCAGGAGAGAGATTCTTAGGGAGGCAATAGGCATAGAGGTGAAGAACTCAGGCCCTGGAGTCAGACTATTTGGTGTTAAATCCTGGCTCCATCACTTACTAGCTGTGATACTTTGGCAAGTAGCCTAACCTCTCTGTGGCTCAGTGTACATCTGTACAATGGAGATATTGGTAACTACGTCGTAAGGCTTAAGGCTAAGTGGGATCAGGGTGTAAAGCATTTATAAAAGCATCTGACACATAGGAAGGGCTCAGTTAATGTCAGTAAGCTGGCAGAAACATTAATGGCACACTCAGTGGCCCATGTTTTCTCCTAAATATCCAATCCCCTTGCAGGTAGGCAAAGCCATATGGCTAGTTTGAGTCAATGAAATATGAGAGGAAGTGACATGTCATTTCCAGAACAACATTTAAGAGACAGCTCTTAGCTCTCGCTTCCCCAACTCGTGACCCTAGAGGCCACCTGTTAGAGGGTGGCAACACTGGATGGACAGCACCTGCATTCCAGAGTCACCAGATTGAGTTGGGACCTGGTAATGCACATCAGATTTTACATGAGCAAAAACTCAATTTTTGCTGTACTAAACTACTGATATTTCCAGATTTACTTGTTACTGCAGCATAGCATACCCTATCCTGACTAACCTAGCACTATTATGTTATTCTGATTACCTTCTTTCTACATTTTGAAGAAACTGAGGGTCAGCTAGCCAAAGAGAACCCTCATTCAAACCCAGGTACCTATTAAACTCCAAAAGTTGCATCTTCACATGAACATTTGCCTTTTCTGGAATTTCCTCAAACTCCTGGATGCATGAAAAAAGTTCATCTTCATTTAAGCACTGATAAAAAAACACCAGAGATGGTAACTGTTGGGGAATATGTGTATTTGCCTTCTCTGAATCTGGACTGTGACCACCTTTTAAAACTACATCAGAAAACTGGGATGGAGAGAAGCTTAGAATTCTGTTATCACTCTAAGGGGAGCACAACCTTAATCTCAAATATAAGAGTTACCATAGATGGGCCAGTGTTCTGGAGACACCAGTGGCAGGAGACTGGAGGGCCACCGAGGAGGAGCTGTGATAGTCTGACTGTTACGAGGGGATGAGAAGAGCCCCAGAGACACTGACCCAGTGGGGAATCCAGGAGTCAGGCCTACTTTCTCCAGCTGCCAGTAGCCTTCCTACTTGCCCCATCTCCAGTCTAATTCTGTAATCATTCAGTGTCCCTCCTTTTTCTTTTGAAGGTTCTCAGCAAGAATAATGTTATATATTAAAGCAAAAATCTCCTTTGGAAGATCCTCCATACTGAACAAGTAGGCACGGGAATGATCTTTCCAAATACTAGGCTAACTCAGTGTTTCCCCTCAGTTTCCTCTTTGCGAGGTAGTGGAGAACATGCTATTTCTATGGTTCCTGCCAATCCTAAATGTCTGTGTGTGTATGAATGAGGAACAGCGGCAATATGTCCTTATGTGGGCCCAAATTTCACAGCTTAAAAACATCAGTAGAAGCAAAATACAGTGTTCATTCTGTGCCTATTTTTTTTTTCCCATCCACAAAATTATTACAATTTCTATCGCCTACCACACAGGGATGGCATGAAAATGAGCTCAGGTGCTACAATACACTTTAAAAGTCTCCCATGAAATGTTATCTTAGTGCTAAACATTAACATCCAGCTGATTCCTCTTCTTACCAATTTCTAATTTAAAGGTTCTACCAGGATCACCTCCCTGGACCTATGAGGTTTTGCCTTTACTTTTGCTAAGTAACATTTCTACCTAAATTGAAGTTATTAGTATGTACTGTGAAAAATTGGAAAATATGGGAATATATATAAAGAATAAAATAAAAATCACTTATAGTCCCACTCACAAGGAACAACTTTGGTACAATTATCCACTTGGACCATTTCCTTTCAGTCTTCATCTATATATCTTCTCAAATTTAAGTCAAGATCAGGCTCAACATACAATTTTTATGTCCTGCGTTAAGTATATCATAAACATTTTGCTATGTCTTCCATTAAAAACTTTCCATAGGGACTTCCCTGGTGGCACAGTGGTTAAGAATCCGCCTGCTGATGCAGGGGACGCGGGTTCAAGCCCTGGTCCGGGAAGATCCCACATGACGCGGAGCAGCTAAGCCTGTGTGCCACAACTACTGAGCTCACACGCCACAACTACTGAAGCCTGCGTGTCTAGAGCCCATGCTCCGTAACAAGAGAAGCCACTGCAATGAGAAGCCCGCGCACCACAATGAAGAGTAGCCCCTGCTCACCGCAACTAGAGAAAGCCCGCGTGCAGCAACAAAGACTCAACGAAGCCAAAAGTAAATAAATTTGTTTAAAAAAAAAAAAAAGAATTTCCTCATTATCTAAAAAAAAACAAAAAACAAACAACTTTCCCTAAAGGCCACTTGGAATGGCTCTATAAAACTCCCTCTTATGGTGTCTTCTAACCTCGTCAACCACGTCCTCATTGCTGGACATCTTAGGTGTTTCCAATGTTTTCCTACGATGAGTGATGCTGAGATGAATTTCTTCAGCTTCTTTTGGGTGTTCCTAATGATTTCCTTGGGGTATATTCTTAGGCACAACTAGTTTGTACTAAAACAGCTTCCAGCAAATACCCAATACTGCAAGAAAAGTCAAGAGAATCCAGTCGTTGGATTCGATGTTACAAATGGCCCATTAAGGCCTTCAGGGAGAGCCTGTGAACAGAGAAGTGATGGATTCCGGTATAAAGATACAAAGAAAGAGTAACTCTTCAGGTCTCTCTTAAACTAGAGTTAAGATATAGTTATATGGTGCCTCTTAACCAGCGAGCTATTAAATTAAAATCAGACATTAGTGTAAAGACTATACTATTTCTATTCAAGGGAAAGAATCTGGCCACCCACATCTTGCTTGTAATTCAACAGGCTCTCGAAAAACCACATATTGCCTACAGACACTAGCTGACAGACACAAAGAGCTTTGAAAGTATAACCTTTGTGTGTCCTCCATCTGAGAGCCAAGCTCTGGGAAGCTCAGCTCTCGCCTAACCAGTTGCCAAGGATACCCTGAGTAGCTGCAGAAGCGGGACTCCAGTAGTCCAAGTGTCCCCACTGGTTAAACACTTTATCTTTTTATTTTGACAGATTAATTCATATTTTTCAAACACAAAACAGGCAAAACACAAAAAGCAATCTGGGCTTCATTCTTTGTATGCATTCAGTTACATGTAACTATTTATCCTGCAAGAATCTATCTTTCAAAGAGACGTTCCATCAATAAGCACCGCAGTGGTGAACTAAATGACAACATTAATTAGAGCAGCAAACCTTTTATTGCACCAGGCCCTCGGCTCCGTGAAAATGGTGAGTATAGGGATCAATCATAACCGATCATAACTGCTTCAGGTGGGCAACCAGGATTAAGGCAGGTAAAACTAATGATTTTACCTGAAAAAAAAAAATGTGGTTTATTAACAACAACTGTTGCTTAGGTGACCCCATGGGCCAAGCACTCGGCTGGGGGCTTTACAGACATTTTTCCAGTCCTCACCACTACCCTCCTGGGGAGGCACCATTGAAGCCGAATCCAGTCTCTATACCCTGACACCAAATTAAATCTCGGAGACAGAGTTTTGGGTGAGGTAGAAAAGAATAGCTTTATCGCTTGGCCAGGCAAAGGGGGCCATGGTGGGCTACTGCCCTCAAAACCGTGAGTCCCAATTTGGAGAGGGTAGTGAGAAGTTTTATAGTAATGGTTCAAAGAGGGCCTGATCAGCTCTTGGACTTCTTCTGATTGGTTGGTGGTGACGTAAGTGGGAGTCAGCATCATCAACCTTCTGGTTCCAACCGGTCTGGGGTCCACCGTGCTTGTGGTCAGCAGGCCATGGTTAACCGTTAACTTCTCCCCTCTGGTGGGGGTTTCAGTATCTGCAAAACAGCTCAAAGATACTGTTGTGTGTATCCATTGATGGGGAACCAGGATCCTACCCAAGGCTGCACTTTTGTTTCTCTAGACTCGTTGTTTCTCCCTTGTCTCACATCCCCTCCCTTCCCTAATTAACAACTACTTGAATCTGCCCACTGGAACTCAGGGAAGGTCACGGAGGCTGAATGAAGCCTATTTCCTGTAATCAAAGAAAGGAGGGACACAGAAAGTCTTTTGTGCCCAGGAGCTCCACAGGGCCCTGGTCGGTATCATTATCAGTTCCATTCTACAGATGAGGAAACTGAGGCCCACAGAGATGAAGGGACAGATTGTACACCGGTAAGCAGTAAAGCTGGGGTTTGAACATGGGATTAAGTCCTGAGCTTTTGTTCTCTTTCCACTGCCTTTACTCCCCAACAAAATTGGTAGGTTGACAATAATTCTTAGCCCAAAGCTGGGAGGTGGCAGAGTGTGAGAAGTGCGCTCTAAGGGGAAAAAACTGACCCAGGTAAATGATAAATGGGAGAGAGAGGTGAACAGCCAGGTTCTCAGACCCTTCAGCCTAGTCCTCTTAAATTGGGGGTGGGGCTGGGTCACAGCACTGCCACCACTAACAGTGAGAGACAAGTGTTTGCAGCTTTTATACTCAAGGATGCCTCTTGAGAACTGCTCTTCAACCGGTCTTCCAAAAAAGAACCGTTACTCTGTCTCCAAGGAAGAGAGTCCAATTTTACATTTTCTCCAAGGAATTTCCTAACCCTTGTCCACACACAGAAAACACCAGAGCCTTTATATTGGAACTATATTTGGGCCAAATCCTATAGAAGGAGATTAAAAACAAACAAACAAAGCATTTCCACTAGCAAATGTGAGAAGTGGCCCTTTTTTTGAAGGTAAGCATTCAAAGTGACAGGAAATCTGTGAAGGAGTCAGAACCATGACAGGTGGTGAGGGCCAAGTAGGAGAGACAGTCACACTTCTACTTACGAAAAATGACTCCAAAGAAAGTCACTTTACGCCTGGGCCTCGTGGGTGATACTGTGATAGCACCATTTAAACCAGCTAGAGTCGCCTACAACTGGCAAACGAGGGAGACTTGCCTCCAAAATTTACATATTTATTCAGTGCTGTTAACTCTTGCGCATCCAAGAAAGGATCCTAAGAACCCTGGACTGGAAATCAGGATTCTGGATTCGAGAACCAGCTCTGCTGGTAACATCCTGGAGCTTATCCTCACCTTCATGTACAAGAAGGAAGGACTGTAGACTGTCTGAGGGTCCTTTCAAGTTTCAATGTAATTGAATCCAACTGAGCAAACATTTATTCCACACCCACACTGTGCCAGGCATTATCCTGGCTTGGAGGTGTAAAGTCTTGGCCTCTGCCCTAGACAAACCCAAAGTCTGCCAGGAAGGGAGTGTGTATAAACAAATAATCCAAGTAGTCTGTGATACGGGTGCAGCAAAAAGCAGCACAGGAGAGGCAGGATCCGCTCTTTTATTTTTCTTATCTGCTTATAGCTGCTTTACAAGGTTGTGTTAGTTTCCGCTGTACAGTGAAGTGAATCAGCTATACATATACATATATTCCCTCCCCCTTGGACCTCCCTGCCATCCCACTCCCCGCCCCCACCCCTGTCTAGGTCATCACAGAGCACCGAGCTGAGCTCCCTGTTCTGTACAGCAGGTTCCCCCTATCTATTTTACACAGGGGAGCGTATATATGTCAGTCCTAATCTCCCAATTCATCCCACCCTCCCCTTCCCCCCACATCCACATGTCCGTTCTCTACGTCTGCGTCTCTATTCCTGCCCTGCACATAGGTTCATCTGTACCATTTTTCTAGATTCCACATATATATGCGTTAATTGGGGGCCTAGGAAGGTTCATGAAGTTAATGACGTCTAAGCTGGGTTTCAAAGGATTAAGAGGCACTTATTGAATGGGGGGAGAAGGCGAGGTGTCTGGTAATCGGCTCCTAGATACCTTCTAACCTGGAGTAAAGCGGAGGTCAGATTTCTGTAAGCTCCGGGGAGCAATTGGTTGGTTCATCGGGTGATGCGGTGCTCATCCTCAGGAGAGTCCAAGATGATGCCGCTGGGAGTAGCCCTAAGCTCACTGGGCCAAGTGGGTATCTTCTAGGGCAGGACTGTTGCAACAGTCTTCCTCAGAGCCTTGGGGTTCAGAGGTGGGGCGGGGCGTGACAAGAGGAAGGCTGAGTGAGCAGGGCCTCAAGCCCAGCCTCCACCTTTCCAGGGGTCACCTATGCAAGATTTCACTTTCGGCGGTTCTGCTGCTTAACTGTTTTTGGAAACCAGTGCTCTCAGGCTTGAGTGGCTATCAGTCCACAGTGATTTCCTTGTAGAAAGCCTTGAACACAAAAACCATCACAACAAGGTCCACTCTGGGTCTCTCCCCGCCTCTGGCACCCTCTTCTTAGTTGTCTTGGCAGATTCCCAACTCCTCCTTTTCTAAGAGACCATTAAATGGTGGAATTCCTCTGGGCTCAGTTTCGGCTTGAGCTTCCTCTGGGAGGAGGGACTCGCCACCCCACAAGGGAATTTCATGGAACGCCACAAATCTGTCTACTGTGGGCCGAGGATGCCCACTTCTCCAGCTCACTCAGGCTCCAAACTCACCAATCCCAATGCCCTTCTCAACATCACCATTCAATGCCTCAGACTAAATATGGCTAAGACTTGCGTTATAATTGCCCCATCCGCAGCCCCGGTTCTACTCTCTCCCCCCAGCTCCTAATCTCAGTAAATAGCCCCACGATAAATCTACTGCTCAAGCATATCTTTAGGAATCATTCTTGACTACCCCTCTTCTTCACTCCCAATGTCCAATTAACCAGCAATTCCTGTTCATTCCATCTTCTAAAGGTCTCTCAAGTGTACTCAACTCTCGCATCCCCACTGTCAGCATCCTAGCTCAGGCCACCACTGACTTTCATTTGGACCACCGTAGAAACCCTGATGATACCCCTGCTTCCCATCTGGACTCCTTATGTTCAGTTCCCCACACAGCTGCTGGGATATTTCAAGAATACAATCTGATCATAAGAATCCCCTGCTTAAAACCTTTTAATGCCTTCCTTCCAGTCCCAAATCCTTCGTGTGACTTAAAAGGCTGTGAATGACTGGGCACTGCTCCAGCCCCAACTCATGAAATCCTTCCTTTCCTCTCTCTGCTCCAACATGCGGGACTTTTCTTGGGTCCTCGGATGAAACCTGCTCTCTCTCCCTCTCTCCCTCCCACTTCCCGTGTGCTATTCCTGCAATGGGCACTCAGTTCTGGCCCCTCTGCCCAGCCCTCTCCTACCTGACCTTCGCGTCTCAGCTTAAACTTCCTTCCTCAGCGAAGTCTGCAGTGTCCATATAGGGCTTGCCTAGAGTGCTCAGAATCTATCTTTTGCAGCACTTTACACACTATATTTACAATCATTTGTTTATCGTCTGTCTTCCAAAGAGTCATGTTTCCTTCAGTGCTCTATAACCTGTACTCAACATGGTGCCTGGCACATGGTAGGTGCTCAATATATATATTTTTAAAATTTTTTTGCGGTACGCGGGCCTCTCACCGCTGTGGCCCCTCCCGCTGCAGAGCACCGGCTCCGGACGCAAGATCAATGATGCTCAAACTGTAAAATGGTGGTGGTGGGAAGAAGAGCAGTGGAACAGATGTGACAGGCATCAGCTCACAATGTTTTCTGTGACTCAAGTTTATCAATTCTGCATGGTTCCCGAGAAAGGAGACATTCCATCAAGTACATGTTTTCCCTCTTTCCTTAATAGAGTTATCTTAGAAGAATTTACAATATTTCTCAAAGTGTAGTTCATGGACCAAAATGATAAGAGTTGATTAAATGAATATTCCTGAGCCCTTCCCAAGACCTGATTCATAATCTCTGTGAGTGGAAGCTGGGAATTTGCATTTTTAGTAAGCTTCCTGGGTGGTTTTTATGCCCATTAAAATATGGAAATTTCATAGCAACTTGCTCAAAGATAAAGGTATCAGGAGACTATCTTCTTGCTTTAGGAAGGTTTGATAAAGTTTCTTACAGTACCTTTGCAAACTGTCTTCAACAAAAATAGCCATCAATAATTGCCACCCTAGTAACATCTCATGTTAACATGGACCTTATTTTATCTTAGTAAAATGTATATATATATATATATATATATACTATGGGGGATGTGCTGGTTACATGGTTACATGGTGATTCAGCTTACCTGGGATTTATAGTGCTTATCTCAGAAGGTCGGTGGTCAGGGGTAGGGATAGTTAGGCGGAGCAATCCCCTTAGAAGTGTAAGCTTTATAAAGTTTCAAGCACAGAGAAAGGGGAAACCTTCCTTTCCAAAGTCCAAAGCTTCCCTCCCGCTGCAGTGCAGCCTCTTACTGGCACAGGCAACGTGACCAGGAGCCAAGCGGCAATGACAGAGGCTGATTGGTTAAGCAAAGCCTGTTTCAAGGCAATTAAAAAGATAATGTCATCTCCTGGAGAGGCTACAAACCAAAGGCCAGGGCTGCTGTCTCCTTTTTTAATTGATCTGGGCTGTCAACTACTTTATTAGCAACCCGATCAGGTTCTAATTAGCACCCTCATTAAGTGCTTTTAAATCAGGACCTGGGAGGGAGTGAGCTGGGAAGGGAAGGGAAGGGCCAGTTGGATAGAACCACTTGCAAGAAATGGACGTGGGTTTCTGGACCTGAGGCAGTGACACAAACTTTATTCTTGCAGGTGGATTTCCATATGGGGGAGTCCTGTGAACATTTTATTTCTGAAGGGAGTGGGTCAACCCCTTATTTAGAAAGTCTAGGCAGTAAAGCAGGAAGACCTACTTGCTTAAGAACAACATGGAAAAATAATTGGGAAATGTTTCACTGGCAGGAATAAAGGGAGAAAGCAAAACTGATGCTTTGGGCTCATGGTCTGTGCTCATATGTTCTCTAAGATGGCTTTTTTTTTTTTTTTTTTTTTTTTTTTTTTTTTTTTTGCGGTACGCAGGCCTCTCACTGTTGTGGCCTCTCCCGTTGTGGAGCACAGGCTCCGGACGTGCAGGCTCAGCGGCCATGGCTCACGGGCCCAGCCACTCCACGGCATGTGGGATCTTCCTGGACCAGGGCACGAACCCGTGTCCCCTGCATCGGCAGGCAGACTCCCAACCACTGCGCCACCAGGGAAGCTCTGATGGCTTTCTTTGACCTTAGGAATCCCTTGGACTCTAGGCAACAAAGAAGAATCTTGGAAAGACCTCTCAAACCTAAGATTCATGGAAACCCAGCATCATTCCTTGCAACACTGCAATGAGGCAGTCATAGATCCTAACACACACTCCACTTTAAAAGTACTTAACTTTTGAGATGTTTGTTGTGAGATGGTGACAGTTGTTTATCAGCTAATATGTTCCTTTCAACTGCCAATGTCAAGAGTTCTTCTGGTCATGCTCAGTCTAACAGACTGTGGGGCGGCAGCCAGGTCAGGGGCCCACAAAAGACCAAAATAAAGGCTTGGGAATTTTATTCTTCAAAACCACAAATATCAAATTTCAACTGCCAAAAAAAACTTCTTTAAATCAAGCACAGATGAAAGGAAACATCTTTCTTTCTTTCCTAAACTCTTCCTCAAAATAATTTCTCCTTTTTTTCCTGTCTTTGCAGCAATCATAACAGGGCATCAAATAAGAAATCGTTTGGTGTGGCTCCTCATCTAAGCAAGAATTTTTCACACACATGTGATGAAGGGATTTCACTGGTTGGCCAATGCAAGGCCTTATCTTAGGACCCAGATGTTATAAAGCCACCACCTACGGAATTTCCTAAGTTCAGAAAGCAGATTGAAAGCAGGTTTGGCTACAGTGGATTGAACCATAGATAGTATGAGAATGAACAGAACTGAAGCTCTCCCAAAGGCTCTTCTGAACTAAGGTGTGTGTGTGTGTGTGTGTGTGTGTGTGAAGGGAATGGGTGTTGGACTAGAGAGAGATGGGGTAAGAATTCATCATAAGACTCTCATTGGTTTGATTTGTGCTATAAACAAATCAAGGTCACTACTAAAGAATATCTTGTTTAGTCATAACCACATAGCACTGTCCCTACGTTTCACATGGTGATGACAGAAACTGAAGTTGACTGAAGACCTTAAGATCATGACATCAGGCTGCCCTACGCCTAAACCAGTTAGCCTTTGATGGTGGTGGAGGGGGTCTGTTAGGGTCAGACCGCCCTGAGTGTGGCCTGAAGAAAGGGTTTTGTCCGAGCCCCTGTTTCCTTCTCTGTAAAATGGGGTAAGACTCTCTCCTTACAGAATTTTTCTGGATACTGAATGAGAAAACACTTCTGGTGCTGAGTACAGGGTAATGACTGAGAAATGTTCGTTTCCACCTCCCCTCTCGCCTCTCTTTTTCCAGTGGTATATCTCCCCTCCCAGTGCCCCCTTCCTCTGTCATCTTCTCCTCATAGAACCACACTTTTTAACTCTAACCTTTGAAGTCAAAATATGTTTTCATTGATTTAGCTGTAGATGAAGTGAATCCAAAACACAGGCCATCAGTAGGATTCCTTGCATGTAATTTTCATGGGTTTTATTCTTTCCTAGAAGTCTTGTAATTCTTATGTAAACAATTGAGGTTTAAAGCACTCATCAAAACAGTCTAAAAATGAAGCCCTGAGAACAATGGCTCATTGTCTTTATTATTTCAGGACTTTTGCAGAATCCCTTTACCCTTCTCTTGTCATCCAACTTCAAATGGCAGTTACCCTTCTCTCCACCTCCACTTGCCTGCTCTGCATTATCAGCCTTGACAAATAGCACCTATAAAAAACAGGCGGGTGCCCTTACTCAAGGGCATAAATTGAAACCAAAATCACTAATGTAATTCACAAGCTTTGACAGACTGAATTTTGGAGCAGCCCAAATGGGAAATGCTCTGGTTATTCATGCAAATGACAGGTCTGCCCATCCTCCTTAAAAACTGCATCACTTAAAAACTACATGCAGCCCACTTCAAGGGCTATTCACTGCACTGGAGGGCTTGCAGGCCACTTTCTGGCAGAGTAGAGGAGACTGGAGGGAGAGAACATGGAAAAAGAAGGGAAGAGGAAGTGGGGAAGGGACAGACCCTAAACAGCCAAATGAAGAGGCAGGAGGAGGAAGAGAAGCCAGAAAAGCAAACAGAGGACAAATGTTGAGAAAAGTAGGTGAGCAAGGACAGTGTGATTTCAAGGAAACCAAGGGAGTCAGGGAAATGAAGGAGTTTTCAGCAGCGTCTATACTGAAACCGAGCAGGACCCTGTGGGACCCTCCCAGATACAGATGTTACCAAACCAAACTTGGGTCCACTTGCCCACGTGGTAAAGCCAATCTACTGACACCGGGTTGTGGTGAAGGAAATTACAGCATTTATTATAAGGTCCTGATACAAGAAGAACAGGTGGCTTGTGCTCAAAAATCCCCAACTCCCTGAAGGGTTTCAGCAAAGCATTTTTAAAGGTCAGGTGAGGGAGGGAGGTTGCAGGGTATGTGACCAGCTTGTGCACAATTCTCTGACTGGTTGATAGTGAGGTAACAGGGCGGTATCACAGGGATTGACATTATCACTTCTTAGGCTCCAGGAGGCCTGGGGGGCTACATGCTCATGGTCATCAGGTAGTTAACATCTTTCATTTGGTGGAGGTTTTCACTTCTGTAAACCAACTCAGGAAATGTGCATCAGATACTATTATCTAGGTACTTCAGAGAGGAACTAAAGCAGAGCATATGGGGGAGGGGTCTGTCCTAGGAAGCCCCATAGGGTCCTACTCAGTTACACAAATCCTTTCCATGTCCCCTGTTTCTTGTTTGTAGGAAAAGGCTTCAGCCTCGTAGACCTTCCCTGAGTACCAAAGGGCAGATTCAAATAGTTGCTAATCAGGGAAGGGAGGGAATGCAGAAACAAAGGAGGAGCACTCAAGAAACAGTAGTGCAGAGATTAAATCAGGGGCCTGGTTCCTCCTCAAGGGATATATGTAACAATATCTTTGAGGTCTTCTGTGGGAACTAAGGATCCCATCCAGGTGGAGGATGGTAACTTCAGGCTGAGCACCAGATTCCTGGAATACCACCCTGTTACCTCACCACCAACCAATCAGAAGAAAATCACACACCCTGCAGCCCTCACCCCAAATTTTGCCTGTAAAAACTTCTCCCTGAAAACCACCGGGGAATTCAGTGTTTTTGAGCATGAGCCACCCATTCTCCTTGTTTGGACCTGCAATAAAGCTTTCTCTGCTCCAAACGCTTATGTTTTGGTTTGTTTGGCCTCACTGTGTGTCAGGCATACAAATTTGCGTCCAGTGACACTACTACTGTTGCCCAATATTTACTGCCCTTTCACCATGTGCCAGCCTCTATTCTAAATACAAGGCCTGTTATCTCAATTGCCACAGTGGATGACATAGATACCATTATTATGCTTGGATTACAAATAACGAAACTGAGGTTCTGAGAAAGTTAATCAAGCTACAAGATCACACCGCTGTAAATGAGACAGGAGGGAAGGGGGCAGGGCACAACCTTTAAAAGAATGACGTCAAGGATAAGACAAATACTGGTTAGAACCTACTAGGCACAAGGTGGCAGAAGATTTGACTTCCAGTAGACCTTGAGCCTCATTATACTCCTACTGTCATACATGAGCATATGCTAAATGTCACACCCACCAGAGCCATGACTGTTTCTTCCCAGGCCAACCATGAAAGGCTAAAAAGTGGGTGGTGGCCCAATTCCTAGAAATCCCCACCCCTTCCCCAAAGTAGTTGGAATAATCCTCCCACTTATTAGCCTATAAAATTACCCAGCCCATGAAAACTAACCACTCCCACACCAGCTCTCACCTTTTAAGATGGATGCATTCTGACTATGGAATGTGTATCTCTCTAAATAAACCTGCTTTCACTTTACTACAGCTCACTCTTAAATTCTTTCCTGCACAAAGCCAAGGACACTCACTTGGAGGCCCATCCCAAGGGCTCACCTGAGACCTGGGACATGGCCGTCCTCTCACGCCCCATTTTCCTGCAGCATAAGTGCTGGAGTGTAAGAGTCTAACCCAGGCCACATGGCTCACAAGCCATTCTTGTCTCCTGTTAGCAGGATGCAGGCTTACACGTTCAAGCCTGGGGCTCTAGAATCTGGACATTTCCACTGAATGTACTCCCACTGAAGGCTAGATTCCCTGGTAAATAGACCCTGAGACAGAGATTTATACAAGAAAGTTTCCTGGAGAGTGTGCTCCAGATCACACCTTTAGAAGAGTAAAGGCCACAGGAGTGGGCAGAAGGAGAAACAGAGCCACAGTGCAGTTGCCACTAAAGCCTCAGCTGATCCCACTGGGAACCTGGAGCTGGGGTGGCCCTGCAGAGCTGTGCTGCCCTGAGGCAAGTGGGCGGCGGAGGGGATCAGCCAGCCACACTGCCAGCAGCTGGAGGAATGAGTGCTTCAGTCCTAGAAGGGACTGGGGGGCCTGGGCCATTCACCACAAGATCTAAAAGGAAGGGGTGGCTCCCTAACAGGGCAGTTGCTAGGGGCTTGGTCACATGCTGGGGTTTGCCTCCCAGCTTAGTCCTTTGTTGGATGTATAATCTTGGTAATTTGCTGAACTTCTCTGCATCTCCGCGTCTTTGGCTGTAAAATAAAGATAAACAAGCCTATTTTAGAGGATTGTTGCAGAAGATAGTCCCTGTGGCTAAATACATGTACCCTCCCCAGTTTTGTAGGGGAGAAGGAACACAGGGAAGGAAAGCAGAGCTCGAAAAGGGCTGCTATAAATTCACGTTGGACAGACTCGTGATGGGCCACTGAGGGAGACACCAGGTTTTGGCCGTACCACCATATCCTTTTGAGGATTGTGTCATAAAAAATAACTGCTTCCTCTCTGTCGGAATCCCTTCCTGCACCGGCAGGCAGAACACAGAAGGGTGAGGGGGTGACTCTGGCAGTTCCTAGAGTCAACCTATTCTGACATTCCAAAGCCCGGGAAAGCTGGCCTGACAAACACGGCCAGAAAGAGACAGAATGCCATACAGGACAGAACGGTGGCCTCAGAAAATATCTGACGCCATGATATTTTCTCTTGTTGGAATGGCAATGGGCAGAAAGCCCCCATCCCCCCCCCTTTTTTCTTTTCGCCATGCCATGCGGTTTGTGGGATCTTAGTTCTCCGACAAGGGATTGAACCCAGGGCCTCGGCAGTGAAAGCACCAAGTCCTAACCTCTGGACAGCCAGGGAATTCGCCCCAAAGGTTTCTTAAAGAAAAAAGCAGAACAACCCTCACTAGGCTATGATCCACAATATGAGCACCTACCAATGGTCAAGGCACTCCTAACATGTGAAAGATACGATATTTCCATCACCAAAGCCAAACGTATACTGGTCTCAATCTATGTCCTCAAGATTATATCAGTTTAGGGAGGGTGGGGCTGGGAGGGGAAGGAGGATTTAAGGTAGCACATATGCGCCACATTGGGGAGGAAGAGGGAAAGGAAAAACCCATCATTTAGTGAGCAGCCAGGAGCTGCTAGATATTCAAACTTCACCTCATTCCATCTTAGCAACAACCCTACAAGGGGGTATTGGCATCCTCCTTATTTCTCAGGTTAGAAAACTGAGGTGCAAAAAGATTAAGTATTTCCCCAATCTTACCATGCTAAGTGATTTAATGGGGTAATTGGGGTTTGCACTCAAGGTCCTCCTCTGCCTCCACTCCCGTGTGTGGAGATGCTCTACGGGAGGGCAGAATGCCACTCCGGTCAATGGCCGCGGCTGCCTAGGACAGCCGCAGGTCCTGACACCTTCTTACCGCCCCCATGTCCCCCATCAGGCCAGCCAGGAGTGCTTCCTGCAGGGAGGCAGCTGCACACACTGCCACAGCTCAACATCACACGGGGGACTGCAGCGGGACTATGGCCACCAACTTCAAGGATGCTCTCTGGCCCAGTTCCGGGCAGCTGGACCACCCTCCTCCCCAAGTGGGTCGGGGTTTCTCAGGCTGCTGAGGAGCTCAGCAACTCCATGAGATGGACGGCCAGGAACTTGAAACTGAAAACTCAAGCAAGCACTCTGCTGCTCCTGGGCGTGCCGGGTCATCAAGCCTATTGAAGTGTGACACATTTCTCTCATGTTTTCTCAAGAAAGACCTGGGTTCTAACCTTACGTTTTACCACTTGTTAGCTGTCTGACCTTCGGTAAATGATGGGAGCTCTTTGAGCCTCAGTCGTCATCTGTAAAATGGGGTGATGACAGTGCCCTGCGAGCGTGTCACATGGCAGTGCTTCCCTCCGCAGGAAGTGGGGACACTGAGATTATTAGGTGGTATGTTGACAGAGCATTAAAGAACAGGGAATCACAAGTGAGAATGTTATTCTGTTCCCAGTTCTTTTTGAGTTGTTCCAGTTATGGCCACAAGAAATACCTGTTCAGATCTAGTATGTCTTAAAGGCCTCTTAACACTTGTTAATCTCCCCTTTTAACAGAGAACAGGCCTCAGGTCCAGAGGATTATCCAGCTGGAACCAGACAACAGGGCTTTGTTTTAATTGTATCTATCTTCCTGATAATCCTCTATTCATTGTAAATGATACTGGCTATTTACAGTAGTGACAAATTTTCTTTTGAAATATACTTATTTAAGAAATAATGTGAGTCAATTTTACAGAAAATTGAGTAATATAATGGTATAGGTGGTATACAGAAATGGCAAAAATTGTGAGGATAGGACACAAATGACTAAATTTTGGAGAACACTGTTAAAAAGACTACAGAATGCATGCCAATTGCCTTGCATGCTCCTACCATACACTGGGAACTCAATAGATATTAGCTGTCATATTATAATTTTTTATTATTAGCCTTGGAGTTTAATTGCATAGTACACTGCCAAAGTACCCAGGAGCTCCTTTTTTTTTTTTTTCTTTTTCACAGTGCTCTGGCACGAACATAGCATCCTTTCTAATAAAGGAGGCGAGGAAGAAAGGGAAATAGATTCAAATGATTTGAATTCACGGCTCAGTTCCACCATGAACCAGGTGTATAATCTTGGATAAGTCAAGTAACCTGTCCAAGTTCAACCTCTCCATGATAATAGCTAGCCTTTTTTAAGCACTATTACAAGCCAAGCCATTGCGTTAAGGGCTTTACATCAACAATCCTGTTTAAGCCTCACAATAACCCTATGGAGGGGGGATTATTGTCTTCATTCTACAAATGGGGAAATAAAACTCAGAGACGTCATTTGAGTTACTTCAGGACACACAGCTGGTGACTGGCTGCACCAGCATTCAAACCCGGGTCTTTCTGACTCCATCCCTGCCTCCCAGAATTGATATGAGGATTAAAAGACATAGAAAAGAGCCACAGTAATGCCTTCCGCATCACAGAAGGCATTTGATAAATGGCTGTGCCTCAACAGATTTACAACATTCCTGGCCAAGGCACCAAAGGAATGTTCTTTTCTCAAACTGGGTTCAAGAGATGCGCAGGAGGAAAGAAGGAACCAGCTGCTGCTTAGGAAGAGTTAAATCAGTGAACACACGGCTTCTTAGCACTTGCGCTGCCCTGGTGCTCTGCCTTGAAGAAAGACAGCTAATGAGGATGAGCAGGGCTGGGTGTACAGCAGCACATCTACTCCTGCCAACAACGTTTTCACTTCAGATGCTCAGGGCTGACAAAGAGCGCACTGTGGGGAAGAATTACCCACCTCCAACCCAGAACAAGGACAAACTTGCTAAGGGCTGTGTGCAGTGCTGGGAGGAGGCACAGCAGAGGCCAGGAGAGAGATTCAGTCAGAGCCCCACTTCCCTGAAGAGCAAAGACAAATGGAAACGCAGTGCGATTAGGAGGGAGAGTGAGAGTGGTGCAATTCACAGTGGTCTACACCCACCAAGGCATCCACAGAAGTAGAGAACTTCCCTGATTTAAAGGGAAAGTAAGGTTTTGTGTACTTGTACTGAATAATGGATTACATCATTATTTATGAGGTTAAACGTGTATTTTTTAAAAATCATCGTAAAAAATAGTGCCTTAAAACTTCCATATGATGGTGATGATTTTTCAATATTCCTGAAAACTAAGCTCTGAAAGGGGGGAAGGACGTAGTTCATTGGAGGGAACACCCAACTGAAGTGAACGGGCTGTTGAAATGGGTGAGGGAGGGCAAGGATGGGGGGCAGCAGGCCCAGGGTTTCTGTCTGCCTGGCTAGTAGGGAAGGTGAGAGCAGCTTGGTGCGGACAGGAGGGGAGAGAGAACTGGCTGCCTGGAGGCTCTGTGTCAGAGAGACAGGAAAACGCCACCTCCACAGAAGCATTTAGGAAATGGCCCCATTAATTTTTGATGGGCATGAGCTGATAAATGTTGATTGTACTGGCTTGTGTGTGTATTATGCAAATGAACCCAAAGGGGACAGATAATGCTTCAGGGTCACCACCTGTCGTATTCTAGTACCTGACATTTTGAAAAGGGTTAAGGAATGGCTGACTCAGTCTTTAAAATACCTGAGTGGGAGTCAGAGGTTTTGAAGGCCACTTCTTCTGATCTGACTCACTGTGGGTAACATTACATTAATTTCCTATTTACAGAAACCACTTTCCAACACATGACGGATCCTATTCATTCAATTTCTGCCTACATATCTGTCAGATGGTACTGATGTCCAGAGGCTTAGCAAATACTAGTCTTCCACACACATTTGGAAAAGCTATGCCCTTTCAGTTATGGTCTGAAAACGGTAGCATTGAATGGTCTCAATCACATTAAATTAATAGATGGGTCATGAATTGTTAAAAAAACAAAAACTTAAAAATGCTGGAGGAAAAAAATCCTGTATCAAAGTAGGTCAATCCATCAGATGACAATCTGACCACAAGGTAGTCCCACAGCAGCTCTTTTGGTGTCCTGAGGTCAATGCCAGTGTGGGGAGGGGGGGTTTCCCCATACCAGTGAGCAGCTTGTAGATACCAGCAGGGTGTTGGAGAATTCAACTCAATTCTGACACTACCCAGAAGAAGCATCAGATCCCGTGGGTTGAGGACTCAGTCCTATAAGACTGTCACCCCACCCCCAACTTCAGACGCCAGGTGCAAACCCAGAGTATTGCCCGTGCTTCTGACCAACTGGCTACAGATTGGAGGTTCCAGCCACGTCTTCCTTGGACTTCAATTAGTTTGCTAGAAAAACAGAGAAACATCTTACTTATTAGATCACTGGTTTATTATCAAAGAATATAACTCAGGAACAGCTAGATGGAAGAGATGCATAGGGCATAGTATGGAGAAAGGGCACAGAGTTTCCATGCCCTCTCCAGGTGCGCCACTCTCCCCAGATCTCAAGTGTTCAGCTCTCCAGTGTTCTCCAAAGAACAGTGTCCTTTGGGGTTTTTATGGAGCTTTCATTGAGTCATGATTGATTAAATCACTGGCCATTGGTAATTGATTCATCTTTCAGCCCCTCTCCCCTCCTGGAGGGCAGTGGATGGGATTGAAAATTCCAACCCTCTAATCATATATTTGGGTCTTCTGGGAATCAGCCTCCCAACCTTAGGTGGGGGTCTAAAGGTCACTTCATTAACATAACAAAAGACACCTCTAAGCTCTCATCACTTAGGAAATTCCAAAAGTTTTAGGAGCTCTATGCCAGAAAGACCAAATATATATTCTCATTATAAACCACAATATCACACCAGCCCTCTCAGCCAAGGTCACAACAAAAAGATTCATCACCCTTGTTCTCAAATACATATTTAATGCTCTCTTGGTTCTGTGGGGTTTTCAGAAAGTTGAAAACTCAATGACCCAGCCATCTCTCAAGGGATTACACCGGAAGACAGAAGATGGTTTAGAAGCTGCATTTCCTTCGCATAAGAGACTACACAGTAGAAGAAATGACTACGCAAAAGCTAAATAAACAGACAGATTCCTTCTCTAGTTCCACTTTCCTCAAGCTCTGTCATCTTAAATTGAATGGATACAGACTATAGTTTTTCTTATCTAGCCAATATTTATTTAAAAAATTCAACAGAGCTTTGCTGTACTTTGTACTAACATGCCTCTAGTCCTATAAGCTTTTTTAATATATATAAATTTATTTATTTCGGGCTTCCCTGGTGGCGCAGTGCTTGAGAGTCCGCCTGCCGATGCAGG
>NW_006786690.1:6683950-6689712 GCF_000442215.2 Lipotes vexillifer | reverse complement strand
CAAAAAAAAAAAAAAAAAAAAAAAAATTTATTTATTTATTTTTGGCTGCACGCAGGCTTTCTCTATTTTCAGCAAGCAGGAGCTACTCTTGGTTGCGGTGCGTGGGCTTCTCATTGCGGTGGCTTCTCTTGTTGCAGACCATGGGCTCTAGGCTCACGGGCTTCAGTAGTTGTGGCTCGTAGGCTCTAGAGCGCAGGCTCAGTAGTTGCAGCACATGGGCTTAGTTGCTCCGCAGCATGTAGGATCTTCCTGGACCAGGGTTCAAACCCGTGTCCCCTGCATTGGCAGGTGGATTCTTAACCACTGCTACACCAGAGAAGCCCTTTCTTCTCTTTTTTTTTTTTTTGACAAGCCAACATTTAGAGGATACGAGATAAACTGAAGACAATATTTACACATTTGCCAAGGGTTGTCTGTCTCTTTAAAAAGACATTTACAATAGTACTATCCTCCTCCTTTTCTCCTTCTGATTTTCATGCTGGCCCCATTGTTGTTGTGATATTACTTGTGCAATAAATAAAAATCAGGAGAAAACCAAAAAAGAATCCGGTCTTTTTTTAACCCATTTTTTAAATAACAACAAATTCAGGAAGAATTAAATCACCATTAACCTAGCTAGATTAACGATCCTGCCAAGTTAGCAGCCTTGCCTCCCAAACATACCAATGCAACAGCTAACAAAGTGAAAAAAGAAGGGTCTTCTTAAATGGTAGAATGTGACCGATTTACGGACAATGAGATGAGTGTATGACCTCCTACACGCCCTTTATCCATCATAAATCCTTGTTCCCCTTCTGATTTACTCCTACAGAGACAATTCAGTTGCTCTATGGGGACCTTTGGCAAGCAGAGCATTGTAAGAGGTGCAGTGATGGTTGCAAAGAACTGAATGGCCAAGTTCAATGCTCTCAGGCCACTGCAGGAAACAGAAGGATGAACAACCCCCCAGCAGTGGTCTCTCTCTGGTCCACTCTAGTCTCTACAAGGCCAGGCTGACCTTCCCTCCTGTTATGGACATTTATTGACGAGGGGTGCAGCCTTCAAGTATCCCGCTTCCAGCAACAGTCCTGTTTTCGTTTGGAAATTTGCTCCTCCCCTGCTCTCATTCAACGTGGTACTGGGGAGGGAACTTCCCTCTACCCTTCTAGGTTCTTCTGGCTGGTCTGAGAATTAAACTGACACGAGACGGACTAATGGGAGAAAATCAAACAAAAGTTTAATAATATGTATACATGGGACAGACCCAGGAGAACTGAGTAACTCACCAAAATGGCTGAAACCCTCACCTCAAATACCATCTTCAGCTAAAGACAAAAGAGGATGTTGGAGGTGGTGGTTTGGGACCTCAAGGGGGAAGGAAATGGACATGGAGTGGAAAAGCATGTGTTTGGTAAATAAATGTTTGCTGGGCCATGCAGAGACAATGGGACAACAGAGAGGGAATTATAACAGACTTTGCTAGGTTCTTCCCTGTCTCCACACCTCATTCATACTTCAGTGATCTACGGTGATGCTCCCTTCCTGGAACAGGTCCTCTATCTACATTCTTTAGGCAGTTAGGGAAAGGTCAAAGCTTCTTCTTGGGTCTTTTGGACATTGACTGTTTTCAGCTCAAAATAATCTGCATGCCAAAGAGACATTTTGGGGAGGCAAATTTTGCTGATTTCACCCTGAGCTACAAAAGGAGGGCTGTGAATTTGAACTAGGCCTAAGCCACTTGGGATAGAGGTGAGACAGATAAGAAATAAATAGCCCTAGTTTCCAGAATGACTGAAACTCCTTGAGAACGGGTCCTATTTTTTTGAAGAGACATTGCTTTGAACTTAATAGGTGTTAAAGAAATACTCATTGTGGATTACACCAAATAGTGGGCAGAACATTGGGCTGAGACTCTCAAGACGTGTATCCTAAAATTTTATGATTCTAGGTGAAAGAAAAAACTTTAGTCCACACTCATAATTTAACGGGATGTGACAGACCCTCATTCATTTAACTAGTATTAAGTAGAATCTAAGAAGGGTACTTCCCATCTTAATAATTATCTTATTTAATTCTCACTACATGCCTATGCATAACAATCCTGCAGGAGATAGTTTTTATGTGTGATAGCTGAAGAAATCGAGGTTCCCAAATTTTCAGTCACAGAGCCAATAAGCAGCGGGACTGGAATTCAAACTCAAATCTGTTCATCTCCAAATCTATGCTTTTTCATCTACTGTACATCGTCCCGGAATCCCTGCTCAATAACTCACAATGTACAATGAAAGTGAATAACAATGCAAAGTGTTAGTAAATGTCAAAATCAGAGCAGAGGACTATGAATGCTACAGTTTGAAGTAAGGGAACATCAATATGATACAGATGGTTAGGTACAGGTGTGATAGCTGTACCTTGAAATAAAAATGAGAGCTTAAGAGTCAGGAATGCACATTCATGGGACAGGGCAGCAAATCCCAAAGCCACAGCACTAACACAAGAAGCAAAATTAACCTTCAGAAATTCTCCTTTTATGTGCCTCACACAGATCCTTTGAGAATATGTTCCCAGGATCAGGGGCGTGTCTGTGATGAGGGATATTGGACCAGGAGCAGATAAAGCACTTAAATTCTGTTTCATGATAACTAAGGGCCTGGGAAAGCATGTAACTTTGGCTCTAAACAGCGTTCATGGAAAGTTATGCCAACCACAAGTGAAATAGACACAACACTGGCTTTAATAAAATAATGGAGGTTGTCTGTGAAACCCCCATTTAGTCGTAATTTAACTCCACTTGTATGAGATCCCCCACTACATTCTTCCCCGTCAATACTGCAAGTTCCTTGAGAGCAGGGCACATTTCAAAACCATTTTCTCATGTCTTGAGGGCTTGGCACAATGCCTTGTCCAAGCTAGCTGTTGTATCAACATGTTTTAAACTAGCAGAAAATAAATATTATACTACATACAAATGGAACACTGAGCCTTGTGAATGAAAAAAGGAAGCAAAGAGAATGCCAAGGGTGTCTCTCCTATTTGTGAAAGGGAATCGGCAACCAAAAGTTCCATTTCAACATCAACAATTTTCAACCTCCCAAATCAATTAGGAGATTGAAATATATTCTGAGCATGCCAGAGAATTATACTTAGAGCAGTTACAAATTACCGACTCACTTTAATCCCTTTGAAGTGGTAAAGATACATTGCATAAGAAGGGCAAAATCACAGTCATCTGTTTGCTGGGAGCCAACCCTCTTCTCGACTCTTCCAGTGACTTAATTGGATCCATTTGCAAGAAATCTGGCCAGGGAAAGTGGGGTGACCTGAGGCCAGGAAGCAGCAAAGCTTGACTTCTTTCTTAATAAAAACGACCAACAAACATAAATGCGAGTTCCTAAGGGCTCACATTTATAACATGCTTAAAAGCATAGCAACTGCTTTCACTTTCATCATCTCATTTGATTTCCCCACAATAATCTTGTGATTAAGTAGCACTTAGCACTGTGCCTTGTAAAAGCGTAATCAGTATTCACTGAAGGATGGCCGGGTGGGAACTGTTCATCCCATTTCAGCGATGAGGAATCCAGGCTTAGAGAAGCAAAAGTAAGCTAAGCTCTCCCCAGGGCTCTCAGAGGGGATAGGGCTCAGCTTGCCCATCTGTTAAAGGTGCGCATGCGCTGGGATGATTCCCTCTCTAAGGGCCGGTCCATTATACGTCTGAGAAGTTCTACTCGGCCACCTGCGGGCCGCAGGGCGTCGGCCCTTCCAGCACCAGGGCCCTCGCGGGTTTCGCGCTTTCCAGGCCAGCTCTGGGTCCCTCCGCTCCCCCCTCCTCCCCACCCAAGCCCTGCGGAACCTCGCGGCCGCCAACTCCCCTTGCCCAGCCGGACGGCCTTGTCCGTGGGTGGGGGGATGACGACCTCTCCCTCACACGTCGGGACTCGCCCAGGGTGCCCTATGCTGCTGCGGACCCCGGCTAAGTTCTGACTACACCGCTGCGCCTGCGTAAGAGGAACCTCTATTCCAGCCCGGATGGGAACCCAGCCCCAGACTTCTGTTCCGAAGCCAGACTCTCCCGGCCGACCTCTATATCGAGGAAGAGCAACCTCCATATCAGAGAGACCTTTAGATTACTATTCCATACCGCTAGTTAGAAAAAAGGAAGTTAAACTCTCAGCAAAATGGTAGCTCCTGGGAAGGCAGGTTAAGAGACAGACTGCCTGTTCAAATCGCGACTCCACCACTTACTACCTAGGTGACCTTGGGCCTCAGTTTCCTCATCAGTAAACTCAATGGGTTGATCGATGTAAATCACCTACACTAGAACAGTGTCTGGCACATAGCAAGCCTTATATAAATGTAAAGTTTTGTTAGCCCAAATATTTTGCTGGACAAACAGGTTATCAATACTACCCTTAAAGTAGCCTTTTTGATATTGTTAACATATGATTAGGAGATTTGCGCCACTTTCTCTTGATTGCCAAGAAGTCTTCTCTCCTTTACCTGAATATTTCAACATCCCTCCTAATCTGCTAATCCAAGGCATTTTTCCAAAGGAGGAGTGTCTTAAGTTGTATATAAAAGAAAGCCTGTAATGTATTGAGACACTTAAGTGGAATTGTCACTTAACATTTGGCTAATTATGGCTCTCCCAATATTTCCTTCCTTTGTACAGATTTTTCAATAAGCAAAAAAGCCTGACTTTGACTTCTGAGTTCGTGGTCTTCCTTTCCTTACCTGTAGTAGGTTGCAAAAATCCTCCCATCCCTGTATACATTCCCCTTTGCAATACGTGTTTGCTGCATTTCCCATCAAGATATGGGGTCCGCTTCTCTACCCCCCTTGAATCTGGGCTGACTTTGGGACATGCTTTGGCTAATAGAACGCAACAGAAGTCTCACTGTGGAAGTTCTGAGCCTAGTTGTCACTTCGACTCCTTTCTTGCTGTTAGGGTGACGAACCATCCTGATTTTCCCAGGCCTCAGGAGTTTCTTGGGATATGGGATTTTCATCGCTAAAAACATGATAGTCCCAGGCCAAGCAGAATGGCTGGCCACCCTACTTGCTCTCCTGAGACTGTCATCGTCCTTGAGCGTGAAAACTCCCGAGGAGAGAGTGGCCCAGTCAACATCCAGCACCATCAGGATTTGGCTCTTCCAGCCCTAGTCCAGCTGCCAGGTAGTAGCAGCTCCATGAGTTAAATCAGATGATACCAGCAGGACCACCCAGCTGAATGTATCCCAAATTGCTGTCCTACGGCACTGTGAGCAAATGCAATGGTTGTTGTTTTCAGCCATCTAAATTTGAAGTGGCTTGTTATGCAGCAACAGATAGATGATCAATACCATAACCCCTTAACTGTAGGGCATTATGCTAAAAAGCTAAGGAATAGACTCCAACTCTGGGGAGTGGCCCTCTCCCACCACATGTCCATTCCTTTAGCCATTCAGAGACTATTGACTGAATGCTTCCTATGTACCAGGAACTGTAACATGTGCTTAGCGTCAGGTAATGAACAAAACAGATAGGTACCCTGCCCTCCATCATCTCGACCAGTTTGGGATACAGATACTAAATGAATAAGTATAAATTACAGGGTGCTTTGAAAAGGACCTAAATTGGAGCGGAGGAGTATAAAAAAGCAAGAAGGCCCCTTTAAAAAGAAGGGGCATTTATACTCAGTTCCGAAGAGTTATCCAGGTCAAATTGTGTTGAAATGTGTTCAGGGCAGAGGGGGCAGCAAGTGAAAAGGCTTTGGATCAGGAAGGCCCTTGATGAGGTAGGGA
>NW_006786690.1:6645908-6683893 GCF_000442215.2 Lipotes vexillifer | reverse complement strand
TAGGGAAAGTAGCTGGGCTTCAGGAGCCAGGGAGGAAGAGGAAGGAAATGAAACTGGAGATGCAGGCAGAAGTCCAGTCCTGCAGAGCTTTATAGGCACAGCGGAATTAAAGCACACCTATCTGCGTCCAGATCTTCAAAACATGTCCAGCCCCACCTGCCTTCCCTTGAAGACACCTTATAAGGCAATCATGCTATATGGAAAGATTGATAAACTAGAAGACAGAATGGTAAATCCATTTCAGCAAATAATTAAATCTCACCAAACCATCTGTAAAAGGAAATAATAATTCATATCCACTACTATGTCTATTTGAGAGATGGAAGGAGAATTAACTGGGTTAGTAAGGGAAGGGGCTTTATAAAGTGAAAAGTGTTTTATAAATAGAAGGGCTATGACACTGAGGTGCTGGTACACCAAAGTCTCACGTTTTTGGTCACTTAATTGTGTTTGTCCCCCCCATTCCAGTAAAAATCATAGATGACTTAACCACCCTTTTTGCTCTGCCCATGGATTCTCCCCATCCCATGAAAGAAACCTTTGTCCCACTTTCTTACTGAACCAACAGATACATAACACGCTAACTTCTGGGTTGTACTTTTTTGAGGGTTCTTTAGCATTAACTCTTTCAGCACCTGATCAGACATTTGTTCAACAAATATTTTGTGTGCCTCTACACCTGTGTCAGGCAGAGTCCTAAGCACTGAGGATACAGTCATGCCCAAGACAAAATCCCTGCCCTCTATTGGAAGAGACACATACCAAAACAAAATAGTTCTGTAACTATAAAGTCAGCTAGTGATAAATGCCACAGGGAACCAAAAAGCTCAGTGTGAAAATACAGAGTGATGGGTGAAGGAAGGGGCCTCCCATTTCAAACAGCACTATTGTAAATGAGCTAATTGCCAAGGAAGAAAAATTGTCGTCATTGTCCAAAGTTCAGGAGATGCCAGGGAGCTGTTCTTTCAGCACCTCTCTCATTAGCTGAACATCATTCCCCTCCGATACTGGACATTGACTGTGGGGTATTGCTCTGGCAGAGTGAGAGGAGACAAAGATAAATAAATCATGGACCCTTTCCCCAGGGAGATTTTATCTGGGAATATCATAAAAACTCACAATATTGGGCTTCCCTGGTGGCGCAGTGGTTGAGAGTCCGCCTGTTGATGCTAGGGGACACGGGTTCGTGCCCCGGTCCGGGAGGATCCCACATGCCGCGGAGCGGCTGGGCCCGTGAGCCATGGCCGCTGAGTCTGCGCGTCCGGAGCCTGTGCTCCGCAGCGGGAGAGGCCACAACAGTGAGAGGCCCTCGTACCGCAAAAAAAAAAAACCTCACAATACTGCAGCACATTAATTTTACTTAGTGCCATGTGAGAGCAAGAAGGTGTATAGTATATGTTTCCTCACTAGGGCTCTTCTCTGCACCTGGTCACGTTTATCTCTCTGTAAGGTTACCTTAGGCCTCTGCACCCCAGAAACTCTATTTCTTTCAGTGTCTCAAGTATTCATGTCCTTCCTGCCTCAGGACCTTTGCTCATACCTCAGCCTGGAATGAGCTTCCTCCTTCACCCACTTAGTTTTCACTGAGATGTCATTTCTCATCCTGCCATAGCCTGCTCAGAATAAGTCAGTGTACCAGTTAGCTATAAACAACAATGCTGCTTCACAAATACCCACAAAAATCTTACAGTGATAAATATTTCTTGAACTCACAAGTGTGTAGGTTAGCTAGAGGTAAGCCAACCTTGGTTGGGATTGGCTGGGTAACTCTGCAGATCTCAGCTGGGCTTCTCTCACTCATCTTCGGGGCTCAGGGGTCAGTAATCTATGCTCCACTTAGCTAGGGCAGCTCAGCTGGGGTGGCTCTGCCCCATGTGTCTCTCAGCCTCCTCATGGGACCAGCAGGCTAGCTGAGGCCTCTTCTCAAAGTGATGGCAGGGGCACAAGAGGGCAAGTGGGAACACACCAAGACCTGACAAGATCTACACTTGCAATTAGCTCACTGTCACCTCCACTGTATCCTACTGGCCAAAGCAAGCCACATGGCCAAGCCAAAAGTCAATGGGGGCATGGAAATATACTCTGCTGTTATGGAAGAAAAGACGAGGTTGAAAACAAATGGGGAGGTAAAACACTGGAGCCCATGATGCAATTTGCCGTAATCAGGTTCCCCTTCACATCCTCTCCAGGCACCCTCAACTTCTTCCTGGAGCTTTGCCACACAAATAAAGGCATATATTGGGCTTCCCTGGTGGCGCAGTGGTTGAGAGTCCACCTACCGGTGCAGGGGACATGGGTTCGAGCCCCGGTCCGGGAAGATCCCACATGCCGCAGAGCGGCTGGGCACATGAGCCATGGCCGTTGGGCCTGCGCGTCCGGAGCCTGGGCTCCACAACGGGAGAGGCCACAACAGTGAGAGGCCCTTGAACCGCAAAAATAAATAAATAAATAAATAAAGGCATATATTGTAACATGTAAAATCATGTTACAATATATGCACTTATGTGTTTGATGCTTTATTCTCCTACTAGAAAATAAAGTCCACAAGGGCAAAGAACAAGTAAGGACTGTTCATCTATCTATCTAACACCATGCCTAACACAGTAGGTGCTCAATGAGTATTTGCTGACTGAATGCATGAGAGTGGCAGAAACATTAGTGGGACGTGTTCACAAGGAGGAGAAACCATTTCTAAGTGTGTTGAGTATGGGGAAAAGACAGTCTCTTCAGCAAGTGGTGCTGGGAAAGCTGGACAGCCGCATGTAAATCAATGAAGTTAGACACACCTTCATACCATACACAAAAATAAACTCAAAATGGCTTAAAACCTTAAACACAAGACATGAAATCATTAAAGTCCTAGAAGAGATCATAGGCAAAACATTCTCTGACATAAATCATACCAATGTTTTCTTAGGTCAGTCTCCCAAGGCAATAGAAATAAAAACAAAAATAAACAAATGGGATCTAATCAAACTTACAAGCTTTTGCACAGCAAAGGAAATCATATCATAAAACAAAACAAAAAGACAACCTACAGAATGGGAAAAAATATTTGCAAATATTTTTTGCAACAAGGGCTTAATTTACAAAATATACAAACAACTCAACAATAACAACAACAACAAAAAAACCCCGCTTCCCTGGTGGAGCAGTGGTTAAGAATCCACCTGCCAATGCAGGGGGCGCGGGTTTGAGCCCTGGTCCCACATTCCACAGAGCAACTAAGCCCGTGCGCCACAACTACTGAGCCCACACGCCACAACTACTGAAGTCCGCGAGCCTAGAGCCCATGCTTCACAACAAAAGAAGCCACTGCAATGAAAAGCCCGCGCACCACAACGAAGAGTAGCCCCCGGTCACCTCA
Organism: Lipotes vexillifer; assembly: GCF_000442215.2. NCBI lineage: Eukaryota > Metazoa > Chordata > Mammalia > Artiodactyla > Lipotidae > Lipotes > Lipotes vexillifer. Next base: position 6,680,526 of record NW_006786690.1, on the reverse strand, counting down.
ACTAGAGAAAGCCCGCGCGCAGCAATGAAGACAAATGCAGCCAAAAATAAACAAACAAGCAAAAAAACAATCGAAAAATGGGCAGGAGACCTAAATAGACATTCCTCCAAAGAAGACATACAGATGGCCAATAGGTACATGAAAATATGCTCAACATGGCTAATTATTAGAGAAATGCAAATCAAAACTACAATGAGGTGTCACTTCACACTGTTCAGAATGGCCATCATTAAAAAGTCTACAAATAACAAATACTGGAGAGGATGTGGAGAAAAGGGAACCCACCTACACTGTTAGTAGGAATACAAGTCAGTGCAGCCACTATGGAGAACAGTATGGAGGTTCCTCAAAAAACTAAAAATAGAATTACCATATGATCCAGCAATCCCACTCCTGGGCACATATCCAGACAAAACTATAATTTAAAAAGATACATGCACCCCTGTGTTCATAGAAGCACTATTCACAATATCCAAAATGTGGAAACAGCTTAAATGTCCATCAACAGATGAGTGGATAAAGAAGATGTGGTACATATCTACAATGGAATACTACTCAGCCATAAAAAAAGAACGAGATAATGAAGCGGCTGGGCACATGAGCCATGGCCGTTGGGCCTGCGCGTCCGGAGCCTGGGCTCCACAACGGGAGAGGCCACAACAGTGAGAGGCCCTTGAACCGCAAAAATAAATAAATAAATAAATAAAGGCATATATTGTAACATGTAAAATCATGTTACAATATATGCACTTATGTGTTTGATGCTTTATTCTCCTACTAGAAAATAAAGTCCACAAGGGCAAAGAACAAGTAAGGACTGTTCATCTATCTATCTAACACCATGCCTAACACAGTAGGTGCTCAATGAGTATTTGCTGACTGAATGCATGAGAGTGGCAGAAACATTAGTGGGACGTGTTCACAAGGAGGAGAAACCATTTCTAAGTGTGTTGAGTATGGGGAAAAGACAGTCTCTTCAGCAAGTGGTGCTGGGAAAGCTGGACAGCCGCATGTAAATCAATGAAGTTAGACACACCTTCATACCATACACAAAAATAAACTCAAAATGGCTTAAAACCTTAAACACAAGACATGAAATCATTAAAGTCCTAGAAGAGATCATAGGCAAAACATTCTCTGACATAAATCATACCAATGTTTTCTTAGGTCAGTCTCCCAAGGCAATAGAAATAAAAACAAAAATAAACAAATGGGATCTAATCAAACTTACAAGCTTTTGCACAGCAAAGGAAATCATATCATAAAACAAAACAAAAAGACAACCTACAGAATGGGAAAAAATATTTGCAAATATTTTTTGCAACAAGGGCTTAATTTACAAAATATACAAACAACTCAACAATAACAACAACAACAAAAAAACCCCGCTTCCCTGGTGGAGCAGTGGTTAAGAATCCACCTGCCAATGCAGGGGGCGCGGGTTTGAGCCCTGGTCCCACATTCCACAGAGCAACTAAGCCCGTGCGCCACAACTACTGAGCCCACACGCCACAACTACTGAAGTCCGCGAGCCTAGAGCCCATGCTTCACAACAAAAGAAGCCACTGCAATGAAAAGCCCGCGCACCACAACGAAGAGTAGCCCCCGGTCACCTCAACTAGAGAAAGCCCGCGCGCAGCAATGAAGACAAATGCAGCCAAAAATAAACAAACAAGCAAAAAAACAATCGAAAAATGGGCAGGAGACCTAAATAGACATTCCTCCAAAGAAGACATACAGATGGCCAATAGGTACATGAAAATATGCTCAACATGGCTAATTATTAGAGAAATGCAAATCAAAACTACAATGAGGTGTCACTTCACACTGTTCAGAATGGCCATCATTAAAAAGTCTACAAATAACAAATACTGGAGAGGATGTGGAGAAAAGGGAACCCACCTACACTGTTAGTAGGAATACAAGTCAGTGCAGCCACTATGGAGAACAGTATGGAGGTTCCTCAAAAAACTAAAAATAGAATTACCATATGATCCAGCAATCCCACTCCTGGGCACATATCCAGACAAAACTATAATTTAAAAAGATACATGCACCCCTGTGTTCATAGAAGCACTATTCACAATATCCAAAATGTGGAAACAGCTTAAATGTCCATCAACAGATGAGTGGATAAAGAAGATGTGGTACATATCTACAATGGAATACTACTCAGCCATAAAAAAAGAACGAGATAATGACATTTACAGCAACATGGATGCAACTAAAGATTATCATACTAAGTGAAGTAAGTCAGAAAGAGAAAGACAAATATCGATACCATATGATATCACTTCTGTGTGGAATCTAAAAAAATGACACAAATGAACCTGCGAAATAGAAACGACTCATAGATGTAGAGAATAGACTTGTGTTTGCCAAGGGGGAAGCAGGTGGGGGAGGAATGGACTAGAAGTTTGGTGTCAGCAGATGCAAACTATTACATATAGAATGGATAAAGAGCAAGGTCCTACTGTATAGAACAGGAAACTATATTCAATATCCTGAGATACACCATCATGGAAAAGAATATAAAAGAGAATATGTATGTATAACTGAATCACTTTGTTGTACAGCAGAAATTAATACAAGATAGTAAATCAACTATACTTAAATAAAACAAATAAACAAAAAAAATTAAGTGTATTGAGAAAGGCAAGCTTCTTGGAGGAAGTCTTAACTATGGGTTAAGAAATAATTGCATTACTCTCTGGCCCACTCCTGCTCCCTCTGACTGGTTTTGAAAAAAAGGCTGGACTTTAAATTTATTCATTCCAAACAGCAGAAGCCTTGTAACTTCCCCACTGCACTCCCTCTCTGAGTGGTGGCAAGGCCTTTGGGAGACTTCAGACGTAGAGCTGAGAATGCCTGGACTGAAGCCATGAAACCTCTGGGTTCCAGCACTAGGCTTCCCATTCACACACTCTCCATTTGCCTCTTTGCTGTTAACATCCCAATCCTGCAATCCTTCCATGTGGTGAGCAAATTGATTTTGTCACACACACACACAAAAAGTCCATTGGAGGACTTTCAGTACCCAAATTCCTCCAACAGCTTCTCATTTGCCTTAGGACAATGTCTGAAGCCCAGGCATGGCCAACAGCATCCTCAGATGATGACTTTGCCTCCCTCTTCAGCCCCATCTCTTGGTCTGTGCCCTGTCTTTCACTACTTAGGCTCCAGCAGTATTGTTACCCTCAATTTCTAGAAAACACCAATCCATTTTCTGCCTAGGACTTTGTGTACATAGCCTCCTCTGCCTAGAACACCCTGCTCCATACTCCCCGACACCCCTGCACAGCAATCGCCCCGCAACTGGGCACACACCCCTTCTTGTCTTCCAGTTATTACATCTTCTTGAGAGTCTTGCCTGACACGTCTATAAAACTGGTCTCTCCCTCCTTCATTTCTGCCTCTCAGACTTCTTTTATAGCACATGAAATACTGTTTGAGAGTATTTGTTTATGCCATGGTGGTTAAGATTGTGCATTTCAAATCCCAGCTGTGCTGCTTGCTTGTATTAAGTGACAGCCCCTCCATCACAAGGTGTGAATTAAATAGGTTAAAAGCACTTGCAACATTGCTGGCACAGAATCGAGTGATCATTCGTTGTTGACAATTGTTTTTCTTTTCTCTTCTTCCTCCTTTCTCAAAATGCTTTCTTTCTTGCCTTGGATGCTAGGAAGCTCTGAGAAAATGATAGTGATAGTTCGAATACCTATAATTTCTTCCTTTAGAGGGCTTTTTGTCCAGTTAGGAGGACAGACATTAAATCAATAATTTCACAGCTAAGCAGAGAACTACAACGTTGATGGGCACTGTGAATAAGGAGTGTAGGTGCTATGAAGGCATATACCTTGGAGAAATTAAACTACCTGAGGGCTGGTATGGGGCGTGGTAGGCAGAACAATGGGGTTTCAAACACGTCCATGTCCTAATCTCCGGAACCTGCGAATATGTTACCATACGTGGCAAAAGGGGCTTTACAGATGTGACTAAGTTAGGAATCTTGAGATGGGGAGATTGTTCTGGATTATCCAGATGGGCCCCGTGGAATCACAAGGGTTCTTATAGGTGAAGGAGGGAGGTAGGAGTCAGAGTCAGAGTGATGCAGCATGAGAAAGACTGGATTGTCCGTTGCTGGCTTTGAGGATGGACGAAGGAGCCACGAGCTAAGGAATGGCGGTGGCCTTTAGAAGCTGGAAAAGGCAAAGAAGTGGATTCCCTCCTAGAGCCCCCAGAAGGAATGCAGTTCAGCCGACACCTTGATTTTAGCCAGTGAGACCTATTGTGGACTTCTGACCTCCAGAACTGTAAGGTAATAAATTTATATTGTTTTAAGCCACTGAGTTTGTAGTCATTTGTTATAGAAGCCATAGGAAACTAATACAGGTGGTCAGCTTAACACATTTTTGGAAGAAAGGGAAGAAGGGAGAGAGGGAGGGGAGAAGGGAAAAGGTTAAACTGAGGGAGATTGAACCAGTTAAAGGAGATGGTCTCTAGGGTCTATTACAGCTTAACAGCCTCCAATGTTGTTGGTGGGAAGAAAAGCATTAGAAGTCGATATTTACCAAGGGGTCATCTCAGCCACTTTGCTATTACTTACACTGCTTTATTACAAATCATCTTTAGCCTTCATTTTAAAACACTCAAAATCAAACACACTGCTGGCCGCAGAGCTCTTGCAAACACATGCAGTGGAGGTCCCCAGGGACACAATGGAAACATTTTAAATGTAGATTAATATTTTAATATGAGCCCGACTCCAGCAGATTAATCCTCCGTGCTGTGGAGCAGACGGTGGGGGAAACTGGGATTGCTTTGGTGGGACAGCGCAGTCATCTCTGTACGCAGAGGCAGTACAGGGTCCTGCCTGCCTGACGGTGGTTAAAACAGGATGGATGGACATATATACACTACCAAACGTAAGGTAGATAGCTAGTGGGAAGCAGCCGCGTAGCACAGGGATATCAGCTCGGTGCTTTGTGACCGCCTGAAGGGGTGGGATAGGGAGGGTGGGAGGGAGGGAGACGCAAGAGGGAAGAGATATGGGAACATATGTACATGTATAGCTGATTCACTTTGTTGTAAAGCGGAGGCTGGCACACCACTGTAAAGCAATTATACCCTAATAAAGATGTTAATTAAAAAAAATAATAAAAAAAAAAAACCTCAGGATGGAGCCAGGAGGAACTTTGTTCCTGGGCAGGCCGGTGAAGGAGGGGATAAAGCCCAAGTACAGAGATGGCTGCAGTGTGACAGAATGTCCTGGAAAATGGCCCGCCCTAATGAGGCTTGTTTCATCTAATTTTAAAAATTCCTCTCCAGTAATCTGTATGAATAAAAAAAAACCACATGGCTTCTAGCTTTATCTCCTCAGCCAGCTATTAATGAATCTTTTTAAAAGTTCAACACTAAATGGATACCAAAAACCCTAGTTTCATTCATTTTGCTCTGAAAGACATGTAATAATTTTAAAGCTTTCTAACATGATGCATTTTCCTTACACTTTTGTTTAAATGTTATTTGATTTTAGGTTCTCTTATTAAATACGCTTAGTACACCCCTTAAAAATAAAATGAAATTTCACTTCAATGCAAACCTGTCCCTCCAGTTCTCTCTCTCTCTGCATTAGCAGAAGTTGTTCTCTGGTTGAAAACACCCCATTGCTTATGGTTTTTCCACATTTGCTCTGCCAGGAATGTTCCACCCCACGCAGGGGAATCGGATGGCGACTACTCTGCCTCCTTTCAGGTATCAGCTTTCAAGTCTCCTCTGAGAAGCCATCCTGGACCCGTCTGACCTGGCCCAGTCATTCTGTCATGTACGGTGTCTGTCTTTCCAGCATTTGTCGCTGTTGGAATAATTCTGTTTACTGATTTATATGTGATCTATCTCTCTCTTGCTTCCTCTCCCGCTACCCCACCAGAATTCAGCCCCTTGAAAGCAGGGACCTCACCCCTTTTGAATGCTGCTATGTCCTCACTGCTTTCAACAAGTCTCATTCCTGCCCGATAATTACATTCTCATGTCTCAACCACCAAGTTATGGGATGAACTGTGTCCCCCCCAAAAACTCATATGTTGAAGCCCTAACCCCCATACTTCGGAATGTAACAGTGTTTGGAGATAGGGTCTTAAAGGGGTGATTAAATTAAAATGAGGTCATTAGGGTGGACCCTAATCAGTATGACTGATGTCCTTATAAGAAGAGGAGATTTGGACACAGGTACACAGAGGGAAGACCACGCAGGACACAGGGAGAAGACGGCCATCCACAAGCCAGGGAGAGAGGCCTGCAGATCCTTCCCTCTCAGCCGTCGGAAGGGCCCTGCCAGTACCCTGATCTCACCCTGATCTTCTAGTCTCCAGAACTGTGAGAAAATAAATTTCGATCGTTGAGACACCCAGTCTGTGCTACTTTGTTACAGTGGCCATAGGACACTAATCCATAGCACACAGAAAGAGAACCAGGAACTTGCAAGAAAACACTGGTTGGAGTATCTGTGACAAGTTCCTCTTTACCAGTTAAGGTGCCATCAGGAAATACACAGCACACTCCCACTGAGTTATCTGAGGTGAATTTAAGAAAAGGACTCTTTGTAGAGATGTGGGCGGGTTGGAGGGAACAGCATAAGGGCGAGTGTGGTATGCTGGGGCCAGAACCTGTAGGCTGCCAGGGAGAAGGCAGGGAGCAGCTAGCTGGAACCCAAAGAGAGAGAATGTTCTATGGAGACAGTTGCCTGAATCAAACCTGTGGCCTTTGGAGACCAGCCAGCTAGCTGTGAAACTGCCTGGAGAGGACAGGAAAAAATATCCCCACTTTACCGTCTTCCCTCCCTAACCAGCCCAGGCTCAAAAATGGCAGAACTCACAGTTGCGGTCCATGTGGTCCAGGCTTCTGGGGCGGACAGCAAGGTGGAGAGTGGCTCTGGAGGCCAAAAGGAAGATTCCAGCACCCTCTTTCCCCTCTTGTTACTGAAACATTCCTCTTTTACATGATAACTCCTGCAGAGAAATGAAGCAAAGCCTCTTTTATCTTCACCTCCTGCATGCTAGGAATGTCATTTCTTTTCTTTTCTTTTCTTTTTTTTTTTTTTTTTCGGTACGCGGGCCTCTCACTGCTGTGGCCTCTCCCGTTGTGGAGCACAGGCTCCGGACGCGCAGGCTCAGCGGCCACGGCTCACGGGCCCAGCCGCTCCGCGGCATGTGGGATCCTCCCGGACCGGGGCACGAACCCACGTCCCCTGCATCGGCAGGTGGACTCTCAACCACTGCGCCACCAGCGAAGTCCCTAAACAAGGTTTTCAATATTGGATTCCATGGCAGACCCCCAAATGAGTCCATATATTGAGTTTTACCCGTGCTTTCTTGAGAACTTGTTCTGAGATGGGCAGCACAGTCTCAGCCCCTGCATCACACGGAGTTGAGCCCCTAAATATTTATGCTACAGACTTCTTGGTTCCCCCACTATGAAGACTGTCCTCCCCAATCTTTCTCAGGCAAGATTCCTCTTCTGCAAGTTTGGTATAAGATGCTTCAACAATACTCATTTATCGGAGCTTCCCTGGTGGCACAGTGGTTGGGAGTCCGCCTGCCGATGCAGGGGACGCGGGTTCGTGTCCCGGTCTGGGAGGATCCCACATGCCGCGGAGCGGCTGAGCCCGTGAGCCATGGCAGCTGAGCTTGCGTGTCCAGAGCCTGTGCTCCACAACGAGAGAGGCCACAACAGTGAGAGGCCCGCGGACTGCAAGAAAAAAAAAAAAAAAAAAAAAAAAATTCATTTATCAATGCCCAGGAAGACTCAGAAATAGAAAGAGTGGGTGGCTAGCACTTGCTGAACACCTATTATGTGTCAGACAGTTAACTAGCTTAATCCTTGCAAGAATTATGAAGTGGTATTATTGTCCCTGATTTACAGGTGAAGAAAATAGACTCATAGGAGTAACTCATGCAAGGTCATCCAGCCAGCAAGTCAGCAGAGCTGGGATCAGAACTCTAGGATGTGTCAGCCTAGGTTCTGTGTCCTTCCTACTATACCAGATGCTTTCCAATCAAACGAAATGGCTCCAAAAAGGAGCTAAGAGGTGAGATAAGAAGCTCAGAATAATAATAATGCCAGACACATATTGAGTATTTCCCATCTGCCCCCAGTGCTCTAATTCATGTGAATTATCCCATTAAATCCTCAAAACCACCCTAACAAGGTTTGTGCTGTTGTCTCCATGTTGAAGATGGACCTTTGAGGAGCTGAATGACTTGTCCCAGGTGAGTCATGGTTCACCATCCAAACCCCAGGAGGCCCAATTCTGGAGGCCAAGCCCTTCATGAGAATTATGACTACAAAGAATGGAATTAGATGCACAAGAATTTAGGAGATGGTTGGAGAAAGGAGGAACCCCCCTGTGCATGGAAAATGCAGCCTGCACAGGGAATCTTGCTGCTTTGCACAGAGTCAAGAGTGGGAGGGGAAAGTGCAGCAACAACTGCTCAGGGAACCACCCAGAAAGAATCTGTTTTCTCAGTTTTCAGGAAGACTAAAGGAGATTCACTCAGGCTACTCACCCTCAGCACTACTGACACTTGGGGCAGGATAATTATTTGTTGTCAGGGTGTGTCTTGTGCCCTGTAGGATGTTGAGAAGCATCCCTGGTCTCTCCCCTCTAGATGCCAGGAGCAACGCCCAGTTTTCGCAACCAAAAATGTCGCCAGGCTTTTCAGATTCCGTCTGGGGAGTAAAATCACACACAGCCCAGTTGAGAACCATTATTATAGCTCAGAATGAGGGTGAAGAGTTGGAGGGAAACTCAAGGTAGAAACTGTCTGGAACACCCAAAAGTGAAACCTGTAAGTGGAAGGGCTGACCCCCAGAAACAAGGCAGAACCCGGGACGAGGAAAGCCACCAAGAAGGGTTATAGTTTGATGGAAGGGGTATGTGCTTTGGCATTGGATGGGCAGGATTCAAGTCCCGGTGTGCCATTTATTACTCATTACAGTAAAAAACAAATGACTTCACCTCGCAGAGTTCCAGTCTCCCGGGCTGTCACAGGTACAAAAAATATCTACCACACGGGGTCATCTCAGGGATCAGATGATGTGTTCCCTTATGTGATTGGGGTTCACGAAGTGTTAGTTTCCCCTCTTCCCTCATTCCTAAAACCAGCAAAGCCAAATTCGGCATGTGGGCGGTGTGACTGCTATCCTTTCTGAATACATCTCACTCCCATGAAGTCCTTTCTTGTCCTCTAAACAGCTGGTCAAGCATGTGTCACCAGCACAGGAGAGCCTATCTCAGAGGCTAAAGGTGGAGGGGCTTTCCAGGAAGAAAAAATAACCCGTGCACAGAGGGAAGGGCAAAGAGAAGTAACGGACTATGGAATAAGTGAGCATGGCAAGTTGTCTGGTGGGGGAGGGGTGCGCTCTAAAGCCTGCAGAGTATAGTAATCCCAAGAGCTGAGGCTGAAAGACAGATTGGAATCCAATTTTGAATGGCCAGGCTCTCACTGTTTAACTGTTAAACTCCTACTCATCCTTCAGGACCCATCCCAAAGAATGAAAAATAAAGCTAGTCATATGTGGGTCTGAAGCATTCAGAATGGAGTCATCCCAAGAGCTGGGGCTAACAGGGAGTTTGAGACCAGCTTTTGAAAGTCAGGTGCTCACGTTATTTAAGTGACAAACTATCATCCCACTGTCAGCTCTCCCAAATGGCAAAATGTCATCTTCTTTGTGATACTTACTGCAGCTTTCCCAGGTAATCTACTTATTCTCTCTTGTCTATGCTCCCACCACTCTTCAAAAATCTATACATTGTACTGTAAAGGGTTGTATTTGTGCCTGGCTCCTCTACCAGGAGATATGGCCCATGGTGGTAGGAGGCCGTGTTGTTCATCTTGATATTCTGCATGCCTAACACAGAGCCTATGCGACAGATATTGCCAGGGACCTACTCAATATCCATTCTTTCCATCTTTCTTTCTAACAGAATCCCAGTTGGGCAACATGCTTATTTAAAAACATTCACCTCCCCAGGCTTTTTTGAAGCTCAGGTGTCACATGACCTGGTTTGGACAAATGAGATCCAAGTTGAATTCTATAGGGTGGGTTTCTAGAAAAGCCATTGCTTCCCTGATAATGGGTCCCCGATGGCTCTTGGCCTTTGGCCCTTCATTTTCCACCACCCTCACCCCATCTTACCACCTGGAAACTTGGACTCCACACCTCGAGGTGGAGCAACCATCTTGTGACCAGGAGGATGAAAAAAAAAAATCACACTGGGGATAGCTTAGCAAGAGTCTGGAAGAATCTTGAATCATCAAGGACTTTCTTGAACAGAGAGCCTGGGACTTCCCTCTTCTGGACTGATTGTCGGATATAAAAACCAAAGCCCAGTTTGGTTAATCTACTGGATAGGATTCTGCTACATGCAGCTAATGCAATCCTAAAGGCTACATCCTGGCACAGGCTTAGTGAATTCTGATGGTCCAATTGAATGGCCAGCTCTGTCCCTACTCAGCCCAGGGCCCTTGACCTCTGCTGGACCAATAATGATGCATGAGGGATGCACAACTGTGATGGAATCCTTTTTTTTCTTGGGTTCAAAATTCTCAAAGATCCCCAATATCTTAATATGGTGAGGATCCCAGGCCTTTCTCCTCTGGAGCACCCTCCTTTCTTAGAAGAGGCTAATTTTGGAGAACATCCCCAACTAGTTGATGTAAACTTGGGGGAAATCTGTCAGACTGTGGTGTGCGTATAAACATTGACTTTGGGATCAGTTGGACCATTTTTTTTTCTTTCTTTCAACACTTATTGAGCAACTGGTCTGCCACTGTGGGAGGTACTATGCTGAGAACTGGGGATCTGGGGGAGATTGAGCAAAACAACCCCCCTTCAAGGAGCTTACAGTCTAGCGGGAGAGACAGAGCCTCATCAAATAACAGCACTGATGAATACTTAATTATTAAGGGAGATAAGTAGCATTAGAGAATGCTGGTGCATAGTAAAAAGATCTGTTCTATCCTGTCTTGGTGTTCAGGGAAGACTTCCTGGAAGAGGTGGCACTTAGGTTAACATCACAGGTGACCTGGATTCAAATTCCATTCTGCCATTTACTAGTTAACATATCTTGGGCAAATCATTAAACACTTCTAGACTTCTGTTTCCACAATGAAAACACAGGATTCATAATATTTCCCCCTTATAATAATATTTCCCACTTATATTTGTTAGGCTTAAATGAAATAATGTTCATAGTGCCTGGCTCATAGGATGCATTTCTCAGGCAGTTGCTGTTATAATTTTGTTTTAGTCCAAGCCCCCGGGCTGTTCCTGCCTGGGTCCAGTGTGCTCAGCACCAGTGCTCATGTTAGATCAGATGCTGTTGATCTCCGCCAGTTCAAACCTGTGAGGATTCAATTCAGGAAATCACGTGCTGGGGGGAGGATGAGAACAAGGCTCAGGCCAAGGTGAAGGATAATTAAGTCCCCAGGGCTGACCTCAGCAAGGTCTCCATCTCCAGTCTCCTCTCCTTAGCCCCTTCCTTGGGGTCCCCAGTTACCACAAGGCTTGATGCCAATCTGGGCAGAGGGTTGGGGGCGGGATAGTAAAGACCACCCCCAGTGGTACCCAGGGGAGATTCAGAGATACTGGGCTATGAGGAGGCCACGTAGAGGAAGATCACCTCCTCAAGCTTCAGTATCACTTCCTCGGTACTCCTACCTGAGGGCTGTGGGGCAGGGCCACACATGCAGGAGAAACTCGGGTAAATCCACCTCCCTACTTTGAGCCTCAGTTGCCTCATCTACAAAATAGGTAATTCGGTGAAATTAGTGGTTCTCAAATTTTGCCACATGTCAGAATAATCCGGGAGAGATTTAAAAAACCCAGATACCCAGCTGCACCCCAAACCAACTCAATCGGAACCTTTGGGTGGGACTCAGCATTTTTCAAGCTCCCTGGGGATTCTCAGATGGAGGCAGGTCGAGACGCAGCGGGCTAGATAGGTTCTTCCAGCTCTGAGGGTGGGATGCTCCTTCCAGCTGTGTGACCTCAGAGAAGTGACTCAAAAGTCTTGTGCCTTGGGCTTCCCTGGTGGTGCAGTGGTTGGGAGTCCGCCTGCCGATGCAGGAGACACTGGTTCGTGCCCTGGTCCGGGAAGATCCCACATGCCTCAGAGCGGCTGGGCCCGTGAGCCATGGCCACTGAGCCTGTGCGTCCGGAGCCTGTGCTCCACAACGGGAGAGGCCACAACAGTGAGAGGCCAGCGTACCACAAAAAAAAAAAAAAAAAAGTCTTGTGCCTTCATTTCCTCATCAGTAAAGGGTAATAACAGCATATCCCTCATGGAGGTGTTACGAGGACTGAAAAGATTAGTTTCTATAAAGCGCTGACAGTGGTGATTGGGCACCTTGTAAAGCCTCCAGTAGCGGGAGCTGGTGGTCATGGTGGCCACTCTTGGTCTTGACCCTGTTGTGATCATGATGGAGGAAGAGGGAAGGAGGAGGAAGAAGGGACTCTGTGTCTGTCCCTTCTCCCCACAGTGCCCATGACTCAGCAACAGAGGGAAAACACATTCAACTCTCACATCCTGAGGGACCCAGGAGGCAGAAGGCATTGGCATTTGAGGTTGCCCCATGAGTAGCACAAAGGATGGATGAACACAGAGAGCCAGTCAGCTGGGGCCTTGGTGTTGCCCTGCTCGGCATTTTGGGAGGACTTGTAGAAGGGATCTTAGACATCATCTAGTCCAAACTTCTCATGTAATCAATAAAGACTCTGAGGGCTTCCCTGGTGGCGCAGTGGTTGAGAGTCCGCCTGCCGATGCAGGGGACATGGGTTCGTGCCCCGGTCCGGGAGGATCCCACATGCCGCGGAGTGGCTGGGCCCGTGAGCCACGGCCGCTGAGCCTGCGCATCCGGAGCCTGTGCTCCACAATGGGAGAGGCCACAACAGTGAGAGGCCCGCGTACCGCAAAAAAAAATAAAAATAAAAAATATAAAGACTCTGAGGCACAGAGAGTTTAAGTAATTCACCCAAGGTCACACACAGCCTAGGGCCTAGCCAGGCCTCAAATCCAAGTGTTTTGTTTTTTTAATTTAGTCTAGAAGTCATGAAAAAGAAAATCATAACACTCTGTAGCCTCCTCTCAGAGGACAAAATCCACCAGCATTAATCAGTCTTTTTACTTTGGCAGGGATGCCTTATCTCTTTCTTCTAAGCAGACACTGTGCCTGCAGCCGAATGAGCAATCGTGATAATTAATAATAATATTTTGCACTTGGAATTTTCCCCTGGCAGCAGCTGCTCTGAAAGCATCTACTCATTCAGCCACACAGTATCAGCCAATCAATCAGTCCATAGGAGCTCATGGAGCATCTGCTGCCAGGCTCTCGGCCTGTGCTGGGTGTTTGGAGGACCCAGCAGCTTAGGAAACAGTTCCAGCACTCAAAGAGCTTGGGGAGGAAAAATAAACCCCAAAAAGAGGCTGTCACTGACAGAGGCACCAGGCCTCTGCAACAGCAGTTTCCATGGCATGGTCAGAAAGGTCAGATACCATTACAGGGGCTTCTGTTTGATTTCCTGCTCTGTTTCTTTCATCTGGAACCATGCCTGAAGTTCACTGGCCAAAGTTAACTAGTATTCATTCAAGAATAAGGCCAGATAGCACCTACTATACACGGAGGGTTAAATACGTTAAAGCAGGTAACACTCTTGGAAGAAGACCACACATATGGTAAAAGCACCCCATAAACGCTAGCCATTATTGGTGGTGTTGTCTGTATCAGCAAGCGTCCCACTCAGGAAATGAATGGAATGCTGAAAAGTTTTACCAGGAAGAGACTGTAATGAAAAGACTATTTATTAGATGGGGGCAGGGTTGAGGGAAGCTATGAAGGATGGTGAGGGGCCAGCAAGAGCTGAAAAGTACTACCATTCCAGACCTGGAGGGACAAGGGAAGGGGCTAGTTGCTGGTGAGAGCTGCGGCCACAGAAGAGGGTGCTCCGTGGGGGCTGTAGACACAGAGAAGAACAGACACTAGGAGACCCACCGTAGCCAAGCAGGAGGAAGTGGACAGAATGGAGACCCCATCTCTCCGTCTTCCTGCTTTCCAATCTCCTCTTGGTACATCCGAGGGGAAGCCAGAGGCCAAGGGCAGCTGACTGATGGGGTTTGCAGTGGTTGGCCTTTGGGGACACAGAACACGTCAGAGAAGAGCAGGTAACAAACACAGCAGGAGGTGGGGAGGGGGCGAACAGAGATTAACCAAAGTTAAACATAACCAGTAAGTCAATATGGCGGTGATGCTTTAGTGTGACGATACTTTCACGCCGTTAGTCCTGAAATGTTGCAGCTATATTCTCACATGTTCTCCACAGCTCAGTTCTTTCCTGAATGTTTTCACTTTTCTGCAGAGCAAGGAACAGAGTTCCTGTTACTTGTACTAAAATTCTAGCAATGATCTTAAGCCAAAAGTCTTAAAGATTTGAAACGCAGACCCTTTGAAATGGGAAGTAGGTATGAAATTGTGGACAAATTTACCGCCACACCTAAGCAGCCAAGGAGGGGTTCCTGATAAAACTCCCCTTGCCTTTCTCTGGGGCCTCTCTTCACTGGGAGAGGGCGTCTCCGTGCTGGGCTTACTTCTTACTTGTTCAGCCACATGGAGGTCTCCCTCCCTTGGGCTCTGAAGTCAGACAACCTGTGTTCGGCTCCCCTGTCCACACTCAGTGGCCACGTGCATTTTGCTGGTCACTCAGCCTCACCTGGAAAGGGGGATAATAATTGTTCCTACCTCATAGGGGTGTTGTGAGAACTAAATGAGGTAATACACATAAAGCACTCAGCATAGCGTCTGGCACAATTATGCCAATAAATATTGGCTCTTATTACTGTCCACTGACTGCTAGCTCCTTGAGATCAGAGGTCATGACTACTTAACTCTGGACCTCACTATCAAATATGGTGCCTGCATATACCGTGTAAGAATCACTGTATAAGACATTATTCCTATTTTCCCCCACGAGGAACCTGAGACTCTCAGAAGTTATTTGAGCTACCCAAGGCCACAGAGTTCTTAAGAACCAGAGCCAGTCTTTGGTCTGACTCCAAAGCTGCATATTCCACATCCACGTTCTAAATTCTAGCGAGCATCAGTGTTACCTGGAGGGCTAGTTGTAACATCCCCCAAGTTTCTGATTAAGCAGATGTGGGATGGGGCGCAAGAATGTGTATTTCTAACAAGTTTCCAGTGATGTGGATGCTGCTGGTCAGGGGACCACTCTTGGAGAACCACCGGTCTGCACCCTTGGCCTCCTTATCAGTGTTCTCCTCTGTGAAGCCTCCTCTGGCTTCTTTAATCTCCCACCAACAGTCTGCACAATCCAGTTCCAATCTGAACCCATAACACTATCTCATATTCCGATGGGATCCAGAAGGTCGTCTGAGCTTCCCCATAGGACTGGCAGCTCCTAGTGGACAAGAACCTTGAATCTCATTGCCCCCACCCCCTTAAACACCCTTTATCATCTTTCCCTCCCTCCTCCACCCTCACCCCTTCGGGCAACTTTGCTGTATACGCTTCCATGCCTGTCTGTGCTCAGATAAACATATACAACACACATGTAGGTTTCTTTTCCATTTTTTTCAAACAAAAATGAGTTCATAATACATTATTATGTATTATTAATACATAATAATTACTCTGCTTTCTTGCCTTCTCTCTTATTCTTTCTTTCTTTTAATTTTATCTTTCTGAATAAAATGACTTCCCCACTGTTGATGAGTCCTCCAGAAGGAACACTACCTAAACTCTCTGATGGCTCTCCCCGCCCCCCACAAGCCCTCCCCACTGAGTGACCTGGCCCATAGGTGAGTCTGGGATAAGGAACTTGGCAAGAAGAGCCCAGCACCTTCCTTCCTCCCCACTCCCTCTTGGGAGTGAGCTGCCCATCGGGAGCCAGGTTCTGCTTGGTTCTTCCAGTCCCCGCCATGGCCCAAAGCTGCCTACAGCCAGGTGAGCGAGTCTGCCTATTCTGGGTGCAACAGGAGGCAGCCCACTTCACTGAAGATATAGAGCCATGTTCTCCAATAGCAGCTTTATCTTTAGTAAGGTGATGTTTGGGGACTCCATCTGCCTTTCTCTTGTCCTTCTTTCTCTCTTGGATCAGAATGTGGGTGGGGACACAAGGGCACCGTTTATTAGCTCCTCTTGGCACACAGCACTGGTGATACATCTTAGACCTCAAGACCTGGCCCATTTTACACGGCTGATTCTGTTAGGATGCTTTTGGTGGCAAACAACAGACGTTCCAACTAAAAGTAGCTTGAACAATAAGGGGGCTGTTCTCTCACATGGGAAGAATTCTGCAGGCAGATCTCTTTGCCAACCTCCAACCTTGGATTCATACCCTTCCTCAAATGGTGGTCTGGTTCTGGGGCACCTTTCCCATCATGATGTGTTCCCCTATGATGGAAAGGATGTGAGAAGTTAGACCACTGAGTTGCAATGTCTTTCATGCTGTTTTTCCTTCTATGAGTCCTCAGGCAAGTGACCTAAAAACTCTCAGACCCTCAGTCTCATCTTCTGTGAAATGAGGGTAACAAGATCTTCCTTCTAAGAGTCCAGTAGGGATGAAATTAAAGCATGGAGAGTGCCCAACACAGTCTTTGACACGTAGCAGGACTCAATACCTGGTAGTTCTTGTCCCATTTCCTCCCCTACAAGCTTCTCAGGTAAGGAGAGAAACTTGAATCGGTTCTTAGAAATATTTCAATTTCTGCCTTAGCGCTGTGTGTATGTTTCTCTCTATAAGCGGGAATATGCCTCATTTACATCTGCTTTCGCCCAGGTCCCAGGCAAGGAACGGAGTTCCTCCTGAGCCAGTTAGCCATTCTCTTACCTATTTCCCCTCTAACAAGGGATCTTCTTGGGGCTAAAAGTGCTGTTCCCAGGCACCAAAGAGTGTCCTTCTCCCTCGAGGCCACCTGCCAACAAACACGTAACAGGCACCCAACAGATACCCTATTAGGGCTTCCGTAACAAAGTGCCACATCCTGAGTGGTTTAAACAACAGAAATTTATTGTCTCACAGTTTTGGAGGTGAGAAGTCCAAGACCAAGTGTCAGTGGGGCCGGCCCCCCACCTTGGAAGACACTAGGGAAGGGTCTGTCCCAGGCATCTCTCCAAGCATCTGGTAGCTCCTTAGCATGTGGAAGTAGAATGCCCAGCTTCGCATGGAGTCCTCCCCACTAAGTGTCTTTGTGTCTAAATCTCCCCTTTGTGTAAGGACACTGGTCCTATGGGATTAAAGGCCCACTCTCTTCTGATATGACCACATCTTAACCAATTACATCTGCAACGACCCTATTTCCACACAAGGTCACGTTCTGGAGAACTAGGGGTTAGGACTTCAACATATGAATTTGGGGGGATATAATTCAGTCCATAACATACCCTTTGCTTCAGCGATCGTATCCCCCAAACACATCCCATTCTTTTCCTTCTCCGTGGTCTTGTTCATGGGTTCCCTGAACCTGAGACACCCCTTCCCTTCCACCTCTGTGGCCCTACTCAGACCGCCTCTTCCAGGCAGCATTCCTTCATCCCTCCAATTAGAAATAGTCCTTTCCTCCTATGTCCTCTCATACATTCTCTTTCTACTCTCATTATGGCACTTTTCAAAGTGGGTCCCACACTTGATTTAGCTGCATGATGGTGCATCTTCAGATCCCACATGGGCCGCTCTTCAGCTGGGTGATCTGGGATCTCCCACCTCCAGAGTGGTCCCTGGACCAGCCGCACCAGCATCACCTGGGGCCTGTTAGAAATGCAGAATCTCAGGCCCCAACTCAGACCTTCTGGATCAGAATAATCCGGAGTTGAACAGGATCATCAGCTGTTTTATATGCGCACTAACTCATGAAAAGCACTGTTCTAGCACTAGGAATTTATTGGAGCCTCAGTTCTCTCACCTGTAAAATGGGCAGAGTAATAGTATCTGCCTCATAGGGCTTCTGGGGAATAATTGAGTAAATGTGTAGACAGCACTTAACCCAGTGGCTGGACCAGGGTAAGTACTAACTAATGGTAGTGGTAACCACTATGAACATTAACATAAGAGTATAAACTCTTAAAGAGCGAAGATCAAGATTAAATAAAGGGACACACATAAAGCTCTTAGAATAACCATGCCGTATGATCCAGCAATTCCACTCCTGGGCATATATCCAGACAAAACTATCATTCGAAAAGATACATGCACCCCTATGTTCATAGCAGCACTATTCACAATAGCCAAGACATGGAAACAACCTAAATATCCATTGACAGTTGAATGGATAAAGAAGATGTGGCATATATATACAGTGGAATACTACTCAGCCATAAAAAAGAATGAAATAATGCCATTTGCAGCAACATGGGTACAACTAGAGATTATCATAGCAAGTGAAGTAAGTCAGAAAGAGAAAGATAAATACCATATGATATCACTTATATGTGGAATCTAAAATATGATACAAATGAACTTATCTATGAAACAGAAACAGACTCATAGACATAGAGAACAGACTTGTGGTTGCCAAGAGGGAGGGGGGGTGGGGGAGGGATGGAGTGGGAGTTCGGGATTAGCAGATGCAAACTATTGTATATAGAATGGATAAACAAGGTCCTACTGTAGATCACAGGGAACTATATTCAATACCCTGTGATAAGCCATAACGGAAAAGAATATGAAAAAGAATGTATATATATGTATAACTGAGTCACCTGACTGTACAGCAGAAATTAACACATTGTAAATCAACTATAGTTCAATAAAAATAAGATAGAAATAAAAGAATAACCATGCTAAGCACTCAGTAAATGATGGCTATTGTCATTGCTGTTGTTGGTAATCTTTATGGCCCACCCCTATTGTTCCTACTCACCCACCTTGGGCCAGTGCCCTGCTCAAATGCTGCTCAACAGTGTTTATTAAGAGGAATCCAGTGGCCGAGTTAATAGGCCCGTATGGAGAGGGAACCCTGAGCCTTATCAGTCCTAATTGCGTTCACTTGCCAGTGCCAAAGACCTCCTCCCAGGCTGCTGTCACTCAGCCAGCTGCCCCTTGCCCCAGTTCCACTCCCAGCCAAGAGCCCCGGACACATATACACAGTAGTTTCCTGTCCTCAGTCACCTTGTGCAGGATTCACAGCAGAGAGAGACAGACAGAGAGGGGAGGAAAAGGAGCTGGAATTGTCATTGATGGAGGATTGAAGTTATGGAGTGGATTTTTGGAACATGAGACACTGAGTTCCTGCTGGGAAAGGAAGGGACGAGAGTTTCAGGGTCATCTGCCATGTTCTGGAAACCCCCTTGGACCCTTTCACATTCCTAACCTTATTTACTCCTTATAAGAACCCGTAAAAAGTCATTATTTTTATTCCCATTTTGTACATGAGGAAACAGAGGCCCACAGAGATTGAAGGTCACCGGGCTGGTTAGTTACAGACTTGAGATTCCCATACAGGTCTCTCTGATTCTAAACCTGCTACCCTGAGACAGATGGGAGAGAAAGCAGAATGGGAAGACATATAAAACCCGTCCTGCTTCCCAGTTTTTTTTTGTTTTTGTTTTTGTTTTTCAGAACAGAACAAATCTTGGCACCAAGAAGAGTGTATTTGAGCTGGGCAGAATCTTGGAGAGGGTTCCACCCAGGCTTCCCCTGATCACTCCCTCCCACAGGTAAACACACTGAGGTCTGAGGATTAGTGGGGCTTTGCATAGACAGGTAAAGAACCGTGTATTTATAGAGCCCTGTGTTAGGTGCCCTCGCAGGGCATCCCGTCTCTCCTCTCAGCCACTGCATGAGTTACCAGGCCATTACAATCCCTATCTGTTGCCATTCCAAATCTTTTGGGAAATTAGATGGGGAACACATTTCTCCAAAATATCTTATCACTCCTGTTTTACAGATAAGGAAATTGAGGCTCAGAGCAGGAGGAATTTCCTAAAGTCTCAAAGCCACTGAATGGCAGAGCCAGGATTTAAACCCAGCCCTGTCTGATCCCCAACTCATGGTTCCTGCCAATGCCTGACTTGAGAGGAAATTTAGCAAGGAATCAGCTCCGAGGCAGGAGAAGAAGAGACAGAGGCCACCCTCCTTTGTCCCTGTGGCCACAGCACTGCTCGTCTCTGGGAGGTGGCGGACAAGAGTTCATTTTCCCAAGGCACAGCAGGCACCACACTTAGGGCATCAGGAGACAGACAGAGATCCAGTCCTTAAAGGCCTGCTTAAAGGGAGCTTCAGACACCTCCTCACCATTGCCCGAGGCAGAATATTCTACAGGGATTTCTTTTTTTTTTTTTTTTTAACATCTTTATTGGGGTATAATTGCTTTACAATGGTGTGTTAGTTGCAGCTGTATAGCAAAGTGATCAGCTATATGTATACATATATCCCCATATCCCCTCCCTCTTGCGTCTCCCTCCCACCCTCCCTATCCCACCCCTCTAGGTGGACACAAAGCACCGAGCTGATCTCCTGTGCTATGCAGCTGCTTCCCACTAGCTATCTATCTTACATTTGGTAGTGTATATATGTCAATACTACTCTCTCACTTCGTCCCAGCTTACCCTTCCCCCTCCCTGTGTCCTCAGGTCCATTCTCTACGTCTGCGTCTTTATTCCTGTCCTGCCCCTAGGTTCTTCAGAACCTTTTTTTTTTTCTTAGATTCCATATATGTGTTAGCATACGGTATTTGATTTTCTCTTTCTGACTTGCTTCACTCTGTATGACAGTCTCTAGGTCCACCCACCTCACTGCAAATAACGCAATTTCATTTCTTTTTATGGCTGAGTAATATTCCATCGTATATATGTGCCACATCTTCTTTATCCATTCATCCGATGATGGACACTTTGGTTGCTTCCATGTCCTGGCTATTGTAAATAGAGCTGCAATGAACATTGTGATATATGACTCTTTTTGAATTATGTTTTTCTCAGGGTATATGCGCAGTAGTGGGATTGCTGGGTTGTATGGTAGTTCTATTTTTAATTTTTAAGGAACCTCCATACTGGTCTCCATAGTGGCTGTATTAACAGTGCAAGAGGGTTCCCTTTTCTCCCCACCCTCTCCAGCATTTTTTGTCTGTAGATTTTCTGATGAAGCCCATTCTGACCGGTGTGAGGTGATATCTCACTGTAGTTTTGATTTGCATTTCTCTATTGATTAGTGATGTTGAGCATCCTTTCATGTGTTTGATGGCAATCTGTATATCTTCTTTGGAGAAATGTCTGTTTAAGTCTTCTGCCCATTTTTGGTTTGGGTTGTTTGTTTTTTTGATACTGAGCTGCATGAGCTGCTTGTATATTTTGGAGATTAATCCTTTGTCCGTTGATTCATTTGCAAATACTTTCTCCCATTCTGAGTGTTGTCTTTTCGTCTTGTTTATGGTTTCCTTTGCTGTGCAAAAGCTTTGAAGTTTCAATAGGTCCCATTTGTTTATTTTTGTTTTATTTCCATTTCTCTAGGAGGTGGGTCAAAAAAGATCTTGCTGTGATTTATGTCATAGAGTGTTCTGCCTATGTTTTCCTCTAAGAGTTTGATAGTGTCTGGCCTTACATTTAGGTCTTTAATTCATTTTGAGTTTATTTTTGTGCATGGTGTTAGGGAGTGTTCTAATTTCATTCTTTTACATGTAGCTGCCAAGTTTTCCCAGCACCACTTATTGAAGAGGCTGTCTTTTCTCCGTTGTATATTCTTGCCTCCTTTATCAAAGATAAGGTGACCATAGGTGCATGGGCTTATCTCTGGGCTTTCTATCCTGTTCCATTGATCTATATTTCTGTTTTTGTTCCAGTACCATACTGTCTTGATTACTGTAGCTTTGTAGTATAATCTAAAGTCAGGAGCCTGATTCCTCCAGCTCCGTTTTTCTTTCTCAAGATTGCTTTATCTATTCGGGGTCTTTTGTGTTTCCATACAAATTGTGAAATTTTTTGTTCTAGTTCTGTGGAAAATTCCATTGGTAGTTTGATAGGGATTGCATTGAATCTGTAGATTGCTTTGGGTAGTATAGTCATTTTCACAGTGTTGATTCTTCCAATTCAAGAACATGGTATCTCTCTCCAGCTGTATCATCTTTAATTTCTTTCATCAGTGTCTTATAGTTTTCTGCATACAGGTCTTTTGTCTCCTTAGGTAGTTTTATTCCTAGGTATTTGATTCTTTTTGTTGCAGTGGTAAATGGGAGTGTTTCCTTAATTTCTCTTTCAGAGTTTTCATCATCAGTGTACAGGAATGCAAGAGATTTCTGTGCATTAATTTTGCATCCTGCTACTTTACCAAATTCATTGATTAGCTCTAGTAGTTTTCTGGTAGCATCTTTAGGATTCTCTATGTATAGTATCATGTCATCTGCAAACAGTGACAGTTTTACTTCTTTTCCGATTTGGATTCCTTTTATTTCTTTTTCTTCTCTGATTGCTGTGGCTAAAACTTCCAAAACTATGTTGGATAATAGTGGTGAGAGTGGGCAACCTTGTTCCTGATCTTAGTGGAATGGTTTCAGTTTTTCACCATTGAGAATGATGTTGGCTGTGGGTTTGTCACATATGGCCTTTATTATGTTGAGGTAAGTTCCCTCTATGCCTACTTTCTAGAGGGTTTTTATCAGAAATGGGTGTTGAATTTTGTCCAAGGCTTTTTCTGCATCTATTGAGATGATCATATGGTTTTTATCCTTCGGTTTGTTACTATGGTGTATCACATTGATTGATTTGCATATATTGAAGAATCCTTGCATTCCTGGGATAAACCCCACTTGATCATGGTGTATGATCCCTTTAATGTGCTGTTGGATTCTCTACAGGGATTTCTGACTGTCCTGGGCCCAGTTCCAGCCCAGCCCGGCCTTGCTTCCCATTGCCCTGCCAACCTCACCAGCCCCATGCATCTTCCTGATGCCTCCTTTGTAAGCACCGTGTCCAAAGCTGCGTTTGTTTGATGATTGCCACATCCTTTTACCATCTGTCCTACTATTTATTTAATATTTTTTAAGTGACTAATTTTTAACTTGGTCTCATCCTAAAGAATAATAGCCACAAAATTGCAGCCATAGGGTGCTCACTATTCATGTTGATGTCCATAGAAATACACAACTATTAAAAATAAAATTTCCTTATTTGTGTACCATTTGAAAATGTCTAATGTTCCAGCAGTGATATGTGTACCAAATTCCAGAAAACTCTGACCCATCTGTACTTAATTCATTCCCTCAACAACCTTTAAGTGGTAGGGTTATCATTTCTCTCCATTTGGCAAATAAGGAAACTGAGTATCAGAGCCACTCACCCAAGGTCACACAGCCAGTGAGTTGGCGAATCCAGGTCCCCTGGTTACTGACACCCACCTCTCCCCACTTCCCTGAAAAACACAGTTGCCCAGTTTCTTCTTCATCAATGCTTCCCTGAGTCTCCAGCAGTGACTTTGGGCCTATGCTCTGCTGGGGGCTGCCATCAGGAGGGTCACCAGTGGCCTTCCATTTTTTCCTGTGCTTGAAGATCCATTTCTTTGCAGGGTTTGATGCTGTCATACAGAGTCCAGGAGTCTTCCCCTATAACAGTGGCCTCTGAGTCAACCTAGAAGGGACAAAGAGAAGAAATCCAGAGCAAGCTGGGAAATTCGCCTAACCCTTTTGTGATCAAGACACGGCAAGGGAGAAAGCCGCACAGTGCCTCCAAGCTGTCTTAATGGAGCGCGTTCTAACTGCCCCTCCCCAAAGGACAGTTGGAGGAGAGGCTTTTCCTGAGTCAAAGGTTCTTGATGCCGCCATGGCAAACTGTGCCATGTCAGAGTTCAGCTCCCAAGACTGATGTTGGGGATCTTTGATTGCGTGGAGCAGAGATCCACTGGCTCACTTAAGCAGTGAAGTTCATTGGAGAGATGTGGGGAAGCTTCCAGATCAAAGGAAAAGCTGAAATAAACACACAAACCAGATCTCAGAAAGAACAGGAAACCAAGAATCCAGGGGACAGGAAACCAAAGCATAATCCCTGCCAGACCCCTGTGGGTGAGTCGTGTTCTCCCTGCCACTGTCTTCACATGACTCCTCTTTAGACTCAAATTCTGGGAGCAATCCTGGGTCCTGGGTCCACCTCTTGGCTGGGTGATGGGCAGCACACCTTGATTGACAGTCCAACCAATCTTGCCCACGGTAGAGGAGGCGGAGCTCACAAAAGGAGCTTCAGAGCTTACTTATAATAAAAAGGAAGGATGGTGCTGAAGGGCAAAACACAGGCATCCCATGTCATCAGCCACATAGCCTTTAGAAGATACTGAGGGGTCCATCATTTTCACACTCAAAGCAGTTCTAAGTCCCTATGAGGGCTGTAAAATGAAATAGTTCCAGTAGTTCCAGAATGGATGTCCTCAAATAACTAGCTGGACTGAAAAGGGGGTGAAAAGGAACTTTCCTGGGGATGTCTTGGCCTTCAAATGGTTCTGCCTCCAAATAAGTGTCACGTCATTTGGTGAGGACCAGAGGACTGGGGAGAATTCTGAAGTTTCCTAGTCACTCATCCTCAAAGACTCTGTGATGCTCGCTTCCAAATATGGACACATGATCCCTCCTGTCTGCATGCCCTTTTGCAGATGTGGCTTTGCCACTCCTCCTACTGAGACATGAAATCTATTTCTCCCTCCCCCTAGAATCTGAACTGGCCATATAACTTGGTTTGACTAATAAATAAAATGCAGTGGATATGATGTTGGGTGATCTCCCCATCTAAATCTTAAGAGGCCTTGCAGTTTTTGCTTTTGTACCCAGTACCTGGTACGTCTTATGGATTGAATTGTATCCCCTCAAAATTGGTATGTTGAAGCCCTAACCCCCGCTGTCCAGCCCAGGATTTAAATGCCACCTCTATGCTGACAGCTACAAAACACATCTTGAACCTGCCCACTTCTCTCCAGCCCCATTGCCATCACCTTAATTCAAGTCAACCCCATCTCTTGCATAGTGTATTTGTTAGCTATTTGTACGATAATACTACATAACAAACACCTCCCACCCAAAGTCTCAGTGACTTGCCGCAACATTTCTTTTTCTTGATAGTAGGTTTATGGGTCATTTGGGGTAGGACTTCTTTAGGCTACAGGTCAGGTTCTAATCTTCTTTCTAGGTATCCTTAGTCTCCGTGTACCAGTAGCTACCCAGGGCATCTTCCTCTCATGGCGAGTGGCAGATACATAAGAGTAGCAGCCAAACCATACAAATGCTTTTAAAACCCTGCTTGTGTTACATCAGCTAACATTCTATTAGTTAAAGCAAGTCATATAGTTAAGGCCAAAGACAATGGGGCAGAAAATTATGTTCCTCCCACAGAAGAGAAGCCATGGCAAGGACCAGGAAGGGAGGAAGAATTGGAGGCAAATAATACAGTCTACCACACCTAAGCCACTCTTATAGTGTGCGCTCTGTAGTGGACATCCTCCCAAAACCACTGCAAGAGCCATCTTTCAAAAAAACATTGCTCTTCTGCTTACAACCCATTGGTGGCTTCCCATTTGCTCATACGGAATGGGAAAGGTGGGCCCCAATCCAAAATGATTGGTATTCTTATTAGAACAGAAAATTTAGAGGGAAAAAACATGTAAAGACACAGGGAGAAGACAGCCATCTACAAGCCAAGGAGAGGTCACAGAAGAAACCAACCCTGCCGACACTTTGATCTTGGATTTCTAGCCTCCAGAATTGTGAGAAAATTAATTACTGTTCTTTAAGCCACCCAATCTATGGTATTTTGTTACGGCAGCCTGAATAAACTAATATGTTCCCGGTACTTTCCTTCATAGCATGAATCACGATGGTAGTGACATATTATGTTATAATTTCTTTTTGTTTTTTCTTTTCCTTTATGGTTTATTACAGGATATTGAATATGGTTCACTGTGTTATACAGCAGGACCTTGTTGTTTATCTATTCTATGTATAATATTTTGCATCTGCCAGTCCCAAACTCCCAATCCATCCCTCCCCCACCCCTCTCCCCCTTAGCAACCATAAGTTTGTTTTCTATGTCTGTGAGTCTGTTTCTGTTTCATAGATAAGTTCATTTGTGTCATATTTTAGATTCCACATATAAGTTATATCATATGGTATTTGTCTTTCTCTTTCTGACTTACTTCACTTAGTATGATATCTCTAGGTCCATCCACGTAACTGCAAATGGCATTATTTCATTCTTTTTATGGTTGAGTAGTATTCCTTTGTATATATGTACCATATCTTCTTTGTCCATTCATCTGTTGATGGACATTTAGGTTGTTTCCATGTCTTGGCTATTGTGAATAGTGCTGCTATGAACATTGGGGTTCAGGTTTCTTTTTGAATTATAGTTTTGTCTGGATATATGCTGGATCATATGGCAACTTTATTTTTAGTTTTCTGAGGAGCCTCCATACTGTTCTCATAGTGGCTGCACCAATTTACATTCCCACCAGCAGTGTAGGAGGGTTCCCTTCTCCACGTTATGGTGTAATTTCGGATGTGCCTGTCCCTCCCACTAGACTGTAAACCATACAGCCGTACAGGGACCACACCCTCTTATCTGCAGCTCCACCCCAGCACGTAGCATGGTGTTTGGTACATAGTAAGCGCTCAAAAAGTGATGCGCATGAATGAATGAACCAACGAGGCTCATCTCAGGTGACAAAGCAAGGAGAGAGGTGGGAGACAGACACAGTGCAGATCCCCTGACTTCCCTTGCCACATCAACTCCTTCCTCCTTCCTTACAACCCTCCTGATGTAGAGCTGTTTCACTGTGAGACTTGCATCTGATTTACTCCCAAGTGACGTCATAGCCATCACCATGGCAACACCCAGCGATGCCTGTCTGCCAGACAAAGTCTCTTCCACCAGGAAAGGGCAAACGGACACCCAGGATGGGAAGGAGTCACTTGGGAGGTACAAGCATCAGCTCTCACAGCCCTGCATTACCCTAGAGCAGGGTAGCTGCCCCTAGGGAGGGCAGACAGGACCGCCTTCCCTGCCACTGAAGAACTCTTTATCTTTGAGACAGGGCAGCCAGCCGGAAAAAAAATTATGTAGGTGGAGGCCAAGTTTAGCGCAGGCCTGTCTGGATGGTTCACCTGCAGAATCTGCCCTTCATCTCAAAAACACCTACACAATGACCGAAGCTATTGCTCTCCTGTCTGTCCATCACTCCTTCCCTTTCTGATTCTTACTTTCCCTCCTACCCACCATCCTCCCTATGGCCCACTTTCTGTCTTTTTTTTTTTTTGTCAGTTTGGCCTGAGAACCTCTGTGTGTTAGTCCCTGTCTTAGACAGATGTGGCCTGTTCACTGGTGTCCAGAGGGGTCTTTCCTTTATAGATAAAGGAATTAAGCCCCATCCTTGCCCTTCTGGAGGAGCTCTGAAGCTGTGGCTTGGGGGTGGGGGCATTGAAGAAGAGAGACACATTGCTGGTGTCATGAGTGAGATCTTGGGATGTGATTCTTGCAGCAACAGGGTTATAAGTGACAGCTGGGTATAGTTGAAATGCTATTAGTAATCCTCCAAGTATTTAAGGGTCAAATGGGATTTTGTGGGTCAGTCTGGAAATCCAACCACCATCTTACCTAAACAAATGGATTCCAGATTCCCAACTTTCAGATTCTATCTTCATGTAAGCTGAGAGCTTTAACTAGTGGTCTCTCATTTCTCCTATCTGTCGTGCTCAGACCTCCTTAATCCCCCAAAGCAAAGGGATCATAAACTTAGAACACATCACAACATTGTATAGTGCTTACCCTTCAGGCAGGGCTACCTGGCGGTGAAACAATATAGTCAATACAGTCATGTATCAGAGGGACCTGGGCTCCCGGCCCAGCACTCCGCTGCCTGGCTGTCTGATCTTGGGCCAAGTGCCCTCCCTCAACGAGCCTCAATGTTTTCGTCTTTAAAATGGGGACAATCCCCGCTACATTCCAGGATCATTGTGGGGAGTGGTAACATCGCCTACAAAGAGACTGGCATACAGGAAGGCACAGAATAAATGCCAGCTGTTACAGTAGCTTCTGCGGGAAGGCAGAGCTGGCCTTACAGCCACTCCACTGGCAGAAATGTCAACAGGAAGGGCAAGCTGTTGAGAGATGCCTCCTAAGCTGATGCCGACAGAGAAGCTGTGACAATCTGCCTCTAGAAAAATCTCAGCAAGCTGCCCGAGCAGGGGAAATCCAGCTATGACAACGTTGCCCAGACTCTGCAAGATGTTTCCTCATTGTCAATATTCCTGAGGGAGAAGCCACAGCTGAGGTAATTCCTTTCTCACTGATTTGCAGCATCTTCCCCAGACTTTAGCGGAGGTGGAAAAAGTAAGGATTTTCTGGGCACGACTTCAGGCTGCCAACCTTTGACAGTCACTGGGTCCTTCCAGAAATCAGATTTTCTAACTGGTCTCTGCATTGTTACTGATAGCTTTGGTGGGCAGGAAACAGCACTAGCCTGTGGGTTCCTGCAGGGCCAGGCCTTTTTGATCTGCACAGTCCCAGCACATACCAGAGCATGGCACATAGTAGGTACTATGAACTGAAGTAAAAACTGCATCCTTCCCACCAGGGGATTCCAGAAGCACGTGAAGATCCTGGGCTGGGAGAACAGTGGGGTTCAGGCTATGGGAAAAGCTAGGAGGACCACAAAAGTGGTTAAGCCCTTAATGACCTTGAGACCCAGGTAAATCACTCCGTGTAGATGTGCAAGGCATAGTCCAGCCTCTCTTCTTGTAGATGAGGGTGTGGGCCTCAGTTTTCTCTCCATGGGAGGGCATAACCATAGCACCTCACTTTCAGGGTTCTTAGAAAGTTTTTGCTGAGATAATGCTAGCTAAGCTGTTTGCATAGAGCCAGACACATATGCATGTGCACTAAATGTGTTCATGTTATTTACAACATAAATATTTATAACCATAAATGTTTGTAACATATAAATGTTTATAACATATAAACACCAGTATTAATATCATTGTCTGAGACAAAGGGACCTCAAGCAAGGAGCAGATACAGAAGGAGCAGGAGATTTACATCCGTTTCGTTGTATCATTTCCTCATTCCTTCCCTTTCCAGGTGCAATGAACCCCCAGAGGCCAAATGATGCCTCCCCGACCCCTCCATCCCAGACCGTGGTGTAAAGAGAGTGGATTTTCAGAGCAAACAGACCCCAACTCCGGCCCTTATTTGCAGTATAACTGTGGGCGAGTTCTTTCCCTTCTTTGAGAATTAGTTTTCTCATCTTTAAAATGTAAATAACAATATTTTCTTTACATGGCAATTGTTACCAGGATTAAATGAATTTATGTACTTTTGAGAGCCTGATATGGGTGATGCTCCAAAAGATATCCATTCTCTCCTTTACCTAAAGAGGCAGCATGAAAATAAATCAGGATCTGGACCAAGGTATGGGAAAGATATCGGGCCAGGGCCATCAAGGAAGACTCTACCGGGTTCTCCTGAAGGATGAGGCAGAGTTGCCAGGAACTCGAAGGAGGAAATGGCATTCCAGGCAGAGAGTCTGCCTGGGGATAAAAGTCACCCTATGTTCCAGAAGCTGAAGGGAGACTTGGGAGGGGAGGGAATATTCCTGCAATGAGAGAGCCCCACATTTCAGGCTGAGGGAAGGAAGATGCAGAGAACCACCATGGAATCAATGGAGGGCATGATCGGGCTGGGAGCTCTGAATGGGAATTTTGCCAGCCATTGCGAGGTGGATAACAGATGGGAAATAGCAGAGGCCAAGGGTCCAATTAGGGGCTGGTTAGAGCTGTGTGAAAGAGATGAAGATGCCTGAACCAAGGTGGTGGCAGTGCGGGAGGGAGACGGGGGCCAGGTTTGGAAAATAGTTTCAAAATATTTATTGAGCACTTTTTTCACCACCTCTTATCTCTCCATGTCCGCTTGAAGCCATATCTTCACTCGGCAGCTGTGGGAGCATTTCAAAATGGATCTGATCACATCACCCGCTGCTTTAAAGCTTTCTGATGGCTTATTGCCCTTGAGGTTAAAACCAGATTCCTTAGCAGTGTCTGCAAGGCCCTGTGGGGTCTGGTCCTCATCCTGTCCCATAGGTCGCCCCCATGGATCCTTTGCACATACTGTGCCCTCTGCCTCTCCTGCCCCTCCTCCCCCTCCTCCTCCCCCTCCTGAACCTCCTCCCCCTCCCCTCCCCTCCCCCTTGGGAACCACAAGTCTGTTCTCTATGTCTATGAGTCTGTTTCTGTTCTACAGATAAGTTCATTTGTGTATATTCTAGATTCCTCATGTAAGTGATATCGTATATTTGTCTTTCTCTTTCTGACTTACTTCACTTAGTACGATAATCTCTAGGTCCATCCATGTTGCTGCAGATGGCATCATTTCATTCTTTTACGGCTGAGTAGTATTCCAGTGTAGCTATGTACCGTATCTTCTTTAACCATTCATCTGTCGATGGGCATTTAGGTTGTTTTCATGTCTTGGTTATTGTGAATAGTGCTGCTATGAACATAGGGGTGCATGTCTTTTTTTGAATTATACCCCCTCATCCTCCCCCTCCTGCCCCTCCTCCTCCCCCTCTTCAAGGTAACACCTGCTTATTCAGATCTCAAGTAGACTTCCTGACCTCCCTAATTAGGTCACATTCCCCTACGTCAGGCAAGCACCATGTCATTCTCTTGGTGGCATGTGTCAAAATTGTCCTTTTACACTCATGAGTAGCTCCCTCTTCCACTAAAATGTAAGCCCCATGAGAGTCAGCCCTGTGTTTGTTGTCACTCCCTCCTTGCATCCCCAGGGCTTGTAGCAGAGTGTGCTCAATAAACATGGGTTGAACAAATGAGCGAATGAATGAGCCTGCGCTGTATGCCAGGCACCATACTGGGCTCTTAGGGAGACACCCACAGGCAGGAACTTTTCAGGAGCAGAGGACCAGCCCCTAGGAGGGAGATGTCCTTCTGAATCCCTGTCCCTGCTTGCTGCTCCCTCCTCTCCAGTGTTCACAGCACCAGAGCATCTCAGAGGTCGGCATCCCCTTGGCAACGTGGTCACCAGCCTGGCATGATCTAATGCTTAGCTGGACCTCTCCAGCCGGGCCCAGCCTCAGAGAGGCTAAGGCGGACACCATGTCAACAGCCTAGCTCCCAGGAGACCCAGGACTGCTCCTGGAGATGCCAAATCAGGCTTCTCTGTTCTCTGGGGACTAAGCCCAGGGTCCAGCCTCAAAGGGACAAAGTCTTCAAGGGTGAAAAACCACCTTCAAACTTGCCAGGAGTGCATCATTGCAATCAATTGCCTATGAGAGCCCAGTGGAGCCAGGGATCAATTAGTCCGATCTATAGGCCTGACCACATGTCTACGGTGACTGTCCCCGAGGTCAGGGCTCCCCAGTGGGGAAGGGGAGTCACAGTTAAAGCAGGTTATGGAACGTTCTCATGCAGGTGGGGGAGAGGCAGCGTGGTGCCGAGGAGAAAGGCCGGTATCCTGGGTTCAAATCTCAGCTCTGCCTCCTAATTCCCTTCACTTCTCTTGAGTCCCTGTGTCCTCACTTACAAAATGGGGATCATGTGGGTAATGTAAACAGGGCGCTGTTAAGACGTGTGATGTGTTCTCAGGTGGATACTTAGTAAATTGGATTGGCAGCCTGCTGAGAGTGAACTGCCAAGGTCCTGGTTCTGCTACCAGGCCTGAGACCAAGCTGGGGGCGGGGACAGCTAGGCCCACGCCAGGCACCGCGGGGAGCCCTTGGTCTACCTGATCTCATCTGTCTTCACAACCACCTGTGGGGCAGATATCATTGCTGTCACTTTCAGAAGAGGATTTCTGGGTCCAGAGAGCTATGGAATTTGCCCAAGTTCCATCAGGAAATGAGTTTGTAGGTTCTCACAAATGACGCTGAGAAGTTACAGCAGCAGCCACTAGCACGGGTGCCACAGAAAAGCACCGCGGGCATCTCTGCTTGCAAGGCACAAGCCCAGCCTCTCCCTCCGCCCTTCCCATCCCAAAGAGAAATGCCCCTGGAGAAAAGGGAAGCCTCCCGCACTGTTGGTGGGAATGCAAGCTGGTGCAGCCACTGTGGAGAACAGTATGGAGGGTCGTCAGGGCGAGAGAGAGGCATGGACATATATACACTAACAAACGTAAGGTAGATAGCTAGTGGGAAGCAGCCGTGGCACAGGGGGATATCGGCTCAGGACAGGGCGAAAGAGAGGCATGGACATATATACACTAACAAACGTAAGGTAGATAGCTAGTGGGAAGCAGCCGCATGGCACAGGGATATCGGCTCAGTGCTTTGTGACCGCCTGGAGGGGTGGGATAGGGAGGGTGGGAGGGAGGGAGACGCAAGAGGGAAGAGATATGGGAACATATGTATAGGTATAACTGATTCACTTTGTCATAAAGCAGAGACTAACATTGTAAAGCAATTATACCCCAATAAAGATGTTAAAAAAAAAAAAACTAAAAATAGAGCTGCCATATGATCCAGCAATCCCACTCCTGGGCATATATCCAGACAAAGCTATCATTCGAAAAGATACATGCACCCCAATGTTCATAGCAACACCATTCACAATAGCCAAGACATAGAAACAGCCTGAATGTCCATCGACAGATGAATGGATTAAGCGGGTATGGTATATATAAACAACGGAATGTTATTCATTAAAAAAAGAACGAAATCATGCCATTTGCAGCTACGTGGATGGACCTAGAGATTATCATACTACATGAAGGAAGTCAGAAAGAGAAAGACAAATACCATATGAGATCACGTATATGTGAAATCTAAACTATAACACAAATGAACTTATCTACGAAACAGAAACAGACTCGCAGACATAGCAGACTTGTGGTTGCCAAGGGGGAGGGAGGCGTGGGGGAGGGATAGAGTGGGAGTTTGAGATTGGCAGATGCAAACTATTTTACGTAGAATGAATAACAATAAGTCCTACTGTATAGCACAGGAAACTATATTCAATATCCTGAGATAAACTATAATGGAAAGGAATATGAAAAAGAATATATATATATGTATTGATATATGCATAACTGAATCACTTGGCTGTATGGCAGAAAATAACACAACATAGTAAATCAACTATACTCCAATAAAGTAAATTAAAAAGAAAAAGAAATGCTCCTTGATGAGGAGGCAGATTTGTAATAGTATTTATCTGGACCAAGTTCCTGGCCAGACCCTGGGTACCTCTGCCACCGTGGGGTCTTCCCTCTGATTCCATGGCAGGGATTTAGGAACTGGAGTGGGCAAGCACTCACCTTGGGGGTGTCTGGGGCATCCAGGAGTTAAGTTAAGGGGCATGCCTTGGTTCTGAAGCATCATGGCCTCCTTTTTCACCTTGAAAAGCAGGTTCAGCACAGGCCAGAAACTTCCTGCAGAAGCCAGTTTGAGGTCATGCTTTTTGCTTATGTTACGCTGGCCATTTAATACCTGAGGAAGGGAGGAACAAAGCACAAGCTGTGAGAGATGATTCTGTTCATGCCTTTTCCCCAGAACTAAGTCATATTGTTTCACGAAGGCCCTCAGCCTCTATCAGAGCCTCCTCTCAAAGGGCATGCTCAGCCTGACTCCGTGCTGGAGGATGCAACTCTGGCAGGATTGCAGATGCACTTAATAAATCAAGATGCAACTGAATTTACCACTGACAGCGAAGAGCCATCAGGAAAGTGAGCAACCAACAAGTGTCACTAACAGAAATATACAAAACCCACAGGCATGGGGCTCTACCCACTAGGTAGGACCTCAGAACCCCACAAAGTCCCTTCCTTTAAGTGTTTCTGAAAGTCTTGGGGAAAAGAGTAGTCCTGTACACTCCATGCTAGGCAATTTGTGGTCACCTGCTGAGGGCTGGGTGCAGTTCTTCTGGGTGCTCTAATTACCACATCCTCTAGGGCACTACGGTCCAGTGCTCTCCACGCTGAAGCCTCAAGATGCCAAAATATCCCTCTTTCCCCCTCTGTCCTCATTGTGTCAGAGCCATGCTGGGGTCCACGCCGAATGGGGAGAATTTGTTCATGCAAGGACCATTTATTGAGCGTCTGCTATGTGCCAGGAGAGTCACTGGGGAATAAATGTGACATGACATTTGTTCTTTGTGGAGTTTGTGGTCTAGTAGCTGATGATAAACAAACACATGAACAACTGTGAGGAGAGCTACTAAGGAAATCAACAGGATGCTGTTCAATTATATAAACTCATAGGAAGTTGTACTTGGGGTCAAGCAGTCAGGGAGGAGCTCTCTGAAGAGGTGACATTTATACTGAGATCTAAGAGCCATCCTGCCCAAAGTAAGGGACACAGCATTCCAGGCGGAGGGAGCAGTATATGGTGAGACCCTGAGGAACTGAGAAGCGGGGGAACTGGCTGGAACACCAGCTGGAGAGAGAGGTGAGGGGTGAGATTAGAGAGAGAGGCTGGGCCAGGTCATTCAAGACCAAAGTGAGAAGTTTGGATTTTATTTTGAGCAGGATGTAATCCCCAGAGTGTTTTAAGTGAGGCAGGGATGTGAGTTAATTTATACTTTTTAAAGGTCATTCTGTTGGGCAAAGCAAGAGGGGAGGCAGAGAGAGCAGTGAGGAGA
>NW_006786690.1:6639019-6645541 GCF_000442215.2 Lipotes vexillifer | reverse complement strand
CTGGGAGGGGGCTGATGAGAGGTGGATGGATTTGAGAGATATTTTGGAGGGAGAATCAACCATGCTTGCTGATGGACTGATATCTTGGATATCTTGATTATTTTTTACTATAAAAATACAAACTCTTCGTTTCAGTGCTTTTCGCCACCAGGCACTTTACCAATTTTTTCCACCTCTGGCCCAGGGCACTGACCCCCCAAAGCTCTCTGCAGAGTCGTCCTTCCCCAAGCAGAGGTTGCAACTACCTAAATGCCCTGCATTATAGCTTCAGCTCAGCCAGGAGCCCCTCGCCACCCGAATGAACAAGTAGAAATTCATCCACAGTACAAACAGCAAGAAACCAGGCATTTCAGGCCCTTTCTAGACTGTTTAGAGGAAACCAAGGCCCAGAGAGGCTCAGAGACTTACTCCAGATCACACAGCTAGCATGCAGTGAGTTTTAAAACCGCAAATGTAATTCTATTGCCATTGGATCATATATAGTCATTCCAAGAAGCATTACCTAAGAGAGACCCTTAAAGAATTTGCTTCAGTAAATAGCTAAGAATTAATTTATTCAATAAACCCACTGAGCTTCTATTATCTATTATGAGCATTGGTTGTCTGTCATCTATCACATGCCCAGCACCCAGCCAGCCTCTGAAGTTATGAAGATTAATCAGATAAAGCCCTCTACTCTTGCAACGCTTTTGGTTTTGTGGACAGAGCGGGTGTTTGGTGGGAGGATGGTAAGGGTGTCTCCAAAGTAAAGGCCGGTAATGCAATGAGACAACTGCAGGAGCAAAGACACATACATGCTACAGGAAAGCAAAAACAAATGGAGTGTAAACCCACCAAGCATATAGCAGATGCTTCTAAAGGGCTTGGAAATTGCTTGTTCTCAAGCTCTTTAAATGTTTTCCTCTAAGTGTACTTAGCTTATGAATTTGGACCACCCACCAGGGCGGGCTCTGTGAGGCTAAGGTAAATGTCAACCTGGCTCATCTGAATGGCCCTAGATTCCAAACTGGTCCTGCAGCTCTGTGTTCTGTGCATTTGAGGCTGTGTTTGCTTCTGAATGGTCTCCCGTAACAAAAGCTCACTCCTTGAAGAAAGAGATCACGTCTTTGGCTTTCTCTGCATTTTCTCCTTTCAGTCTTCAATAATGACGTAGCAGGGCTTCCCTGGTGGCGCAGTGGTTGAGAGTCCGCCTGCCGATACAGGGGACGCGGGTTCGTGCCCCGGTCCGGGAGGATCCCACATGCTGCGGAGCGGCTGGGCCCGTGAGCCATGGCCGCTGAGCCTGCACGTCCGGAGCCTGTGCTCCGCGACAGGAGAGTAAACTTGAAAAAAAAAAAAAAAAAAAAAAAAAAAAAATGACGTAGCAAATGCTTAATTTGTGCTAGATTGTAGGTGGAGGGGGGCAGAGAGCAATGACAAAGACAGGCATGCTCCCTGCTGTCCTGGAACTTGCAACTGGCCATCAACCAACTCTCAGCCCACAGAGGGTCCTGTTGGGTTGTACTAAGTACCACCTATAGCTTTATGACTCCTAAATCTTACCTTCAACTGAGTGTTATCTGAGCTCCAAACTCATATATTCAACTATAAACTCTACCTGGATACACAATTTGCCCTAAAACCATTATATCCAAAACAGAATCTAGATTCCCACCAATGCCAACTCCAGCCTGGTCCTCCCCACACCTTTCCTACCTCTGTGAATGCCACCATCACCCATCTGGTTGCACAAACCCATAACCTAGGAAGCACCCTTGATTCTTCCCTTTCCCTTGACCGCTACCCCCAGTCCATCCACTGTTCTCCATCACCACCATCACCACCACCGCTGCCATCTTTGACTGCTGTTACCACCATAGCTTCCCACTGACCTCCTCCCAGCTTCGAATCCATTCTCCACACAGTGGCCAGGTTGATCTCATAAAATGTAAACAGAAGCATATCTCTCCCTTTCTTTTAGCCTTGCAGGGATGGTCCATTGGTCTCAGAATAAAATTCCAACTCTACAGTGACCTGCACTGGTCCTTGTCACCTCCCACCTACCCTCTCCTCTGCATGGGTCCCTCTAACTTTGATCCAGCCCATCTTCTCTCTTCCTTGGGTCCACAACACCCCTTCCCTACCTCTGTGCCTGCTGCTGTATATCTGACTACCTCTCCCTGACCCCATTCTTTCAACATCTGGATCCCCCCTTATCCTTCAGGCTTCAGCTCAGATATCACCTCCTCAGAGAAGCCTCCCCTGACTTCCCAATCCAACACACCAGCCCCCACCCTAGTGACTCTGTATTACATCACTCAAATTCTCCCCTTTATAGCATCAAATCTTTCGTGGCCTCATGGATGGAGAATGTGGGATTCATGATGGTAGGGCTATTGTCCGTCTTCACTAGGCAGACCCCGTGTCTAACAGAGGAGACACTCAAATATTTATTGAATCCAAACAGAACAACAACAAAAAGCTTCCCAGGGCTGTTCTGAGGATTATGTGAAACTGTGTGAAAGCCCCTGGCACAGAGCCAGGTTCACTGTAGGCGTCCACGTGCTCACCCAGTATCCCAGGCTAGCCTGCAGATTTCGGGGATGAAAAATGCATTATCCTCCTCCCCCCGGGGGAAAAAAAAAGCTTGAGAGGCGAGAGGGCAAGAAACATAAGCAAGTGTTCCTGACTACACTTGAAAGAATTTATTATCTTTGTTTGCCTCCTTTCCCTCTTTGCAATATGTCTATTTTTAAAGAGCTGGAAGAGCGCTACAAGATGATCGCTTCTGAGATTTAGCCCTTCTTTGTCCCCTGAGCAGCCCTCCCTCGCCTCCTTCCAATGGCTCTCAAGAAGCCACCTGTTCCGAGCCGCCTGCATCTGCCCTGCCCCCGCCTCTTCTTGCCGCACTGAAGTGCACCCGGGGGCCCCTGGCCAGACCGGGCTGTGTTCCTGCCCCCAGGATGGCTTTGAAGCCAGCAGCTTTCGCTTCCTGTTTGTTTGTTCCAAGGCACCACGTATGGTAACAGATCATGAATAGGAAAGAGGCCCCTGATGGCAGAGCAGCCATCTCCCGCCAGCACTGACCCCTCCAGCACCCATCTGCAAACTCCAGGTGGCCCCTCTCCCAGAGGGGCAGCAGGGCGCAGGCGACATGCTCCAGAGACGGAGGCAGAACCCACTTGAGCTCAGCAAGCAGGGATCAAACCCCTCCCTGTGTCAGGAAAGATGTCTGGGTTCCAGCCCTGGCTCTGCTGCTATCCCAGGTGAAGTGAGTAAGTCCCTTCACTTTTCTGACCACCCGTTTCCTCATCTGTAAAGTGGGTATAGTAACAACCGAAATGGGTAACTAGGATTTATGTTCTTGATAAAAGGCTTACCCATTAATGGTTTCATTTTATTTCACTTGTTTGGTGAAACAAATATTTACTGGGTACCCACTCTGCGCCAGGCACCATGCTAGGCATGGCAAAAATACTTGCCCAAAGAGATAAGATATCAACCTTCCTCAGGCTTGCATGGTAGGGGAGGAGGACATTCATCCAGTGATCCCATAACAAAATGTTAAGTTACAGTCATGACAGGTTCTATAAAGTACACAAAGGACGGGTACTTGGGGCAATGAGAGCCCGTAATTGGGGAGCGTGACCTTGAGGGTCCTATTGGAAGTGATGCTTGAACTGACACCTGAGGAAGCAGATGTGTTGACTAGGAGAGGAGGGAAGAGTGTGCTGGGGAAAGGGAACAGCTTAGACAAAACGTGGGTCAGGAGGTAGCCCAGAGATCGTGAGGGCCTGCAAGGAATCCAGTGTTTCTGGGGGTGCAGAGTGGAAATGAAATGGGAGAAGTCGGCAGGGACCAGACCTGGTGCTCCCTGTGGTCTGAGGTACAGAGGAATTGTGTCTTCATCCTGACAGCAGTGGGAAACGTTTGCCCGTTTCATCAGGGTGTCATGAGATCGAGTTTGATGCTTTGCAAGGTTCACTGCTGCATGGGGCACAGATTGGAGGGGCCTGAGGGGAAGCAGGGGCCTGGAGGCCGTCACAGGCATCCCGGAGGAAGATGAGGGTGGTTTGGTAATGATGGTGGCAGCAGAGCTGGAAAGAACGTCCTGGTAGCTGGCTGCACAGGTGGGGTCGGGTAGGGAGGGTTGGGGGTGAAGGTGGATAGAGCTGCAATTCACAGGGGGAGACAGGAATTACCATCTCCACTCTAGAGATGAGATAATCAAGCCTCAGAAAGGGGAAGTGGTCCCCGGAAATAGCAAGTGATGGGACCAAGCTCACAACCAGTCTTCCAATTCAGAGGTTCGATCCCCAGGGGAACAGTGTCACTTATCATTATTGAGGCAAGTACCAAGTGGCTGAGTGAAGACTGGTCCCCAAGGCCAAGGTTGGCCTCTTTCCCCAGGTTCTTGCTCCCAAAGGTGAGGCGGGCAGCCTCCAGGCTGACCCAGTCCTGTCCTCAGCAAATGCCGGATCCTCAGCCAAACCCAAGGAGGTCAGCAGTGGTGGGAAGGAGACCAAGCTCGAGGGCCAGCTGGAGACAGGACCCAGGACAGGTGAATATGATGAGCTCTGGACGCCTGCAGACCTGGGTACAAGTCCCGTCCTTGCTGCCTTCTAGCTATGCGCCCCCTGATGCCGCCAAAGTCTTCCTGACACCTGACCCGAACTAAGAAGTATTCCACCAAGGCTGTGAGCCCTTGTGACCCAGGCTGGGCTCACCGGAGACACAGCTGCCCTGTCTCTCCAAGGACGTCCTCTGATGGGGCAGATTCTTGTGGGCCTCAGGGACAGAGGGAGGGCAGGACATCAGCCAGAGGCAGACGGAGGGGTCTGCTCCGTGGGGAGGACTTTTTGATCAAGACATTGTTTGAACTTCCCAATGCATGGTGATAATAAAACACAAACTGATTTTAATCCATTTTATTGTTTTTAAACTCTCTACAGACAATGTAACTCTTCTTGCCTGAACTCAGAGGAGGTGGCTCCCACCACCCCTACCCCTGTGATGCCAGATGCCAAGGCCCCCTCTCCTACCTCCACCTTCTCTGGAGAGCAGAGGGGAAGCTTACCTTGACTCCTTGGGACACAGACATGATAGGGCCATTTATTCACTTATTCAACAAATATTTATGAAGCCCTGCTACATGTCAGGATCAGCGTTAGATGATGGAAATACAGGTATCTGTTAGACATGATACTGCCCTTGAGAGAGGCTTATTCATTCATTTCCCCATTCACTCGTTCATCCAATATGATATTAATTGAACACCTACTGTGCCCAGCATGGGAACTGTGGCCCCTCAGTCAGGTTATCTAACTGGGATGGTTAGACTTTCTCAAGGAGATGCCTTCAAGGTGCTTCCGCTCTCCTTTGCAGGACAGGTGGAAGACAGCTAGGTGGAGAAGGGGAAAGGCATCTTCCAGATGGAGGATCAACCCTGGTAAAGCCCCAGAGCTATGAAACAACTTGAGGCCCAGGGAACCATGAATACTACATGGCTGGAAGAAGGGTCCGCCTGCGGCGCTAGGCAGGACGATGGCCAGAGAGAGGGCAGGGGCAGATCATAAAGGGCCTTGACTGCTAAGCCAAGAAGGGGAACTTTTTACTAAAAGCCATGAGAGAGTCACTGAAGTGTCTTAGGCTGGGTGGAGAAAGGGGGTAACAGGTAGGGACAACCGTCATCGGATATCACAAAGATCTGGCTGCAGCAGGGGGAACGGAGGGGAGCACAGGGCACTCAAGACAGGGAGCCCAGGTAGGAAGCTGTTAGGAGGCCCTTACGGAGGAGGCAGGGGGATGGAGAGGAGGGGCGTGTCAGAAGACATCGGGAAGGTGAAATCTGTAAGAGGTGGCTCGTCAGTTAGTTATTGCCAGAAAATGCTGCAAACCCAACCACTCCAAATAATGTCTTAAAGCAACATTGATCCCAGATCAGCTAAGAGCTGGCTGATCCTGCCCAGGCTCGGCCAGGCTTGGCTGGACTTGAGCGTATATCTGTTGTTGGCTGATATCAGCTGGGCATGCTCAGGGCAGTTTGGTCCTGCTCTGTGAGTCCCTCCTCTTCCTCCTGGCACCAGTGGGCATATGCTCTTCTCATGGCAATGAGGGCAGAGGCACAAGAGAACAAGGCTAATCAGGCAAGAACTTTACAAGCCTTTAGTTATGTGATACCCATCAACATCCCATTGGGTAAGTCATAGGGTGGAGCCCGAGGTAAAGTGGTGGGAGCTATATTCCACCTTTTTGGAGGAAGAACTGCCAAGTCACATGGCACAGGGCACGGATTCAGGGAGGGGTGTAGAGCTGGGGTGTCATTCAAGCTATTTCTTGCACCAGATCAGGGCTGGGAGGGGAGGAAGGGAGTTCATGAGTTTCTTGCCAAGAATGGGGTACATATCAGCCCAACTACCTCCAAAGTTTGGATCTGTTCCACTCTGGACCTCAAAGCCCAATCGGGAATTAAGCCACGGACAGGGGTCGTCTCAGATGCAATGTCTATGCAGCCCACCCACCCTGCACTGAATGTTCTAGGGA